>NC_091144.1:26298505-26898505 GCF_041381155.1 Argopecten irradians | reverse complement strand
CACACACCTCTATACCTGACATCCCCACACACCTCTATACCTGACATCCCCACAAACCTCTATACCTGACATCCCCACACACCTCTATACCTGACATCCCCAAACCTTATACCTGACATCCCCACACACCTCTATACCTGACATCCCCACACATCTCTATACCTGACATCCCCACACACCTCTATACCTGACATCCCCACACACCTCTATACCTGACATCCCCACACACCTCTATACCTGACATCCCCACACACCTCTATACCTGACATCCCCACACACCTCTATACCTGACATCCCCACAAACCTCTATACCTGACATCCCCACACACCTCTATACCTGACATCCCCACACACCTCTATACCTGACATCCCCACACACACCTCTATACCTGACATCCCCACACACACCTCTATACCTGACATCCCCACACACCCTCTATACCTGACATCCCCACACACTCCATACCTGACATCCCGACACACCTCTATACCTGACATCCCCACACACCTCTATACCTGACATCCCCACACACCTCTATACCTGACATCCCCACACCCCTCTATACCTGACATCCCCACACACCTCTATACCTGACATCCCCACACACACCTCTATACCTGACATCCCCACACACCTCTATACCTGACATCCCCACACACCTCTATATACTGACATCCCCACACACCTCTATACCTGACATCCCCACACACCTCTATACCTGACATCCCCACACACCTTATACCTGACATCCCCACAAACCTCTATACCTGACATCCCCACACACCTCTATACCTGACATCCCCACACACCTTTATACCTGACATCCCCAAACATCTCTATACCTGACATCCCCACACACCTCTATACCTGACATCCCCACACACCTCTATACCTGACATCCCCACACACCTCTATACCTGACATCCCCACACACCTCTATACCTGACATCCCCACACACCTCTATACCTGACATCCCCACACACCTCTATACCTGACATCCCCACACACCTCTATACCTGACATCCCCACACACCTCTATACCTGACATCCCCACAACCTCTATACCTGACATCTGACATCAACCTCTATACCTGACATCCCCACACAACCTTTATACCTGACATCCCCACACACCTCTATACCTGACATCCCCACACACCTTTATACCTGACATCCCCACACACCTCTATACCTGACATCCCCACACACCTCTATACCTGACATCCCCACACACCTCTATACCTGACATCCCCACACACCTCTATACCTGACATCCCCACACACCTCTATACCTGACATCCCCACAAACCTCTATACCTGACATCCCCACACACCTCTATACCTGACATCCCCACACACCTCTATACCTGACATCCCCACACACCTCTATACCTGACATCCCCACAAACCTCCATACCTGACATCCCCACACACCTCTATACCTGACATCCCCACAAACCTCTATACCTGACATCCCCACACACCTCTATACCTGACATCCCCACAAACTTATACCTGACATCCCCACACCTATATACCTGACATCCCCACAAACCTCTATACCTGACATCCCCACAACCTTATACCTGACATCCCCACACACCTCTATACCTGACATCCCCACACACCTCTATACCTGACATCCCCACACACCTCTATACCTGACATCCCCACACCCTATACTGACATCCCCACACACCTCTATACCTGACATCCCCACACACCTCTATACCTGACATCCCCACACACCTCTATACCTGACATCCCCACACACCTTTATACCTGACATCCCCACACACCTCCATACCTGAATTTCTAATCTTCTTATTCTCCTTATCTATCTTTTTTCGTAAGCTTTTTTCTGATTGTTTAGAGCAACAGAATGTTTTCTGCAATGTAAATGTTCAGGTGTGAAGGTATTTGTTGCTGAATGTGTATTACAGATATCAATGAACATTCAGCTACATCTCTGTAGATTCCCATTTTATCTGTTAAGATATATATTACTCATCAGCATATATATATATATATATTCTAAATAAGTAACAGGTATATATAAGTATAATCAATTTATACCACAGCAAGTTATGCTAAATGTTAATCAGTACGTAAAAATCTTTTACATGTACCTGTTTTCTTGTGAAATGACAGGAAAGCCATTACACGATCTCTATCCTTTAAGTAAATGTATATTTTGCAATTGACGTCCGCTTAACAAAAGGATTTTACGCATCACAACACATTTTGTCAATATAAGTCTTTTTGATATTAACTAGACTCAGTTGTATATATTGTATTTATACATGTATAACAAACGTATTTCTTAGTCTCAATAATACAAATATTTACGATTCCACCATTGTAAAATAATCACTGTAAATATAATTCTGTTCCCTACCTGATCCTCCGGGGCCTGGTGTGAATTTTAACTACCCTTCTCGAGATGGTTAAACATTACCCCACATTACATTATTTATCGTAGTAGACAGAGGTCAGTGCCCGAGTTCACTGTGCCATCAGGTCATGACCTGGCGCAGAGCTGACATCTTTCAACTATACACTAAGTAGCTAAAACCATGACCAAGGTAAAGCACCACGACATTTCATACATAACTGGGCTAATGTTTTTTATTGGTTTTGGAAACTATCAGTGCGAACCAAATGGCGCATTGGTTCATGCTCTGGGCACGATATCGTTTTGGACGTAAAACATTAAGACATGTAGATTTAAAGGTCATGTCCATCTACGGGATCATTCTGTGAATTGACTTTTGAATTCAGAAAATGTATGAAACACAATATTAATAATGTTCATTGAAAAAATGAATGACTAAAATTATTTATAACGTACCAAAATTGAGTGATGAATTTACTAAAAACGTAATGTTCCTTTTCAAACTCAAAATTTGATATTGAATTGACACAAAAGCTTCGTTTTTGGTTGGTGTATACTAGGAATGTATTGTGAATACATTATATATATACAGCCCGTATAAAAAAAACGAGACTTTATATCGCCAGACAAGCTATTTTTATACACAGATACATAAAAAATCAATACCAACACACACAGGAAGTGATAGACTTATGCGTCACAGCGCGAACAAGGTCACAGGGATTAGACAGTTCGGATTAGTTTTGCATCACAGGGACTCGGAGCTGCTATTACATTCATTTAACTCGTGATAATCGTACTATTATGATCAGAACACACTATAATTCCGCGCAGGAAACTTATAATATTCTAACCAAAGCCGAAGGCTGTTGCAAATATTTCTTTTGGAAATCAGTAATGTCGAACCAATTGAAATAGCATCGATCCGTGTAATTCAATTAATTGTCTTATACATGAAGGACTTTGACGGGTAATTTTAAAATCGTCTTTTGGTTTATACATGCATTTAAAATTCTTCTTATCCTGATCTATCACAGTTACTTCCCTTAGTAAAACGTATACGTGGTCATCTCGGCCAAAGCTAATTGTATATGTGTACTGGAACGAAATGCTTTTTCCATTGATGTAGCAATGTGTGGAAAGTAAAAGGTCATCCGAACATGACCTTTTAGGCGATTTTGTCAAATCCTCTTTTGAACGGAGCGGTTATAAGGATATGTATTTTCATCAGATTGCATTCTAAAGTGCAGTTCTCAGGTGACAAGATCTGAGTTCTCGACAATCATCTTTAAAAAAATGTATAATTATGTAATTAAACTAGTATTCATTTCCTTCATAATGAAATAAAATCTTGTTGTTAGCCAGAAATAAAACCTATAATACACCAAACCGGTCGGAAAGCTGGATCATGTTTTGGTTCAAGTCTATCTTACCAACGGATCAGTAATCATTGATAAATAAAATACAGGTTGATGACGTCATTAGTCTATTACATTGTAAAATACACACGACATTTAGTAACCTTTGAAAGACTACTGCAGAGATTCTTCCGGTGCATAGATTTGATATTAGGTATAAGTCATAACAACTTTATATTTATCTGAAGGACAGCGGCAATCTGATCTATATATGTATATGTACGTAGTAATTGTGTGATTTCACGTTTTAAGTGTCACCGATATATCTATATGGTTTTTTTATAAAATTGTTTTCATGTACATTTCTATCCAAATATTAAATTGTCGTAATTGTCAAGTAATTAACGTCGCAAAGACCGACATAAACAATCAAAGTTATTTCATTGTGATGTTGCATGGAATCCAACAGTTCTCGAGTAGGCCCCTATATTGAACTGACGGTAAAGTCTGTATGACCCGCTGAACTTAACGTCACCTGAACTATATAGGTATATTTTACATAACGTTTTTATCTCAGTACAGTACTACATAGTACTATCATGTTTACTTATCAATCTATATCATTGTTTGTCTCAGTGTATATTTATATACTTAACCTGAGGTCAACTCAACTAAGGTCATCTTCACTGAGGTCAGATTCAGGACATCTAATTATAACATTCCAACCGAGTTTTCGTACAATACGTTCGGGGTCGGCTCACCAGGTCATTCTTCGGTCGGTAAAAAGGTTAAAGCATAACGGTGTCACATTTAACTGATTTTAGTCTTAAAGTTATATGTGCCGTATGTTTCATACTCAAGGATCGAGATAAGCTTTTAATATGTTATTCACCACCAAAAACTACCTACTTGGTGAGAATTACAGTACTTTCATTACAGTGTATGAACGGAAGTGTATAGTATTTTTTAAATTTCGTAGTTGCGAGTCTCTATAGAGGTACTCGGTCACTTGCTAAGACAAATGAAACAATCGATCATGGATAATTTTTGCCAATTTTATTCATTCTATACGTTTTTGTTGTAATCTTCGGTTATAAACGACGTTATGGATAGAAATTTGAACAACCAGTGACTAATGAACTGTTGAGGGTTAACCAGCAAACAGGGACCTGACACGACTTTTTTAAACTAACAGTTTACATATATATATATATTATAGTATCAAGGGTATGAACTCGGCGGTCGAGAAAAACGAACCTATTTTTTTAAAACCGTGATTATTTTAATAAATGGGTTCTACACAACATTGACGGATATCTTACCTTAGAGAGAAATAATTTATCTTTCCATTGAGTGCTTGATGAACAAAATTGGCCAAGTATTGACGAAGTTATGGTTTGATGAATCAGGAAATTTACGAAAAATATGCCAGGTAGACATTTCTCTGTCCGGTCGAAATGTCGTCTCGGCTCTAATGGGCACCTCAAAAACCAAGCCAAAATCACAAAATCTACGCTTGTGGTGGTAAACAGTATCCATAACTGTGTTCATCCACAATCTCCTTTGGAGGTGTCATGACCCGTACTTTGTAGAAACCCCATTTAAACATCGTGTAGCTCACTTACTTTAACCGTGACCGCCATGTTCATTTGTTTTTCGGAACGCTTCTCGAGTTTACCGACAAGCACAACATAACATAATTTGCATAATGTAGTCACTTTATGTAAAGTCGAGAAGCGTTCCGAGAGAAAAATGAACATGGCGGTGACGGTTAAAGTAAGTTTAATTCATTAAACCTTTCATAGATTGATGAAGAAAAAATAACATGTCAAAATGTTCGCCCAGTTACGTGCGATAGCAGATACCCCTGTCTTAATGATAGTGCTTCGAATTCATGGAATCGACCAAAGGCGTTGCACACGCAATTCATCCCAACCGTCCATATTATATATTGACCGGTAAAGCGATCCTCCCATTCCATCGTGATATATAATGAGTCCAAAACAGGAACAAAATAAGACAGTGATCTACTCTTGACAAGGGGACGTAACCCAAAGCCTCGTGATGAAAAGTAGCGAGGGAACATATCCCGAAGCCCTGTGGGGAACGCTCTCGACAAGGGGACAGAGCCCAAGATCACACCGATAAAAAAACAATAGCCTTGTGGGAAACGTTTGTCAAAGGGACAAATCCCAAAGTCTCGCAGAGAACGCTCAAGGGGACATATCCTCAAGTCTCGCGGAGAACGTTCGACAAGGGGACATAACCCAAAGCATCGGAAGGAATGCTCGAAAGAGGACACAACCTTAAGACTCGCAGGGAAACCTCGACAAGGAAACATAACCAAAAGTATCGAAGGGTACGTTCGACAAGGGGACATAACCTAAAGCATCGCAGGGAAAACTCAACAAGGGGGCCTAACCCAAATTCACGCAGAAAAACACTCAAAGGGACATAACCCAAAGTCACGCGGGGAACTCTAGACAAGGGGACATAACCTAAAGCATCGCGGAGAAAACTCAACAAGGGGGCCTAACCCAAATTCACGCTGAGAACACTCAAAGGGACATACGGGGAACACTCGACAAGGGGACAAAGCCCAAAGTCTCGCAGGGAACCCTCGACAAGGAAACTTACCACAAAGTCTCGCGGGAACACTCCAGGGGACATAACCCAAAGTCACGCGGGGAAGTGGGAACACTCGACAAGGCGACGTAATGACCCAAAGTTTGGCAGGGAACGCTTAACAAGTGGACATAATCCAAAACCCCGCGGGGAACGCTCAAGGAGACATAACCGAAAGTAACGCGAGGAACATTCGACAAAGGATATAACTCAGGGTCTCACAGGGAACGCTTGACAAGAGGACAGAACGAAAAGTCTCGCGAGGAACGCTCGATTGCAAGCCCAAATGTGACTGCAAAATGAGACAGCACGAAGAAAATGTATCGCCATGATCATTGGTAGAGGTAGTCTACACGTACATGTGCAGGTTATTGTTATGGTTTAAAGATTTTGTCGGTGGTATGAGGAAATTATTCATCGGATTTAATTTCGATATTTCAGGCAGAAAATTAGAGATCGCAGCCAAACTCGAGTCTCCGCCGAGACTCAGAAGCAGAGAGGACTATCAATGATGTTACAATGTGTTTTCTCGACAGAATTATTTAATCGTACCAACGGAAATCTAAAATGTGGTACTCTGAAAAAAACCTATACACTATGTTTAATGTCAATATATTCAATATTTGGGGTCAAAGAAGTTATGTCAACGGTTGCATTTTAGATAGCTCTAAGTCCTTACAAACGTATATATGTAGGATACGAGTTACTTGAAGTAGTAAAATATGGGGCAATGAAGTTTTTAAATCCTTTAATTTTGATCCATATTTAATGCTAGGTATACTTCTATGCTACTTAGTCATTAAACGCGTATTTTAAGCCTCAAGAATCCATACCCTGGTGCCACCGAAACCTGGCATGGATTTCCGGCACGTGGTTCCTCAACCTTCATTATTATACGCTAACATTACTTTTGTTCAATTAATTATGGAGAAATTATGTCATAGCGTGTTTATCCTATACATGATTGGCAAATAACAAATCTATATAAAAATGGAGAGGCCATTTGAGCGAATCTTAAGCATTTCATCAATAGCGATTAATAATAATATATTTTGCGAGGAGACAAGTTAAACAGATAAATATGACTACATGTATAGTAATTTCTGGGGTCAAAGGTCACAATTTGAAAAACGACACTTTCGATAAAAAACATGCTAAAAAATTAAAAATACTGAAGTAAAAAATAAATTTAGTTACGCGGTATTTATCTTTGCCATAGTTTCGTCTTAGTCTTGTGTATTCGTGTCAGCAGCTACAAAACATACATTGAACTGCGAAAACATTAATTCATAGTCACGTGCTGCTTGTATATCATATTAACGTGTGTCGTTGAGAAAAAACCTGAATGAGTTGATACAGCCCTGTTATATCCTTTCTGTCACTCAAAGTTATATAACAGGGATGATGACCAACATTTTCTATTTTTATCTAAGTTAGACAAAACTTAACAAAGCTTGGTAATTATCAATTGTATTCCTTTACCTACAAACAATATACAAAAAAATGTATTATCAATTGCATCTTACACGACCGCGATGTTCGTAATCGATATATTACATTATTTTTTAGAGACAAATGTTATTTTGGAAACTGTGCCAAAATATTTGTAGCCAAATAATTTGTTGCGCAATAAAATCACTTAAATGGCGAAAAATAAAATAAAATCTTATATGAAAATTGCTTAAACTACATGGAATTATTAAACCTGTTTTTTCATTGAAAATGAAGAGAACGTTTCTATTATAATGTACATTGTATGTCTTACCTGGTATATAGTTTTACACGTGTTGGTGATGTTACATCTCACCTGGACGATTCTCACCTGGCCGTTTCCCACCTGTGTACTCTATAGTATAGTACGAAGTTATAGTAACAAACTAGGCCTGACCTGTTCACGACACCCACCACCCCCATTCATACATTTTGTCAACAAGTATTTAAGATGTTACGATATTTATCGCTTGGGCAATAACACGGGCTGTAACAGTTGACATAAAAGACATAGTACAATGTACATGACCATGTATGGAAGTTAAGACTGAAGACTGGATGTCAGTTGTCAATAAATGTATAATTTGTGTACCATAGATATGTAACCTCTTATGAACAAATCTTGAAACCTTGAAATGCAAATCATCGTTGGATTTTGGAGCGTCTAACACTTACGTTGGGAGCACCCGGTAGAATTCGGAACGCTTGAAAGAATCTGAAGCACCCGACTAAAATATGAATCATCTGCTGCTGTTTGTTGCGTCGTCTAGAGGGGCGCGTCGGCTGGAGTCTGAAACGTCGACTACTATAAAGGTTGGAGCGTCTGTATACGTTTAGAATGTCGACAGGATTTGGAGCATCCGACTATAGCTTGGAGCGTCGGCAGGATTTGGAGCGTCGGCATAATTTGCATCATCCACCTAAAGTTTAGGGCGTCGACAAGATTAGGATCCTCCAACGAAAGTTTATAGCGTCGGCAAGATTTGGAGCAGCCGACTGTAGATTGGAGCGTCGGCAGGATATGGATCATCCAAATAGAGTTTGGAGCGTCGGCAGGATTTGGAACATCCAAATAGAGTTTGGAGCGTTGGCAGGATTTGGATCATCCAACTAAAGTTTGGAACGTCGGCAAGATTTGGATCATCCGACTAAAGTTTTGGGCGTCAGCAAGATTAGGATCATCCAACTAAAGTTTGGAGTGTCGGCAGGATTTGGGTCACCCGACTAGAGTTTGGAGCATCGGCAGGATTTGGACCATTCAACTGAAGTTTGGATCGTCGGCAAGATTTGGATCACCGACTTAAGTTTGGAGCGTCGGCAGGATTGGGATCATCCAACTTAAGTTTGGAGGGTCAGCAAGATTTGGATCATCCAACTTAAGTTTGGAGCATCGGCAGAATATGGATCATCCAACTAAAGTTTGGAACGTCGGTAGGATTTGGATCATCCGACTAGAGTTTGAAGCGTCGTCAAGATTTGGATCATCCAACTTAAGTTTGGAGCGTCGACAGGATTTGGATCGTCCAATTAAAGTTTGGAGCGTCGGCAGGATTTGGATCATCCGACTAAAGTTTGGAACGTCGGTAGGATTTGGATCATCCAACTTAAGTTTGGAGCGTCGGCAGGATTTGGATCATCCAACTAAAGTTTTGAGCGTCGGCAGGATTTGGATCATCCAACTAAAGTTTGGAGCGTCGGCAGGATTTGGATCATCCGACTAAAGTTTGGAGCGTCGGCAGGATTTGAATCATCCAACTAAAGTTTTGAGCGTCGGCAGGATTTGGATCATCCAACTAAAGTTTATAGCGTCGGCAGGATTTGGATCCTCCAACTAAAGTTTGGAGGGTCAGCAAGACTTTTGGATTACCCGTCTAGTGTCATGGAGAAAACAAAATCATTTGTTGAGACCCTATCTATTGTAATTGACTATACTACATTGTATGTAGGTCAAATTGACACATTTCAATCAAATTTGAATATGAGTAGGCTTGAACTAATACGTACATTTCACAAGAAATAAACTCTAGTTTGTTGGTTAGTTCGTTATTCCCCACAGAAAATACTACCAGAGGGTTTGAAATAAACTAATAGCTGAGTAAGTTTACAGTGCGTGTTAATTCAAAATCCTATTACATAACCTATAGGTCGTATTGCCTATTAAGTACTTGTACATTGTGTGGACATGAACTGCTGACCGCGGTCGGAATGTCATACACAGGTCACTACTATACCTTACCTGATAAGGTCAGCCGACCCGGACTGACTCCGCACTGACCACCGGATTACACAAGGTACAAAATCATACAATAAAATTCAGTTAATATCGACATTAGTAAATAAGGGAGACATAATATACCGTCACATAAGGAGATATTTAGTATATATTATCTTTATGTCTTCCAGTTATCAAATAAAGTGTTATAATAAATATGTAATTGACATTTGAGTCTTGTAGACTGATAATTCAATAGATTCGGAATGAATGTACCCAAAGTTTATTACAGTATTACGTCAAAATTTAGGACATAAACTGGTTTTCTTTTAAATAGGCTATATGCTCAGTTTTATGACCATATATACATAAAGTATCATCGATATTCCAGGGGTTACATGAACTATCATTGCCGTCATATTCACCCCTGGAATTAGCCCACAGATACTCTGGCCCTGACACCAGACTTGGACATTATGACAGCTGCATGTCTGGTTAGACTTAGACCAGACATCTATCTGTCATAATGTCTAAGTCTGGTGTCAGGGCCAGAGTTTTTCGAGCTACCCTGGACTCGGACAATCTCATAGTAAAACTGGACGCAACACAAAAGAACATGTATTTTAGTCCTTTGATGTACATCAAAAGAGCCGCATATTTGCTGTTTGGCGTTGAAGTTGGGCGACGCGATCTCTGTAGTCTTCAAAGGAGTTTTTTCTGGTCTGTGATTGGTTAAGATTTTTTCCGTTGAGCTGCTTTCAGTCTTACTATGATATAGTCCAGGGGTGTGTAGATCGTAAGTGACCGGAACCCCTGGAGTATCAAGGATGCCCTGGACTATGTCACAAAAAAACACTATGGTTGACTGTATTGCTTTGAAGTAGGGCGTCGCTCTCTCTGTAATCGTCAAAGTAATTGACATTTTTTCTTCTGAATTGCCTTCAGTTTTTCTATGAGGTAGCACATGGTTGATATAAAGACAGTGTAAGAAACCCCTTTAGTATCGAGGATGGTCATAAAGAACAAGCTCTAAAACATGTCTTACATATACCTATGTAGTTACTCCAGTAAAACATGGAAGAACATTAGCTAGAAATCAACTTTTTCGAACGAACACAAAACGAAGAACATGTACCCCCTTTAGTGAATAAAAAAGAGAGAGGTCAAGCCTACAAAGTTTGACCCTTGACCATTTGCTCATTGACAAAATGGCTTTTACACTACGTACCAACTTACTATGTTTCTTAGTGTAATGGTGATGTAAATATACTGTATTATTCAACAGTTTACGAGGTATCGACCTAATGGCAGCTCAGTAAATAGTACATTTAAAAAATTCAATTATTCCAAGGGATTCAAATATGATGCAAGTGATTAAAATATAAGCATAGAAATATACTGTATCAGTTTCGGTATTGCTAGTATGTTTTCATAAGTTTGAGTCAGAGAACCAGCGTATTTAGCACACCTTCACTCGCTTTTTCTTGCATTTGAGCTACAATATTGCAACTATTATCAATGCACCATCGGCTCTGTTATCAAACAGATTATGATACGCCAAGCTAATACCACCATTGCCTCCATATGGTGCCCATATTGTACATACCGCGAAGTCTAGTCTTGTCGATATTTCCACCCCTCAGATATTTGTTTGCTGCATCAGATGCTAAATGCTCCGATTGCCACAAAAACAAACCGGTTGAAGACGTACATCATTGATAAGTCTTTCGTCTTGCATGTTTAATTATCTTTCGCTTCTTAATGACGATAAGACACCCTGATTTCTGTGGATCAAAGTGGATACTTGCAAACTTCGCCATTCAATGCAGGCGGCACTCACAGTGATTGTACGGGGATTACTGCCTTTAATCAATAATTCATAAAACTGTTTCGGTCCAAGGGCCCTGTTCTCCGTCTTCAACAGCTTGTTCGCAGTCAAAATTTCGAACTTCTGTCACAAAGTAGAGTAATCTCTTAATTAATAATAGCTTGAATAGTACCCGAATGTCCGCTTTTGATGTTGCTACTTAACCGTCGTCGTCATCAGCCAGGTCCATCCATCTTCGAGGGTTTCAACCCTTATCATGGCAGTCTCTTCGGATGGTAGGCCAGTAGGTGTGATCAGACCCTACTCTCAGACGGTTGACTTCTAGATACTCTCGCCTCTGTGCATGATTAGCTGTGGGATCCTCAACAGCCTACCTTCATCGGGAAGTTCCATGCCTGTCAGACTTTCCTTCCAAATTTGTCCAACAACTCAACATACTTGGTCCCAGTGTACAGTCAGTTCCAGTATTAACATTTTTTGTCTTGCTAGAAGATTTACAGCCTATGCCTGGTCGTAATGCTGTCGTCACCACCACTTTACACTCCCAGGCCGACATGCCACCCGCCGCTTCCTGCACTACCTAGATTGGTCTTGCTTGCTGCTTTCACCGGTGTTTGACACTCCTTCTGGAACTGGATAAATGTTAGCCCTTTATGTGCGATATTCTCTTCGCCATTCCTTTTCCATGATGTCCACAAGCTGCCTGAGCACCTGGTTATGTCTCCATGTGTATCGCTCTTGAGACGGTGCCACAATACGCGAAGAGATGATGTGCTCTAGGCATCCTGTCTCGTCACACTGATGGCATGTTTGCTCTTCCACCAGTCCCAATCTGTGAAGATTTGATGGTGTTGGAAGTACATCATAGACCGACCTCAGGATAAAGTAAAGCTGCCATGGTGTGCGTTTCCACATCATTGCTCAGGACAATTTCCTTTCTTCTGCTTCCGATGGTTCTTAACTGCCAATTTCTACTTATTTCATTCTCCTACCTGTCGCTTTTTCATGATGCCTATATCTCTTTGAACTTGTGTCTCCTCTCTGTTAGATTAGCTTGATTCCATCTGGTTGTCTGATCACTTTCCAACCCCTGTCTTCCAATACGGACTGTCGAGCGACGTCCTTGTGGTACAGTCGGCTGTCTGCCTATGTAACAGCCTTTCTGGCTGACTACCTCCTCCCTGTATTCACTTCTACTCCTGCTTGTCTTACTTTCTCATCTCTAGAGTCTTTGAGTGTCATGACAAGTCTTGCTTCTCCAGTCTTTAATTCTACTACCAATTTATAAACGGGAGCTGTAGTGTTGATGCCCGACTGTATAGTCCTGTTGATAAGAAGCACTGAGGAACCCCTAACCATCTCAAGAGATGTTTACTTATTCTCCTTTCAAGTCTCTCCACTGTTGTAACTTGATAGGGAATATCGTATACCCTCAATGGCCAGGAAAGCTGTGGCAGTAGTCCTTGTTGGAATATCTGCCTTGACCTTTCCTGATAGACCTGTCTTGTTGACATTCCTCAGCCTATACAAACTTGTTATCCTACCTTGCTTGATTGAATGAAGTACCACCAAGTTTGTTCAAGTGAATGATCTTGACCTTCATCCAAAGTCACAAGGTGCAAATAGGCTAATTTGTTTAAACCCCAATGTACTTTTTGTCTGTATCCTGCTGGGATGAAGAGTTATTAAGTGTGTTCAAATGAAGATACCGACTTTCCTTAAGGGTCAGTTTTTAAACGACTTGTCAGTAGTTCAGAGGTGTTGAGACATACAATATTGGGCCTTCCTTCAAGGTCACAGTGAATAATTACTTATAAATAACTAGTAGTCTTAGTAGTACTGTGATATTGAGTATTTAGCACAGTAGATGAAGCTCTTTCAAGTCTGTTTCCTTATATGACCTTGACTTACTTTCAAGGTCACAGTTGTCAGGAACTAACAACCTCTATAGCAATTTCAGCCCATTGGGCCTGTTGTATTTTATCCAAAGATTGATTTTCCACTACTGTATTCGTCCACACTGGTGTATTGTACTACCAGTAGGCAGATGACTGTGAGCTCCATGGGCTTCTTATTTGTGGTAGATACAGATGTTTAAAACCACAGGGACCTGGCACGAAAATTTCTAACCAAAAAAAAAAATTCAATAAATAAAAGACTTCATAAAGTACTGTGATATTGAGTATTTAGCACAGTAGATGAAGCTCTTTCAAGTCTGTTTCCTTATATGACCTTGACCTACTTTCAAGGTCACAGTTGTCAGGAACTAACAACCTCTATAGCAATTTCAGCCCATTGGGCCTGTTGTATTTTATCCAAAGATTGATTTTCCACTACTGTATTCGTCCACACTGGTGTATTGTACTACCAGTAGGCAGATGACTGTGAGCTCCATGGGCTTCTTATTTGTGGTAGATACAGATGTTTAAAACCACAGGGACCTGGCACAAAAATTTCTAACCAACAGTATACATATATATATATATATATTATAGTATGGATACTATAATATATATATGTATACTGTTGGTTAAAAATGTTCATGCCAGGTCCCTGTAAAACCATTTAACCACTTGCTGAAAGAGACATACTGGTTTAGCAGAGTTCCCCAGAGATATAGATATGATTCAAATCAATTGCTGCAGATCTGTATACACAAGATGAACTAACATCAAACAATTAGTATATTCTTTCATTTTTTATTATTATATGCCATAGAAGTTTTAAGCATATAAAAATCAGTAATAATGTTGTACTATTTCATTATTTATTATATGCCAGAGAGAATTTGTAAGCATATAAAAATCACTAACAATGTTGATGTACAGTACATTTGAAGTAGATATTAGAACAACCTCCTAAACAATGAAGTCCCGGCATAAATTCTATATCAACAAATATGATACATTGATGCATTTAAAAATTGATTTATGGTTTGAAGTATTTAAAGAAACTGAAGATAAAGAGGAATATGAAGGTTCATATCATCCTGTTTTGTGTGTCTTCTTTCCTAAGCTTAACTCTGTTAATGTTTAGCTAGGTACACATAAAAATTACATTATTAAAGAAGTATAAACTATACATTGTATTACATGAATAATACAAATTTTAAAGGGACAATTCAGTCTAAGAGTACATTAAAATTTGCAAATATTTTGGAAACAAACCAGTTCTAACAGAAATTACATGAGTTAGTTTTACTGTGATATGCCAGAAAAGTCCACTGTAGTGAAATGTATGTAAAATGCTCAAACACCCGTACTGTCCGCCATTACACATAGTGGTCAGATGTCTTGTATGCCGAACCCTGGCCCTTGCCAGTGTAGTAAAGAAATTTTAGCCTAGAACTACTCAAATCGCTCTTTCAGTAGCGTGTTTACCTTATTGGATGCATGTTCTTGTCTAAAAATAATTTCATCGACTCATCTGTGGTTATGTCTTGCATTTGTTTAACGTGTATGACTTACACTCGGGTATGGGTACAGCGTACATGTTGTAGCTGCTAATAGTATTGATCAACAATTTGGAAGTTCAACGGTATCAATCAAAACACTTAACAATGTCGTAAAATTTGTCAATGTTTCTTGTTAAATGTTTCATAAGAAATCTAGAACAATATGCTTATGTCATATTTTGCTTTGCGGTTATGTAACAGAATTAGCCTCACTGAATTGTCTCTTTAAAGTTATTGTAATAGACCCCCCCCCCCCCTGCAATTATTCGCAACTATACAGAACTACCATATGGACAGGAATTTATCTTTTGAAAACTTCAAATTGATAGTAACTTACATTGTAGTTATGTACAAATGACAAATAACAGCATTTGAATATAAAATTTTCTCTGAGATCCAAATTATATAATTTGCATTGATACATAAATTTCATTAGCAGTTCATTATCAATGAATGACAAAACAAGTACATTTGTGTATTGAGCACAAACAGAATGACATATGGATGGAGAAGTATATATGTAAAATTGATACAGATGTAAGAAAGATACACAATCGTATTTACATTTAAAAATATGTTCCTCTAGCTAGCTTTTTCATGATAAAGACTACAGAAAAACTTTTCAAGCTATAAGCATCTCTCTCTCTCTCTCTCTCTCTCTCTCTCTCTCTCTCTCTCTCTCTCTCCATAAAAAAACGACTTTTCCATGCATGACACGATTTTTCTGTCTTTCTGTCGTCATCACAATCCTAGCACTACACAAGATCATTTACTCTATTATACAGTATGAACGCTCAAACAGTCGGTTACATGCATTATGCATTCACTCTTAAATTGAACACTAAAATAAAAGTAATAATACTTAACTATAAACATTAATTGAAATTGGTTTTTAGGTTGGTATTACACAGCAGTGGCAGAGTCTTGGGGGAAAACCCCTCAACCTACAGCCTTTATCTGACATCTGTCAAAAGCTTTGTTTTTAACTGAGAGATTGAGGGTTGGTTTTCACCACTAAGACAACATTCACCCAAAGCAATGGATCTGGACCTTTTCCAATATGGGAGATCAATTATCCGCAGACACCATATACACTTTGTATATGTATCAATTACCAGAATCAAGAATGTGACAGATGGTCGGTATAAACAGAATTTCTATAATACAGAGCTCATGACATTAAAATTATTTGTCAGTATACACAATGTTTCCCTAATATTAAAGATGTCATTGTAATAGATGATTGGTATACAAAGTGTTTCTTGTAAAAATGTAATTGATAATGGTTGGTATACACAAAATTCCCTGTCAAAGAGCTTGTAATGTAATTGATAATGGTCGGTATACACACTATTCCATGTCAAAGAGCTCGTAATGTAATTGATAATGGTCAGTATACACAATATTCCATGTCAAAGAGCTCATAATGTAATTGATAATGGTCGGTATATGCAGTACTCCCTTACAGAGCTTGTGTTGTTGTAATTATTGGTCGGTATACGTAGTGCTCCCTTACACAGAGCTCTTGACATTGTAAAGACTGGTCGATATACACAATATTTCCCTTACACTGAGCCAGGCATGGGCACAATTACTTCAAAATGTAAATTAATTAATAATCGATTACGTTAGCTGGAAAATTCAGTAATCGATTATTAATCGATTACAGGTACCATTGACCTTTAGTATTCGATTACGAGCTATCGATGTACATTTAAACACAAAATTAATTTGAAATTACATTCCAATTACATTCGATTACGATAATTAAATATGATTTATTAGATTTTATCTTCTAATCACAGATATTTATGAGATTAGTCATATTTCTTACTGATTTGATATCAATTCCAGACCATTAAAATAGTATCATATAAATTTGTCAAATTGTTTTTTATGTAAAATTGTGATTTTCAAGATATATACCACCTGTCCCAGCATGTGCGCACATCGTGCTTTTTAAACTGGAATGACATTGAAAGATTACCATGTTGCATTCTTTCAAAATTGTTTAATTGACAACCTGCAATTGCAGATAACAGTATAAACACAACAAGTTTAGAAAAGATATCTTGTAATACCTGAAATATCAATTCTTAGAGTTCTTCTGAATGAGGAAAGCATAAATACTGTATAGTCCAGTGTAAATTTTTCTTATCATTTATAATTTTCAATGCACCATTCATGTTAAATACAGTAAAAAAGTTGATTAAGTATATAATTTAAAAAAGATTTATTCAAAGAAAAAATGTGACCTTATGCTTCTAAGAACTAAACAAAGTATAATTTTGATTTGATTGTATACTAGAAGGTGAAAAGGATCGACAGCATACTGATTAATATAAACACAGTCCATTATTGACGTTCTGCATTGATTTCCTAAAAAACAACAGAGTACAGTTGGAAATCTGAGGAGATATACTCCCTAAAACAACTAAATTGAACCTTATTCAATAACCTGTTGGCTTTTATGAAAACAATGACCTTTCTATGGTTTAATACAATAATTCTCCTATGCACTTTGGCACACTAGGTGTTGATGAAACTAAAAATTTAGTCTTATAAAGGTGTATCCTGTGATTGACAATTCATTTGGTATTCTTTATTTGCCTTTCTAGCTCCTTACAGTTTTCAGAAAACGAAATTAAAAAGATTATGCACGATACCAATATTAGACAATGTGTTACCCAATTTATCATTAGTTTTAAGTTTGAACTACCATCAGATAAGAAGAACTTTTTAACAATTCAAAACCTATCTTAGTTATAACTTGGGTGCCAAAATCAACTTCATAATTGATAAAATGTTATTTGCGATTACTTGAGAAGAAATTTGTAAATTAATTTACAATCATGTTACGATTACAGCGATTTTCGATTACCCTTCATGCCGGCCACTGAGCTCATGTCACTAAAAGATTGTCAACATACATGTATTTCATTACACAGATTTATTATATCCTGACTATTAGCAAGCATATCCAAAGAGGACAACCACCTTAAATTAAAGTTATTTTTATAGGTCATGATGGTCACTATACAATATACTCCATTCACACAGAACTGAAAAATACATGTTGAATGAATAATGTGGCTAGCTAAAGTTATATGTATGTATCTAAAAGTCCTACATTTCATGTGCAGAATATTTACACCAGTATTGGAGAACTCAGCAGTTGCGGTCTGATGGTTGCTGGTAAGGAAGATTTAAGTGTGAAAATATTTCCTCTTCACTAGATGCTGGAAGCTTTTTGTTCTGCAACAAACAAACAAAAGTAGTGAAATAATAAAGATAGAACAAGGAATAATTTATTTGTATCCTTAAACAATTTTTAAGAAAATATTTCGATAGTCAAATCAATTTCTTGTCCAAGTATAAAGAAATTATCTCCCCTTCTAAAATATCTCCTCAAAAATATGACAAAATCTTTTCTTGCAAAAACAATAATTATTAGACAATATATATCATTTTATTGTCTCTATTTTATGATAGTGATTTTTTTTTTCAAAACCGTAATATTTGCTATAGAATAAATAACTGCAAATGAGTACTGATAAAGGTAACTCAAATTGTTACTGAGCAATGCATTATCTAGCAGGTACGTGCCATTTATCCATTTTCTTGTTGCCTTGAAATTCATATAATTTTTGAAAAAATTGTTTCAATATCATTTTCACTGACTCTCACACCATAAAATTTACAAAGCATGATTCAAACATAAACACAAAACATTTTCACATTATTTAGTTTGTTACATTTTACCAACTTACTGAAACTCTTTTGTAACTAGAAAACATATGTAAGACATAGAAATTCTCCCCTGAGGAAACATTTAGACTTGACACATGCCTATTTCATGACAAAGACATACATACTTATATCATTAATTTTTTCTTTGTTTTCATACTAAATCAGATTATCTGGCTTTTTGATTGGCCAATATTTTTTTTCCATACCACTATGAAATAAAATCTGAGAATGGTGTGAAACCCAGACGTTATCGTGACATCACAATAAAGAATCGTGACATCACAATAAAAACCTTGACATTGCATATTGATTCGATAAAAGAATCCCTTGAAAAATCACTAGAAAAGTGCATTTAAACGTACTTATCAAATAGATTATAAAATTAATTATAAGCATTGATGTCGCTATTTTTTAATATTATCAGGTTATCAAAAAAAAATTTTGCTTGCAAACTTTTGTGAGAATCAGTTCGCAAACAAATTTTTTTTCATAGCCCGATAAAATTAAAAATAGTGACATCAATATACTTAAATATATTTTAATTGTTGAATTGTTATAATACTAACCAGTTCAAAGTTCCATAGACCATGGCTTGTAAGTTTGTGGTTGAGGGTCTTCTGTGAATACAATCTGATGTCACGGTTGAACTGCTTACTTCCTGTCCAACCTAACAGGGCGTAGTAATACATGCTGTAAGGGGCAATCACAAGGTCAACTCTACGAGCTGTCCATGTACGAGGTGATGTGGCCAAGGTAATCGGAGAGGGCTCCCCTTCACACAGTCGCTGTTTCTTGCTATGTGGTTCGTAGTCGTCCGCTGTACAGGTCTCAATGCCTCTGACCGGGGCATTATTAGACATCAGAAACCGATACTCACTGGGGTTGATTTTCTCATGGCAGAAACGTTTAGGAAGTTTCATTAGTCCAAGCCATTTTTCATAGTGATCCATGTGTCCTTTTGTATTGTAGTCTCGTGATAACACTCGGTCACCATAAGAACTCTTTTCCAGTTTTCCACACAACACAAGCGATCTTTGTTCCAACTGTGTAAGTAGCTTTGGTAGAAAGTTCACCTCCTTCCCCTCCTCGGGATGGCTGAACAGCAAGTCTATGTCATGGCCGCAGGATTTACCTCTAAAATGACACAGATGAATTTCAGATAAAAATATGTTAGTGTGCTACGAAATACAGTCATAAAAGTTTTAAAAAATGACAATTCAACTAATTGTATGTATGTTTTTGTATGTTGCTTAGCACAACATACAAGTATGTATCATGTCGCTTAAAGATACTCCACTGCCGACAGAGCATAAACGATACTCATCATTTGAACAATAATTGGTGTTTAATCATTTATATATGTCTAATTAACACAAAAAAAAATAATATGAAATAATTCATTTTGATTTTGGTGCATGAGAAATAAGTACTTCATTCCATATAGGACATAGTGCCACAGATTTTTTTTCCACATGAAATTATTTATTTTCAGGGTTCGAAATTAACACTCGCACACACTCGCCAAATGCGAGTTAGTTTTTGAAATGGCGAGTGGAAAAATATTGTACTTGCATTTTTTGGCGAGCGGGTGCATCGTTCGTCATTTCAAATACATATGTATAGTTACTAAATTTTCCAATCAATACACCTGTCCTAAATTGTGTGCCAAACTATAGCCTAAATGAATCGTGAATCGGAAGCACAACATTCCAAATGCAGCGTCTTGTCGACACTTTGAAATACTGTATACTTTCAAGCGTCTCAAAAACAGCGACATTGATTTGGTATTGAAAAGTTTAGAGGTGTTCCGTGAAAAATATGTCTTCCTAATGTTTTAAGTAGTTTGCTAAAAGCATGCACAAGATGAAAAAGGACAAGTATAAATCCTGCTGTTATTTGCAGTTAAGATTAGAATAGACAAAAACACTTTAATCATATATAAGGTTTTTTTTATATATTTTTTTTTATTTGCACAAAATGCTAAATAATTGTCATTCTGAAAATAAAAAGTTGTCAAACTACACTTATATAACGACACTAAAACGTAAAACATTTATTGTTATATACAATAAATAAATACAAGAGGCCCATAGGCCTTAACGGTCATCTGATTATTAGTACAATACAACATAGTCGTTTAAAGATTTTAGCCTATTTGACCCATGACCTTGATTGAAGGTCAAGGTAATTCATTTGAACAAACTTTGTAGCCCTTCATCCCAGCATGCTACATGCCCAATATCAGTACCCTGGGCCTTCTTATTCTTGAGAAGAAGTCATTTAAAGATTTTAACCTATTTGCCGCCCGTGACCTAAAATGAAGATCAAGGTCATTCATTTGAATACACTTGATAGCCCTTCATCCCAGCATGCTACATGCCCAATATCAGTACCCTTGGCCTTCTGGTTCTTGAGAAGAAGTCATTTAAAGATTTTAGCCTATTTGACCCCCGTGACCTTGAATGAAGGTCAAGGTCATTCATTTGAACAAACTTGGTAGCCCTTCATCCCAGCATGCTACAGGCCAAATATCAGTACCATAGGCCTTCTGGGTCTTCAGCAGAAGTCGTGTAAAATTTTTAGCCTTTTTGACCCCCATGACCTTGAATGAAGATCAAGTTCATTCATTTGAACAAATTTGTTAGCCCTTCATCCCAGCATGTCAAAGGCCTAATATCAGGTCTCTAGGCCTCTTAGTTATTGACAAGAAGTTGTTTAAATGATTTTAGCCTATTTGACCCCTGTGACCTTGTATGAAGGTCAAAGTCCTTCATTTGAACAAACTTGGTAGTCCTTCATCCCAGCATCCTACAGGCCAAATATCAGTCCCCTGGGCCTTCTGGCTCTTCAGAAGAAGTCGTTTAAAGATTTAAGCCTTTTTGACCCCTGTGACCTTGAATGAAGGTCAAGGTCATTCATTTGAACAAACTTGGTAGCCCTTCATCCCAGCATGTACCAGGTCCAATATCAGTACCCTGAGCCTTCTGGTTCTTGAGAAGAAGTCGTTTAAAGATTTTAGCCTTTTTGACCCCTGTGACCTTGAATGAAGGTCAAGGTCATTCATTTGAACAAAATTGGTAGCCCTTCATCCCAGCATGTACTAGGTCCAATATCAGTACCCTGAGCCTTCTGGTTCTTGAGAAGAAGTCGTTTAAAGATTTTAGCCTTTTTGATCCCTTTGACCTTGAATGAAGGTTAAGGTCATTCATTTGAACAAACTTGGTAGCCCTTCATCCAAGCATGTCACAGGTCTAATATCAGTACCCTGAGCCTTCTGGTTCTTGAGAAGAAGTCCTTTAAAGATTTTAGCCTATTTGACCCCTGTGACCTTGAATGTATGTCAAGGTCATTTTTTTTACAAACTTGGTAGCCCTTCATCCCAGCATGCTACAGGCCTAATATCAGGTCTCTAGGCCTCTTAGTTATTCACAAGAAGTTGTTTAAAGAATTTTAGCCTATTTGACCCCTGTGACCTTGAATGAAGGTCAAGGTCATTTATTTGAACAAAATTGGTAGCCCTTCATCCCAGCATGCCACAGGCCTAATATCAGGTCTCTAGGCCTCTTAGTTATTCACAAGAAGTTGTTTAAAGAATTTTAGCCTATTTGACCCCTGTGACCTTGAATGAAGGTCAAGGTCATTTATTCGAACAAACTTTGTAGCACTTCATCCCAGCATGTTACAGGCTTAATATCAGGTCTCTAGGCCTCTTAGTTATTCACAAGAAGTTGTTTAAAGAATTTTAGCCTATTTGACCCCTGTGACCTTGAATGAAGGTCAAGGTCATTTATTTGAACAAACTTGGTAGCCCTTTATCCCAGCATCCTACAGGCCAAATATCAGTACCCTGGGCATTCTGGTTCTTGAGAAGAAGTCGTTTAAAGATTTTGGCCTTTTTTGACCCCTGTGACCTTGAATGAAGGTCAAGGTCATTCATTTGAACAAACTTGGTAGCCCTCCATCCCAGCAACCTACAGGCCAAATATGAGTACCCTGGGCCTTCCGGTTATTGAGAAGAAGTTGTTTGAATGAAAAGTTTACGCACGGCGCACGGCGCACGGCGCACGGCGACGGACGGACGGTGCATGATGACAATAGGTCATCCTGACCCTTCGGGTCAGATGACCTAAAAATAGTTATCAATGAATTGGTTAATTTTAATACAAATTTCAAAGTGGCAAGCAAGTTTCTGATTTGGCGAGTTGAAATTTTACCAACTTGCCAAAAATGGATAGTGGCTTAAAAAGTTAAATTCTACCCCTGATTTTCATTGTTTTCATTGGAAAATAAAATTAGAACCTTTTCAATAGTGGTAATGATGTAAAGTAATGAACTTTTGTGATTTGTCAGTGGTAGAGCATATCTAAAGAGTATCTACATACCTTCGGAATCCACCAGTTAGTGTCACAATAACACCCGGTAAGATCCTCTCGGCTTCTGCTCTGATAACAGCGGTCAAATTCTCAGCCTCTATCAGCTGGACCTGGTCAATCAAATCATCATGGAAGGCCAGGCCTGGACAATGGTCAAGGAAGATGTAATTATTTACAAAGGTTACTTAAATTTCAAAACTCTACGGCAATTTGTGGAGTATTCCTTTCATAACCCTTACTTTATTTTTTTTAACAAGTTAATAATACTCAAACACCAGTAGTGAACACATGCATATTACAATATAGAAACTAATATTAGTTAAGCGAGATAAATCTCTTTTAAAAATATACCTGTATAGTGTATTTTTAAAAGGGATTTATCTAGCTTAACAAAAATACACTGAACAGGTATGTTGTAATTATGTTGAATTAATACACACATACAAAATACAGATAACAGGTGTGAAAGTACAAAACTGATTTACATGTGATATCTATATATTCTATCTAGAAATTGGACAATGTAACTGTGTAATATCTCTATTGAAGCAACAGTAATTTAGGCTATACAGTGCATTTTCTAGCTTTATATGGCAGGAACCCTTGGCTAAGTAATTTTGAAAGAGAATCATCTCATGGAGATAATTTCCAAAAGGAAACTTTTTCTTTCCCCCACTTTTTCTTGGGATCAGGTGATTTAGGGAAGGAAAGTAATTCCTTTTGGGCAGGGCCCATAACAAGTTGTATATAACCCCATTGAAAGTGCCTTTTTATACCAAAGAAGTATAGTTTATACTTACCCCACTGAACCATCCAGTTCTTGCGTTCACACTTGGCCTGAGCCTCCGCCACCGTGTTCACTCCCTGTTCTACCCAGATCTTGGCAGTGGCTGGTCCCACCCCAAAAATTGTGGAGAAAAGCTGATACAGCAACAAACAAGGTTTTAGATAGAAATTACCATTATTATCAGTGTATCATAAAACACCTTATAGACAGTAAACTCTTTTCCATATTTTTAAATAAAAATAACCTTTCTCATCATTTAAAAGTTTTCTCCTCGAAAATAAGTTTATTTGCAGTTACCCAATCGAAGGCATTAAGAAGTATCCTTAATAACAATTTTTGACAAAATCTCAAATCAAATAATAAAGAGAAAATTACAATCATCACAAACCGCCTGTGGTAAACATACCTTGACTTTCTGAAACCATGGATCTTTTAATGTTTCTTCTACCTCTGTGGCGAATCCTTCAGCAAGAATCTCCTGCAATTGAAATCAGAAGTTGTATGGTTGTAAAGCACAATGATAAATACAATCCTTATTTTTAAGAACAATTCTCATTCAATAAAAGAATTTTGTTCTCCTTTTAATTGTTTTGAAAGAATTTCTTTTGAGAGGAATTTATTAAAAATGAAAGAATTTCTTTTGTGAGGAAGTTATTAATCATTATATGATTTACAAATACACAAAGCAGATTTTTGCCTAAATGGAACTGCAGAAGGTAATTTTTATTTGTACTATCATTATACACTGATACTGATAATAATAGAAAGCATGGTTAGTGAGTCCATGTCAGTGCAAACTGTAATAATGAATAATATACTTGGTATTTGTAATGAATAATATACTGGGTATTTGTAAAACAATCATATTAATTGAATGACAGAAATGGCACCTTTTGTTGGTATTATTCAATAAAATCATTGGCATCTTTGAATTGGTATTCAATAAAATTGGTACATTCTGTATAGGTGATATTCAATAGAATTGATACCATTAGTTGCCAACGTCATTGTACAGATAATTAATCATGTACTGCATAAGCAACCCAAGGAACCACACCCTATCCGTATTTTTACTTATTCCGTTTTTGCATAATAAAGAATTATCTCCCTTGTAGGTAGATATCCATTGTAACATCATTGTTTTGTGAGCAGAATTCACCTTGCCTTTTCGGCAAAGTATGATATGAAGCTATCAAACACATGACGTCACAATCAATATCTACTTGCAAGGGCAGATAACTCTGTAATATGCAATACAAAATATTGATGACCTGTCTGCTGTGACCCCCAAAATATAAGTGACCTCTGACCTGTTTGACATTTTGACTTACCTTAATGACCTGTCTGCTATGACCCCCAATGTCTTTCTGACCTTTGACCTGCTTGACATTTGTGATTACGAATGGCAGTGACTTCAACACACAAGAAGCCCTGCGGAAAGCCAGTGAGCGTAGGTGGTCCTGACCACTGTCGACGAACTCTGCCTTCATCTGAAGTACTTCTAGAGCATTCTAATCAGCGAAAAATGGGCAAGATCAAGGTTAAAGGCACCAAAATACTTAACAAAGCTTTACCACAGTAAACCAGATAACTTTAGAGCTCACCCTAGCACACTAGTACTGGGTAAAATGCAATGAAAACCAAACAGACATTGAGTTGGAAGGTAATCATTTTTTATCAAATACAGTATTTCTCAAATACTCCAAGATTCTTTTTGATAATATCACTCGTTCAAATTGGTCAATTGGTTGTATGAGGATAATTATACTACAATATCTTTTTCATTTTTCTTCTATTCTGCATAGATTTAGATTTTCCATGTGTTCTTTTAGGTTCTTTTGAAAAGTAACATATTTTAAATAGTACTATTCTTGTTATTTTTATGGTTATGTACCATACATACATGTATAATGTAGACATGGTTTTAGGAGAGTGAGACTCAATATAAATAAACACTAATTAATGTTGTTGTTGTTAATATAACAAATCTTACACAGAATATCTCATTGAAGTGTCGTAGGGGCGTAGCACGTTGACACGCCCACTCTGTAGTAGTGATCTGCTGTAGTGACTCCAGAGGGGCTGCACTTTCCTCCTGGCAAAGAAAGCACAGTCGACATATACAGTGTGTTATATACACTTTAACCAGATTGTAAAGAACATTTTATAAAAGAATAAAATTTTGAATAAAGTCATATTTTAAAAACTGATAAACTTTTAACCAATGATTGAGTTCATCTTGTCATTTATTAAATCTACAACTTCATTTTTTTTCAGAGATTGGATAATAAGAAATTATATTCAGGTGTATGTATATTTACTGTACCATACTGTATTTTATATGATAAATGATAGACATAAGCTACATATGTATTAGCATCTGTGTCCATAATAAATGTAATATTTGTATACATTTATAATGAAACATTAGGTTATAATTATCAAAATGACAAAAGTCAAATCATCCCTTTATATGTATACATGCACACAAAATCTGGGTACTTTCTTTTCTCCCTCTCTCTCTCTCTCTTTTAAAAAAAAAAAAAAACAAAAAACAAAAAAACACTTATATCATGATGTGCAGTACCTCTGGAGGGGGTTCCGGTATTCTGTGTTCGTCTTCTACTGGTATAATTTCAGCTTTTTTAATACATGCTGTAAACCATGTCAACTTAAGAAGTTCCATTCCTTTCAATATAGAATAATCCACAATCTTGAGTTTGCGTGCAACTTTGTATCTGTTGTCTAATTCACTTACAATGTGTGTCACCCTTGGACTGAAAATCAATTAAATAAATCATAACATTGTATTTAAACTACTACTAGAGTGTGAATGTTATATTACATGAATAAAAAATAAACAAAAAATCAGCTGTTATTTCCATACAATTCAATTTTTTCACATTTTTATATTATATTATCAAGATAATTTTTTTTAAAACAAATAATTAATGCAATGTGACATAAATGTGTATATGCTTATTTATTTGATCTTGGATAGACAGATGCTAATTTTCATATTTTAAAGTTGTCCCCAAATATATCCTGCCTATAACATATCTAAAATGTACAATATATATATATTATATCACTTTTTATCAAAAATGGCGGTCATCTTTAATTTGGCGGCCATCTTGGATTATTTCAATCGGCCCATATCTGAAATTGATCTGGTAACCAGTTTCTATCAAGCAAGAATTCGCGCTTTTACTACGAAAGCCACATTTTTTCACCATTCTGTCAGACTATCCAGTAAGCGTACAATTACATGTCAATTAAAATTCCGTTACTCAGTATTTTTTTAACAAACAGAGAATTATCGTTTCTTCAGAACGTTATCAAATCGATTTAATGTATTTTTCGTGCGTAAAATGAGTATAGGTCAAAGAAAACGCATTTATAACCAATGTAATTCTGGTTGGTAAGTTAACAATGTGAACGAAATTATGCATGCAAGCTTTTTCATACAAAACTATTACCCAAATGACTCCACAACGGATAGTTTTTTGCGCCTGGCTCCAGATTTAATATCCTTTAAACGCTTCTTTTGAATCCTTGTAGGTACAATGTAAACCACTACGGGTTTGCTCTCGCTGGTACTCGCTTCAGTGTCGCTCATATTTGTAAATTTCTTGACGAAAACACACCACACTGATTCTTGCTGAACAAGGAAAACGAAAGTTGTAGACTAAATTTAAAATCGAAATCCGGAAAAAGAAAGAAAGAAAATAATACGTTGTATTTTCTGCGGAATATCAGTTGACGGTGAATTTCATATCCAAATTATGTAAAATGTAAATGTATTATACTGAATAAGTACGGATTAAAGCTATATTTCATTTTAAATAATCAAGTGTATTATCTCGCCTTCGTCCCCTTTCCTTATTAGTGTTCGATACCAACTTCCTGTCGACAGGTGGCGCGTTGCGAACCTAAACAATTTTTCTTGCGCTGGCATCATAAAAATCAATATTTTCTTTTGTCTCGGTAAGTATTTCATATATCAACGAAAGCATATATAAATAGAATTGTGTATATACGTGTGTAAATATTGATGTTAATGATTTAGAAAAAAAAGTCATAGGCCTATCTGTATTCTTTTCCAACTTTGATACTATAAATAGCGGTAAGTTCCTCCCCCCCCCTCACTCCCCGACTTCAAATCCCAACCCAAGATTTTATTAATTAAAATATATAAAGGTCATTTGTATTCGTTTCCTTACCACTAGTGTTGAACCAATTTATGTTTTACGCTTCTCATCATATTATTTTGTAGGCGTATCGCCCACCACACCTAACCCAGGTTCTGGTAAGGGGTCACAAAGGGTGTCTATTACGTAGAAATGAACAACTCACATAAACATTTCAACAGGTGTATTGAAAACGGACCACAGTTAAATATATGTATACAACATTACATATAACGACGGACACACGTCGCCCCTTACCAATACCTATTGGCTGCCGCTGGGACACACACACATACATATAAGGGGCCAGTTCCCGGCTTCAGTGCAGACATACAACCAATATTACATAAACTCACCATGAACACAAACACCAACACAGTCAGTCCACTTAGTTCACACATGACAACGGAGCAGTCTCAGCCCAAAGAGCTCTGTACTACCCTTAAAACACATGTGCACACGAAACGATATAAAACACACAGACCAATCGGTGCTTACGATACATTGACACACCCACCCTAACTCTCATCCAGTCATACGACATTTGTCCTGCGACGGTAATACACATGCACAGCATGGACGACTGAAGACAACAAACGATGAATCCTAGCGACGGTAACATGTAAATAACACATATAAATTAGTTCTTAAAAGTTATCACACATCCACACACTTTTATCACGTTCTCCCGTAGTAGGCCTACACCATCCATGCTCACATTCATGTACCAAACTTTCACTATTCTCTAAGATTAATAGAATCTTACATGGTTCTGTCAAGTGGACAGGGATATCTCTACCAGAGTGAAAGATTTTGGCACGTCAACCCGAGGTTTGCTTAGGGTTGATGGCCACTTGACGCAATATTTGATTCTTTTTCTCTCATGCTTATTTAAGAAAAAATACGAAATTCCCGTTGCTTTCTAGCTTTTTGATCGCGTCAGGATCACAGGAACATAGATATGTGTCAAAATTGATGACGTTATTGACAATGCACATCGCAGCTTTGCCGCATGTATTGATGACATCATCTTATTGTCTAGTGCGTGTGAGCTGTCTTACACCCCCTTGTATAAGATAGGGATGTCTTTTTCCCTAGCAACCACAGGATATCCCTGTGGGAGTATGGGAGAAAAATGCCATCTTCAAGTCAGATCATGGGTAAATCAAAACAAATACCATTTGAATGGTAAATATTATAGTAAAGCCAGGTGAAGGGGGCACATTGTTAGAGGGTATAGCACACAGGACACTATTTAACCTAAATTCGTAGACTCTTAACACACTCAGCAATATAGTGTCCAATGATAAATCACTATACATGTACATGTATAGGCCTCTCACATGAGAGGGAGGGGATGCTCTACATGTACTTACCACCTTCTCAGTCTTAGCATCTACATTTTTAGCTCACCTGGCCCGAAGGGCCGGTGAGCTTATGTCATGGCGCGGCGTCCGTCGTCCGTCGTCCGTCCGTCCGTCCGTCGTCCGTCTGTCCGTCAACATTTCCTTTAAATCGCTACTAGTCATAGAGTTCTGCATGGATTGTAACCAAATTTGGCCACAAACATCCTTGGGGGAGGGGGAACAGAACTTGTATAAATTTTGGCTCTGACACCCCGGGGGCAGGAGGGGCGGGGCCCAATAGGGGAAATATAGGTAAATCCTTTAAATCGCTACTTGTAATAGAGTTCTGAATGGAATGTAACAAAATTTGGCCACAAACATCCTTGGGGGAAGGGGAACAGAACTTGTATAAATTTTGGCTCTGACCCCCCGGGGGAAGGAGGGGCGGAGCCCAATAGGGGAAATAGAGGTAAATCCTTTAAATCGCTACTAGTCATAGAGTTCTACATGGATTGTAACTAAATTTTGCCACAAACATCCTTGGGGGAAGGGGAACAGAACTTGTATAAATTTTGGCTCTGACCCCCCGGGGGCAGGAGGGGCGGGGCCCAATAGGGGAAATAGAGGTAAATCCTTTAAATCGCTACTTGTCATAGAGTTCTACATGGATTGTAACCAAATTTGGCCACAAACATCCGTTGGGGAAGGGGAATAGAACTTGTATAAATTTTGGCTCTGACCCCCCGGGGGCTGGAGGGGCGGGGCCCAATAGGGGAAATATAGGTAAATCCTTTAAATCGCTACTTGTCATAGAGTTCTGAATGGAATGTAACAAAATTTGGCCACAAACATCCTTGGGGGAAGGGGAACAGAACTTGTATAAATTTTGGCTCTTGCCCCCCGGGGGCTGGAGGGGTGGGGCCCAATAGGGGAAATAGAGGTAAATCCTTTAATTCGCTATTAGTCATAGAGTTCTACATGGATTGTAACTAAATTTTGCCACAAACATCCTTGGGGGAAGGGGAACAGAACTTGTATAAATTTTGGCTCTGACCCCCCGGGGGCAGGAGGGGCGGGGCCCAATAGGGGAAATAGAGGTAAATCCTTTAAATCGCTACTTGTCATAGAGTTCTACATGGATGGATTGTAACCAAATTTGGCCACAAACATCCGTGGGGGAAGGGGAACAGAACTTGTATAAATTTTGGCTCTGACCCCCCGGGGGCAGGAGGGGCGGGGCCCAATAGGGGAAATAGAGGTAAATCCTATAAATTGCTACTAGTCGTAGAGTTCTGCATGGATTGTAACCAAATTTGGCCAGAAACATCCTTGGGGGAAGGGGAACAGAACTTGTATAAATTTTGGCTCTGGCCCCCCGGGGGCTGGAGGGGTGGGGCCCAATAGGGGAAATAGAGGTAAATCCTTTAATTCGCTACTAGTCATAGAGTTCTGCATGGAATGTAACCAAATTTGGCCAGAAATATCCTTGGGAGAATAAGAACTGAGTTTGTAAAAATTTTGGCTCTGGTCCCCGGGGCAGGAGGGGCGGGGCCCAATAGGGGAATTATAGGTAAATTCTATAAATTGCTACTTAATTGTCCAAGAGTTTTGTATGGATTGTAACTAAATTTGGCCACAAACATCCTTGGGGGTAGGAGAACAGAACTTGTATAAATTTTGGCTCTGACCCCCAGGGGGCAGGAGGGGCAGGGCCCAATAGGGGAAATAGAGGTAAATTCTATCAATCGCTACTTGTCCTAGAGTTCTACATGGATTGTAACCAAATTTGGCCACAAACATCCGTGGGGGTAGGGGAACAGAACTTGTATAAATTTTGGCTCTGACCCCCCGGGGGCAGGAGGGGCGGGGCCCAATAGGGGAAATAGAGGTAAATCCTTTAAATCACTTCTTCTCATAGAGTTCTGCATGGATTGTAACCAAATTTGGCCAGAAACATCCTTGGGGGAAGGGGAACAGAACTTGTATAAATTTTTGCTCTGGTCCCCTGGGGGCAGGAGGGGTGGGGCCCAATAGGGGAAATAGAGGTAAATCCTATAATTCGCTACTAGTCATAGAGTTCTGCATGGAATGTAACCAAATTTGGCCAGAAATATCCTTGGGAGAATAAGAACTGAGTTTGTAAAAATTTTGGCTCTGGTCCCCGGGGCAGGAGGGGCAGGGCCCAATAGGGGAATTATAGGTAAATTCTTTAAATTGCTACTTAATTGTCCAAGAGTTTTGTATGGATTGTAACTAAATTTGGCCACAAACATCCTTGGGGGTAGGAGAACAGAACTTGTATAAATTTTGGCTCTGATCCCCCGGGGGCTGGAGGGGTGGGGCCCAATAGGGGAAATAGAGGTAAATCCTTTAAATCACTTCTTCTCATAGAGTTCTGCATGGATTGTAACCAAATTTGGCCAGAAATATCCTTGGGGGAAGGGGAACAGAACTTGTATAAATTTTGGCTCTGATCCCCCGGGGGTAGGAGAGGTGGGGCCCAATAGGGGAAATAGAGGTAAATATTAAAATTCCTTCAGAAAAGAAACAATGAACCTGTATTCAGAAAATTATTTGGCATTACAAACCAGGTGAGCGATACAGGCCCTCTGGGCCTCTTGTTTTAAACAAGTACACTTGCAATTCCCGAATTTTTGATAACAACTCTCGAATTATTTATATTTCAGCCAGTCAGACAGAGATATGCCAGAACCAAATCCCTTCAAAGAGGTGTTGCCTAAGCAGGGTCTGCTGTATCAGGAGGATACCCCAACAGTGGTGCTGTGTAAACCCAAACTCCTCCCTCTGAAATCAGTCACCTTAGAAAAAATGGAGAAAATGCAAAAGGAAGCACAAGAAACAGTAAAACAGCAGGAGCTGGAGGAACAATCACAACAGTCAGATCTATTGTATGGAGGATTTTAATGAATTAAAAACTGTTAATGAGGATATGATAAGTCAAGTATAGACCTACTTGATCATGATTAATTGGACAGATTGACATGTAATGATGGGTCGTCTAATGCGACAAATGACTTCTGTGGGACACTCTTCTGGGTCATTGTATATGTGTCACCTTTCTATGGATGGATGTGTAATGATATAGTACCATCCTTACTGTGTAATTTATATACATGTATGTGATGACACTTGTAATTTTATTGTTTTACATTATAATATAAAAATATGTTAAGTTAGTGAACATTAAAGTTATTTATTGACTTCATTTGTCTTATATTTAATTTATGAGCTGGTACCTACACTACAAAGTGTTATGAAATTTATATATTGACAAGAATTGTATACATCATAAAAAGATTACTTAGTAAATACTACATGGGGTATGTACCATTTAGAATTTGGATTTTTTTCTTCTTTGAAATGTGTGTTTTAAAGATTCTTTAATTGCATGTATTTTGCCTTTTGGAAAACTTACACATGAAATTGGAAGAAGAAAACACTTTTCTCCAATCGCCTAGCCAAACATACCGGTGCCTTCTACCAATGCGGCACATCCACGTCCCCAAAAAAAGGACATTTCTATGAGGAAGTGATAGGAGGTTCGTTATGCTAACATGATCACTGTGGAAATTGTCAAATTAAATCTTTGGATCAACAACACAGAGTGTTTATGATCAGAAACATATACATACTTAGAGATAAAAAAAAACCCTCTTTGTCTTTGTTGACAGACAGAGGGACCTCCTGTTTATAGGCATTTTGCCTTGGCTAACTACTTTTAAGTGTATTCTTTTAAACATGATGTTTTTGTATCAACACAAAGTTTAAACATTATGTCATGGTTTGATATGATCAATTTTCCAGATTAATGTTGTTTAATATGATTTTTGGAAGCACGAAAATAGCAATTTTACCTGGTTTTTCGAAAATCAGGCATTCAAAACCGGAAGTGTGTTTTGTTTTACTAATAAACAAGTCAAAATATTATTTTTTTTTCTATTCAATGTTTTACAACATATCAAAGTTATTCTTTTACATTCAACTATTTAAAAGTTTATCTAAAAACCCCTAAGCACATACAGAGGTACATCTGCAAATCGTAAAATTGGAGGAGTTGCCAATCTCTATGTATATATGTTTCTGATACGATACATTGTGTTTAGTAAACATTAAATATCAAAGAAACACAATTTAACAAAGCATGACAATTTATTGACTCGTGTCGTATACAGGCCTCAAACTCACGATCTACAGCACCCAATCGCCTAGCCAAACATACCAGCGCCTTCTTCCACTGCGCCGCATCCACGTCGTTTTGACATGACCTCTCGTAGTGTAACGTAGTGTATAATGGGGATCTGTATTTTAATCAAATTGGGATTTATAATAAATGATGATATCATCTATGTCCTTGGAGTACATATATTGGAATTTTAAATGAGATTAAATTATTTAAATAGCACATATCAAGCAAAACTTTTCTCTTGATCACAGGCGCTTGCAGAAAAAGAACATGTATGATGGAAGACATCCTTGCAATCTAATTAAAATTTGATGTTCATTATCTACTCCGTACAATACGAAGTGTACGGAGTAGATAATGAACATCAAATTTTAATTAGATTGACATCCTTGATACTCCAGGGGTTCCGATCACTTACGATCTCTACACCCCTAGACTATCTCATAGTAAAACTGGAGGCAACAGAATAGAACAGGTAATTGAGTCATACGATGTACTTCAAAAGAGCCTTGTAACGGTACACTTTGGTTGACTGTGCGGCTTTGATGTTAGACTCTCTGTAGTCTTCAAAGGAAATCTTAGCTAGCCTGTGATTGGTCAAATGTTTTCCGCTGAGCTGCCTTCAATTTCACTATGAGATAGTCCAGGGGTGTAGAGATCGTAAGTGAACGGAACCCCTGGAATATTGAGGATGGATGGAATAGGGCTCCTGGAACTCCATAGATTAGGACCCACCTATCGATCACAGGGGCCTAGATAAAAATTAGTAAAAATCACACTCTAAATTGAACTGTATTTTACGTGTATATAGTACAATGTAGAGTAAGATTGTTACCGGTTTTTTCCCTAGACTTCTAAAGCATCTAAAATGGTCTACATGTATGTTAAACTGTGACTAGATTCTAATTATAATTCTAAAATCCCAGTGTACACGCGCATGCGGATTTGATTACGTAGCTATGTTTTATCAGAAATGTAAATGTCTTTATGGTTTTATAGATATTTAATCTGAGATAATGCTGTTCTTTGGTCTGGTCGAGGATTTTCACTTAAGCAGCGACCACGTGGCTGCATTGATGACTTTAAAATTGGCGCCAAATTTACAAGACTTCCGGTAAACAAACCATTCGGAATACATCGGATATTTCTCTACTCTCCTTACTATAACGTTAGAGGACTTCGATGCTCTGACGTGTACGAAGCAGCGACTGCCGCATCACACTTCGGAAATCTGACGCAAACTGTGCCGTTTTGAACGCTCAGACCTATATAATAAGTAAGTATCATGTGTTTATAGTTATCATATAGAAACAACTGATGGATGCTTGAAGGGGAATGTCGAGATAGATCCATATCAGCCTTTTACGGTTTTACATTGGCTGGGAATGATGTGTAGACCTAAACCACTCAACTAGATTCTAGATCTAGTACATGTAAAACCGGTAGGTACCTGAGGCGCTAGTTGACAATAGCTACAGTAGAATACATGTATTTTACTAGAACAGTTAATATACATGTACATAATATATAGCTGTAATGCATACAACGACTCTTACTGTATCTTAATTAATCAAGGACGTACATTTTTTGTTGATAACTTAAATCCTTGTTCTTAATTGATAAGCTGCCTGAACGTCGTCAGGCATATTCTATTTGTGGAAAAACATGATATGTAAAAGGCCAGTTGCAAAGACTGCCAGAATTGGTTTCATATACATAATGTACATGTAAGCTCACATAAATGTAATATATATACAATTATATATAGGATATCTTATATATTATACAAATATTTCATGGCCTACTGTGCTCTAGTTCATAATATTTAACCCGAGGTGGTGGTAATCAACAAATGTTATATTGCACGAGGCCGAAGGCCGAGTGCAATATAATATTTGTTGATTACCATCACCGAGGGGTAAATATTATGAACTAGAGCACAGTAACCCATGAAATATTTGTTTTATTACATAATCACAAGTTTTTCAGTTGAATATTATTATAAAATGAATACGACAATCACTTAACAAAATCATCAGCACCGTACCGTACGGAAAAGCTTCAAATCCTATTGAAGATTGACGTATAAACCACGTACGTCACGTTGTAACTCCGGTTTGGATGTCTTATTGTCTTCTTTAACAATATTAGACCTGCATGCAGCCTTTTGATCTAATACATTCGCCGTGTCCGTCCTCTACTCGATAAACGTCTACATGACGTGCTTGTTTCGAGATCTATAAAGCTAGCGCGAAATTGAACGTGAACCTTTGTGACGTCATAATAACGTAACTCACTGTTACGCGCGATTCCTCGGAGGTTTTCTACAAAACTAGACAACAACAGCGAGGTGTTCCTAAAGCCGTGCAATATAACATCTCGAACCGTGCAATATAACGTTTCCATGGGAGCGTGCAATATAACTTCGAACCGTGCAATATAACAAGGTTTTATTGAACGGTCGGTGTAATAGTTGAAAATATTATATTTCTTCATATATAGATTGGTGTAAACAAATATATAGGATATCTTATATAAGGTCATATTACACTAGTGACATATACAAAAATATTACACAGGCAAAATCACTGGATATTATGTGATATATGAATATGTATACATATGTACGATGTATATATCCTTGATACACTAGTACTGATTAACTATATATAATGTTCTACTGGGATGTCAAACGATAATTAAAGTAGGATGACAACACTAATGATTATATTGTTTTGTTGGGCCAATTTTGTTTTGCTATTTCATATAAAGAGTTATATGGCATCTTTTCTTTATAAGTCACAGTGAAACAGTTAGGCCTTGTACCTATGATTGTATACATGTAGAAGAGAAGAAAATATAGGGCCTTTCAAACTCTCAACAGCCACTCTAAAAGGATCTTGCAATTAACCTTAACTTGGTTAAGTTTCAACAATTTAGAAAATTCTCCTAAATAGCTTATATTCTTCCTATTCATTACAGAATCTTGGAAAAAACTTATAAGTTTTTACAGCAAATCAATTTATCATTCATAACATACAAGGGATCAATATTTTACAATGAAATATTTGTTCTGTGTACCTTTTGTTTTTACCATGTTGTGTTCACAAAGCAGGACGGGCAAGAGTTCAAGACATCCATATATAATTATACATAGATTTTTGTACATGTAGACTTCTTGGTATTATAGCCTAAAAAAACGGGCACAGAAAATTAAAAAACTTTAATTTTGTTGCACTCGTTGTTTCAGAAAATCTTATATTATTCCCAATTGATATACTCATTCTTTAACTGTATACTTTGGTTTACAGAATATGATGCCATTACTACAGGGAGTGAGACTGGTGAACTTCATCAGTGTGTTTCTTTTTCTCATCTGCTGCTATCACATATTGGTCAACACAGAGAAAGCGCCCTCTGGTGGTGACAAGGCACGGAATGGGGGAGCACTCACATTGGTTCCCCAGGATCCAGCTGATGATGATGGTAAATAAATAGATAATAGTGATTGCATTGATAAACCAATACTCCCGAAAGTTGGAAGGGGGTGCTTATAGCGATACTGTTTGAAAGAAATGTCACAGTCAATGCAATGTTTCAAACTTTCGTTTAATAATGGAAAACCAAGTTGCATCACGTGACTGACATCGACGATACCCGTATACTATAGATTGGAACCTCGCGAGCCATATCATGCGGTCAATATCGGCAATACATGTTGAGATCAGAACAGTTCGGATACTTCTGAGCTATTTTGAACGTGTACACGTTAAAAATCAATATCTTAATTTGATTGTTTAATGACTTTACAAAAGTCGTTAAATATTGAAAGTTTGAAACTTAAAGAGGCAGAGAAAAATATGTAGAACACTCTAAATACAAATGTACTTTTTCTATGCCAAAAATACAACAAGTCACAGACCATACAACTTTCATGTAATAATAATGGCTAGCCGAGGGGAGCAATTTTATATATCTTTATATCGGAGGTGATGTGTATATCGAAATCTTATTTTAGAAACCCTACATCACTAGCTGGGCTTACACTAACTTTCCTGTTTGCTTAACAAAAGTTGCGAAAGTAATTTTTTTTCTCTTTAGCAAATAAGAATTTCATTTAGCAAATTGTGCATTCACATCATTTCATAATGAAAAACATTAAATTACTAAGAAGCATCTAATAATGTATTTTATGCATCAATTGAAAAGTACACAAACCATACTCAGTCATGCATATTGTCACTTTACATCCCTTCAACATTAAAATATATATGGTACAGTATTATTGTAATTGATTAATTTATCAACTGTTTTAGACTTGCTATGAAAGTAATCCGACTGAAGAAAACAATGTTTGAAGCTTGTATCCGCCTGATTGGATATCGGTTGTGTGAAGAAAAACTTCAGCATTTTTTGCAAATTAGGATGAATTTGTTTTAGCAATTAGCCAGATCGATTTGTTAATAACGAAAATGCGAAAGGGTGGCGTTAGCCCTGACTAGATGGTGTTAATTAAGATTTCAACTTTAGTTTATCCATGATTGTTGTCAATGGTGTGTTAATTATTTTCAGTTGAAGTAACAGTTGAAAGCAGTGAGGATGTAGACGAGGTATCCAATATGGATGTGTTTTATCCAACGAAGGAATGGAAAACTGTCAGGAAAGGTAAAACTTACTAATGTTATATAGTATTTTAATTGATATTGCAACAGTGTCATGGATATCATATGTAAAGAAAGATTTATATTCTAGGTGAATGAACTTGTAGAGGCCCCAAAATAGGAAGGGGACATTTTTTAGTAACACTGGGGTTTTATTGGGGCAAATATGGTATCGGTTCATACATCACACAGATGTGTTTTTTTCTTTATTGGATACGAAGGGTCAGGATGACCTATTGTCATCATGCACCGTCCGTCGTCGTGCGCCGTGCGCCGTGCGCCGTCCGCCGTCCGCCGTCCGCCGTCCGCCGTGCGCCGTGCGTAAACTTTTTATTCAAACGACTTCTTCTCAATAACCAGAAGGCCCAGGGTACTCATATTTGGCCTGTAGGTTGCTGGAATGGAGGGCTACCAAGTTTGTTCAAATGAATGACCTTGACCTTCATTCAAGGTCACAGGGGTCAAAAAGGCTAAAATCTTTAAACAACTTCTTCTCAAGAACCAGAAGGCCCAGGGTACTGATATTTGCCCTGTGGGATGCTGGGATGAAGGGCTACCAAGTTTGTTCAAATAAATGACCTTGACCTTCATTCAAGGTCACAGGGGTCAAATAGGCTAAAATCCTTTAAACAACTTCTTGTGAATAACTAAGAGGCCTAGAGACCTGATATTAGGCCTGTGGCATGCTGGGATGAAGGGCTACCAAGTTTGTTCAAATAAATGACCTTGACCTTCATTCAAGGTCACAGGGGTCAAATAGGCTAAAATCCTTTAAACAACTTCTTGTGAATAACTAAGAGGCCTAGAGACCTGATATTAGGCCTGTGGCATGCTGGGATGAAGGGCTACCAAGTTTGTTCAAATAAATGACCTTGACCTTCATTCAAGGTCACGAGGGTCAAAAAGGCTAAAATCTTTAAACAACTTCTTCTCAAGAACCAGAAGGCCCAGGGTACTGATATTTGGCCTGTAGGATGCTGGGATGAAGGGCTACCAAGTTTGTTCAAATAAATGACCTTGACCTTCATTCAAGGTCACAGGGGTCAAAAAGGCTAAAATCTTTAAACAACTTCTTCTCAAGAACCAGAAGGCCCAGGGTACTGATATTTGGCCTGTACGATGCTGGGATGAAGGGCTACCAAGTTTGTTCAAATAAATGACCTTGACCTTCATTCAAGGTCACGAGGGTCAAATAGGCTAAAATCTTTAAACGACTTCTTCTCAAGAACCAGAAGGCCCAGGGTACTGATATTAGGCCTGTGACATGCTTGGATGAAGGGCTACCAAGTTTGTTCAAATGAATGACCTTAACCTTCATTCAAGGTCACGGGGGTCAAAAAGGCAAAAATATTTAAATGACTTCTTCTCAAGAACCAGAAGGCCCAGGGTACTGATATTTGGCCTGTAGGATGCTGGGATGAAGGGCTTCCAAGTTTGTTCAAATAAATGACCTTGACCTTCATTCAAGGTCACAGGGGTCAAATAGGCTAAAATCATTTAAACAAATTCTTGTGAATAACGAAGAGGCCTAGAGACCTGATATTAGGCCTGTGGCATGCTGGGATAAAGGGCTACCAAGTTTGTTCAAATGAATGACCTTGATCTTCATTCAAGGTCACAGGGGTCAAATAGGCTAAAATCTTTAAATGACTTCTTCTTAAGAACCAGAAGGCCCAGGGTACTGATATTGGGCATGTAGCATGCTTGGATGAAGGGCTATCAAGTTTATTCAAATGAATGACCTTGATCTTCATTTAAGGTCACGGGCGGCAAATAGACTAAAATCTTTAAATGACGTCTTCTCAAGAACCAGAAGGCCCAGGGTACTGATATTGAGCATGTGGCATGCTGGTAGCATGCTGGGATGAAGGGCTACCAAGTTTGTTCAAATGAATTACCTTGACCTTCAATCAAGGTCACAGAGGTCAAATAGGCTAAAATCTTTAAACGACTATGTTGTATTGTACTAATAGTCAGATGACCGTTAAGGCCCATGGGCCTCAAACAGATTTTTTTTTCTTTATTGGATACTGTTGGTTTTATTCTCCTTCTAGGATCTAGATTGTGAAATAAGTTACCATAATGTTAATTACAGAAGCATGCAAGCTAAAGTGATACAAAAAACTGTTGGAGGGTAAAAGTGTAGGGTAATGGAAAATGAGCGTTTTTGGGATTGAGCGACAGCTGTTAAGTGGACCGCTAGTGCATCTATCATCATTAATTACAGTGGCTATACCCATTGTACGATCTGATCCTTAATGTGTTGGTACATTTGTATCATAGATAACGTCACATCAAGTGTATGGATGGTTCATAATAGATAAACATTGATCCTGAGGCAGAACTTTGTAACACAAATGTGTCGGGACAATTGACACAGATGTTACCAGCACATGAGGCATCCCTGATCAGATGATTTTAACATCAGGTGAACAGAACAACAATGCCCCAAAAAATATTGTCATTTTATAGTATCACATTTTAATGGAAATAAATTGTTTGGTAGCTGTGAATGCAACAGCTGCAGAAGCAAATTAATTGTAGCTTAGCAACTATATTTTCAACAAAGGTAAAATATCTATAGATTGACAAGATCATTTTAATTTTTAAGATACTTTATAATATAGACTTATAATTAAAAATTAATTGATTATTTTTGTTATATTTTGTGGATAATTAGATTCTTACTTTTTCAATTCAACACTATTTATAAATTTCTTTTTAACTTCCATTAAGAAAAAATTGATTGCTATATACCTAATTAACAGCCGAGTCATTAAAGGATGTTCCCTGTAAGGAGGTGGAGGAAAGCTTGAGTAATCGGAGAAAAACCAAGGACTAGCCATCAGTATCTTGATAATTCTGGCAGCTGCCCCACATGGGTTTTGAACTCATAATCCTTTGCAATCCCATGTGGAGCAATTGCCAGGTACTTGCTTATGACTATTGATTTTTCTCTGAGTACTCCAGCTTTCCTCCACCAACAAACCTGGCACGTCCTTAAATGATCCTGATTTCATAGGACATTAATCAACTCTAATCAAAACAAACCAAAATGACCTTGAGTTGGAAATTTTTTTTATTAGTCGTAATTATAATGTTGAGACATCTCTCAACCACCACTGCCCTGTTTGGTTGAAAGACAATGAATTTTATATCATAGATTATTTACATCATCTGTAAAAAGTGTCCCATATTCAGTTGTGATGTAATTTTAGGTCAGTCTGTACCGGCTGGTCTCCATGTTCGTATGAATCTACAAACGGGGGACAGAGAGGCAAAGCTAATGGAGGGTGATGAGGAAAATAAATACTGGAAATCTGGTGATCGAGAAGGTAATTAAAACATGTTGCAGTGAATTTAAATTAAGTCACTTTGACCTATATTTAGACTATTGACCTACAATAAGAAAATAGCTTGTTGGAGTCTATTTCCAACTTTTAGCTGTTTCTCTAATGTACCGTAATGTGACTAATTCACATACCACGTGATACCTGATGTTTGTGTGGGATAATTGTTTGCATTGGTGATAGAATGACGCTAAAGGATGATATCCCTTGCTAACGTCATTTCAGCGGGAAGATTACAAAGAGTTCAAACTGTTTTTTATTCAACAGGTATGGTAAATCCAAACCAGAAATCTTTTACCCCTCAACAGCTTAAAGAAGCATTGAAGGAATTCAAAACCACAAAGCTAGATGAGCAGGATAACAAAGAGGTATGTTACCATATTTGACCTAATAAGGGCGCAGCTAGGTCATCATCTTAGATATTTTGATTGCTTTCTTCTGCCACCATTATCACTGAAAATGAAAGCTAGAGGAAAAAACTGAGTCCGTCATTTTGTTTTAATGTAAACAATTTAAATTATGTGTACTTCGCTGTATTTTACAAACTGAGAATGAGGTACTACAAGAAAAAGGTTTGATTTAAATGCAAAAGAAATTAAAAACAAATAGCCAATTTGTTTTTTCTAATTGTATGAGTACAGGCTAAATTTGATATTGTTACTTGGTACAGTGGAACCTCCCGAAACCGATCATGGACAGTGCATATAATGTCGGCTGGTTTAGAGAGGGTTCAGTTTGGAGAAGTGAACCGAATACCGATCATTACGATCCGGATTTAATCGATCTGAAGTCGTTTTTTACACTAGTGTACCGCATATATGCCTAGTGTTCGTTAAAACCGACCAATATTGATTGTTAATATGATGTTATCACAAAAGAGAGACTCATGCGTTTAAAAGGAATGGATTACAACAATCTTGACTTTGTTACCGCTTATAAACGTAGTTTAGTTAGTTAGTTGCGTGAATGTTCTTGGGTATGTTCTCGTCTGCACTAACCTACATACGGCCGATCGCTTCCAGTTACGTCAAGAATCATATGGTCTAATTATAATTACACGATGATCAGTTGATGCATGTCATTATATGACATAGTCATTTTCTAAAACAATACATGGCTTCGGCTTCTTCATACAGATAATTTACGTTATCCGACAACTACATATGTAAATAAGAAACCCGTGTGATTTGAATACGAAACTTTCTCTTTATTACTAGCTCTGCTTGTTTTCCTACAATAAACAAACCGCGAGCACGTGGTAGACCTTCGTTAAATATAATTAAAAGCCTTCACATCTGTATACATGCCCAAGGACATGGCATGAGACAACTATGGTACAGGTACATAATGTACGTGTGTATTTCAAGGTCGGTTGATCAGACCTCCATGCAATCTATTGGTGTCGCTCAGGTAAGGCTGGTTTTCAGAAGTGTATTTTAGTTAAATTTGACTATTCCGATCTCAAAATCGGTCCGGTATTCGGAATTGGGAGGGACCAGTTTTGGGAAGTTTTATATACTATTAATGAAGAGGAATTCATTCCGTACATGACATCCATGTTCGGTTTCTAGAGATGATCGGTTTTAAGAAGGTTCGGTTTTGGGAAGTTACACTGTATATGCAAAGTTCAATATACCGTAAACCAACTTGTTTTCGCAAGTAATGTTTGCATATTTCTGCATAATTAGCTGTCAATTTGAATTTGTGAAAATATGTCACTCTGATAAGTACAATTAAGCATCTTACAAATATTACAGTGATAACATTGATGGACATGAAAATGAGAAATTCAGTTGCTGAGAAAATAAGTTTGGTTTACAGTATACATGTACAATGACCATATTCGACCCAGTAAGTGCCCAGGGAGTTAAAAAAATTAATAAAAAAATTAAAAGGTGCTAATAAGACGAAATTATTGCAAATTTATACAGTTTTGTGTAGCTTTGGTCTTTATGCATGCCTGTGCAATTAAAATCAAGTCCTTAAAAAGGGGGATGGGCGCTTATTGGGTCGTATACGGTATGTACTTTTAAAGTGTTATATATTTCTTCTAACAGAGAGAGAAGGAAGTACTGAAAACTTTCAGAAAGTATGAAGACTTGAAAAAGGAACTCTCCGATATGAATACGAATATCAAGACGGATGGAGAGATAGTTACAGATTTGTTCCATAAACTGAATTCAACAGACTTGGACAGCACACAGAAAAAGAATCTGTTAGACGATCTGGAGTTTTATTTACATCAGGTACAGTAAACTTTTAATTGAGCATTCTGAAGATGAGACAAAACTGGGAACAGTGGATGTACGATAATTTGAACACATGATATTGATAGTCTGATATTGATAGTCTGAATAACTCTGGACTGACATTGCTTCTAAACAAATATTTGTCCAATCCGCACAGAAACAGATTCAATCATTAATTACATACAAATTCTGCAGTCTGGAAAATTCTCAATCCTGACACTTTAGGTTGAGGATACAATTAAGTGTCCAGATTAATGAGGATCCGCTGTGTTTTATCGAGTTCTGCATACCGTATTTTCCGGATTTAAATAGAACTATATATGAAATAATTGATTTATTAAAGTTAAAGGGACATGAACCTTAATTACTTTGTTTTCTATGCTTAGATATGGTTTTCAGATGTTTATTGACTATTTTATTACAATGATTGGTTATCTAAAACGACAGGAAAACATGGGGAGTACTTACCTCAAAAATGATAAAAATAGACCGACATATTCAATTTTTGGAACACAAAACGAAAGCTGGCCGAAAGCGAGGTTATAATGAACAACTAACTTGCTGACATGACAAGGACTATTTGTTTTCCACATTTTTAGATTATTTTCTAATTTACGATGGTTGACAAATGAAGTTTAAGCCATATTTGTTATAAAACAATTTGTATTTAGCGTAAGAATGATAAGTCAAAAGTCAAACGAGACTTTTCATTCGACAGGGCACTGCGAAGTGAGGTTCCTGACTTATTGCACATATGTACATCACGCTAGTATAAAGTGGGGAGTTGAAAGCGATCCATTTATATTTACCTACTTTCCAAATGTCCATTTAAATACCAAACGATAATATACAATGAAAAGTTTACCAATGCCGTTTTTGGTGCTGATTTTCATTACAATCTTTAGCATACAATGTATATATATTATTTTCTCAATGGACACACACAATTTATATAACCTGTCGAAACTGGTCCTTGTCTTATCCAGATCTGTCTATCCTGCCTTAATTGTATGGCATTATCGTAATTAAAACCTGTGTAATCTGGAAACTATATACAGGAGCCCAATATGCTGGTCCAAATGACATAGGTACAGTTTAGACAAATTATACTGTAACCCTATATATTAACAAATGTATGTATTGTCCACAGGTTTGTGATAGATATTGTATTGTTTGTATGGCAGATATTGTATTGTTTGTATGACAGATATTGTATTGTTTGTATGACAGATTGTTTGTATGACAGATATTGTATTGTTTGTATGACAGATATTGTATTGTTTGTATGACAGATAGACAATGCCCAGGTGTTCTGTAATCTGGGAGGAATGAAACTGTTGATGAGGGGACTGAATGATAGTCTGGCTGTGACCCGGGGGCAGTCAGCTTTTGTTATCGGTTCAGCTGTTCAGAGGTAAGAATAGCAGTCTCTTTTGTCTTATACCCGGGTAATACATGTATAAATTGGCCAAGGTTTCTTTAATGATACACTTCTAAAATTCAAGGTGAGAAATTATATGACAATTTAATGTGCCGGAGTCTTTAGAAATTGGTTTCATGTATGATGTGGAATAGTTCAGGTAAATTTTCCATCGAGATCTTTAATTTATTTCCTTTTGGGGTTGCTCTAAGACTATGTAGTTTAGGTACCTTGACATTCTGTCTTTAGCCCATACGTCTGGGATAGGATTTTGATACCAACATTGGGCAGGTATATTGATAGCTGAGGGTTTATTTTTAGGGATTCAATCTTGTCTCAAACACCCAATTTGAACTTGTTTATAATGATTTGTAACTGTTTGTATTAATAAACTCTTTTGATACTTTGTCAGAGAATGCTAGAGTTTTAAAAGTTACTGTGATAAAACCTGTATAATTGATCAGAAACCAGGGATATCTGAAATACCCAAGATATATATCAGAAATCTTTGATAGGCCAATGAACTCTAAAAAAATAGTTTGTTCTAACATATTGATATCTGTATGTCCTTTAGTAACCCTGAGGTTCAGGTCAAGGCTTTGGAGGCAGGAATTCTACCCCAGCTAATCCGTATGTTGTCGACTGAGACTGAGGAGAAGATCCTGCCGCGTCTTCTGTACGCCATGTCTTCACTGATCCGACACTTCCCCTACGCTCAGAAGCGACTCCTAGACCTCGGGGGTCTGGCAGCTCTGAAGGGGATGTCCCCCCATACCAAGGATCTTACCAGTCTACACATCAAAGTCATCACCCTACTTCAGGATCTTATCGTAGAAAAGGTAGGAAAAGAAAGATATAAAGGATTTTACATGAGTGGCTATTTAATATACCAATATATAAACTAGTTCAATAATTTGCAAGAACCTTAAGCGTGTGGCATAATAAATTATCAATCTTAATTAAAATTAGACTTTTAATTCTACACCACTATGATGCTCTACGTTACGCCCTAATACAAGACCTGTTTAGGGTCACCTCAGCATGACCTCTATGGTTAGCCAATCAGCATGTTGCTTATGAAATCTTCTGTGTGGTTGATCCTCTCGGAAGTATAACCGGCTACTAGGTATATACATAGTATGTCCCGATATGTTCAGATTCTAGGCCAGGGATCATTCTGAGTGTAGCATAGAGCATGGTAGTGGAGTGCAGCTAAAAGTGTAATTTTGATTAGATTGAATAAATTATTGAACAAGTTTGATAAGTTTCATATAACTTACTGGTAGCCATGAGTGTAAGATTCTATTTATATCATAACATGTATTTAAATACTACACTTATCATCACCTTCTGAACAATTTGATTGAATAAATAAAATGTTAATTTTCATGACGCGGTTCCCTTATATGTTCAGCGTTTGAATTTAACACCTGTCCGTCTGCCCGTGACCGGCAACTTTATAGACGGGCAGACAATTTTCATCATGTCCCTGGTCCTTTGACCAGCAACTTTTTGTGTCCAAAGAGAAGATACACATGTATAGTTGATTGTATTGTTGATCACTCTCTAAACCTAATTCTATCATTATCTAACACTCTCGATGTTTTCACTGCCATTTAAATGATGACATTGACCATGTACATATGCGATATCCAAGTGAGTGGCTTTAGTTTTTGTCTTATTTAGGATGCATACTAAAGGTAGCAATCTACTGCAGTACCCACTTACTGTAGTGTTACTTCTGAAAGCTTAAATAATTGTAGTAAGCTCCATGAATACCGGGTACTTTTCATCAGAAAACAAACATGTGCATACAGCTTTCATAGGCACTTCACTTATACATGTAAGCGTAAACAAACATGGTGCACTTAAAAAGGAAAATGGTTGCTTCTTCATGTTTTGCAAATAAATCTTCACTTATGAGACTTCCTTGACATCATAGTTTTTTTTTCGAAAATAACACTGGTAGAAGTATTTATTCAGTCCCAAAAAGGGTCTACAAAAATTGCATTGATGCAGTTTTTATAGGCCTACAAGTTTTTCTTGTAAACAAAAAAGCAGCAGTAGAATTGTGAAAGATTGAAGATCAAATTGGGTTCTGATATATGTATTTTAATATGGAGTCCTTGACCTAGAGCTGAAAGTGCTTTAATGTGTATTGCTTGCAAAATTGTTAATTTGTTAGCTCGCCTATTCGAAGAATGGGGGAGCTAATGTTGTCACCCCGGCGTCGGCGTCAGCGTTGGCGTCCCATTTCACGTTAAAGTTTTTGAGCAAGTTTCTGTTTCATCAATTGTTTTAAGCTTAAGTCATCATAAATGTTAATGATTTTGATATTTGGGGCCCTTTAGTTTTTTTTTGACTGTTAATTTGTCATATTTCCATGTTAAAGTTTTTGACAAGTTTCTATTTTGTCAATTGTTTAAGCTGAAGTCATCATAAATGTTTATGATTTTATTTCCTAATGTGTATGGATGCTGAACGTGATAATACAACCAATTTGGGGCCCTTTAGGTTTTTTTTGAGTCTGTTAATTTGTCATATTTCCACGTTAAAGTTTTTGAGCAAGTTTCTATTTTGTCTATTGTTTAAGCTTAAGTCATCATAAATGTTTATGATTTTATTTTCCTAATGTGTATGGATGCTGAACGTGATAATACAACCAATTTGGGGCCCTTTAGGGGGTTTTTGAGTCTGTTAATTTGTCATATTTCCATGTTTAAATAGTAAATACTTGAACATCAACTTCTTCTGAATAGGCGAGCTTTGCTGTTCTCCAACAACTCTTGTTTGTTAGTAAAACTTATACTTTGCTAGTAATTATATAACCTACATTAACAAGGATTAATTATAAATTTGTGAAGACCAATAACTTTCGGTCAGGACTAGTAACTTTTAGGGTCCGCCAGTCCTTAGGACCAGCAGGAAAAAATCCTTAAGGGAGAAAACTGCTTATGTTTCCCGCCCTCGTCCTAAATACTGCACGGTAGTTCATTATCACTGCGCCAAAAGGCAAAACAGTGAAATGAAACCCAACTGTTATCATATATTACGCAGGATATCTTGCACAAGCTTCATGTTGTAACCTCATCTTAGGTCATCGATAGATATATATATTCCTATCTTATTTATGATTTTTAGAAGCATTTAAATTTTGTCAGGAAAGGTGGTGGGCCTTTAAGGAAATATAGACAAAACTATCAATTTTTAGCTCACCTGGCCCGAAGGGCCGGTGAGCTTATGTCATGGAGCGGCGTCCGTCGTCCGTCCGTCCGTCCGTCCGTCCGTCCGTCCGTCCGTCCGTCCGTCCGTCCGTCTGTCCGTCAACATTTCCTTTAAATCGCTACTAGTCATAGAGTTCTGCATGGATTGTAACCAAATTTGGCCACAAACATCCTTGGGGGAGGGGGAATAGAACTTGTATAAATTTTGGCTCTGACCCCCTGGGGGCAGGAGGGGCGGGGCCCAATATGGGAAATAGAGGTTAATCCTATAAATCGCTACTTGTCCTAGAGTTCTGCATGGATTGTAACCAAATTTGGCCACAAACATCCTTAGGGGAGGGGGAACAGAACTTGTATAAATTTTGGCTCTGACCCCCTGGGGGCAGGAGGGGCGGGGCCCAATAGGGGAAATAGAGGTAAATCCTTTAAATCGCTACTAGTCATAGAGTTCTGAATGGAATGTAACCAAATTTAGCCACAAACATCCTTGGGGGAAGGGGAACAGAACTTGTATAAATTTTGGCTCTGACTCCCCGGGGGCAGGAGGGGCGGGGCCCAATAGGGGAAATAGAGGTAAATCCTTTAAATCGCTACTAGTCATAGAGTTCTGAATGGAATGTAACCAAATTTGGCCACAAACATCCTTGGGGGAAGGGGAACAGAACTTGTATAAATTTTGCCTCTGACTCCCCGGGGGCAGGAGGGGCGGGGCCCAATAGGGGAAATAGAGGTAAATCATTTAAATCGCTACTTGTCATAGAGTTCTGAATGGAATGTAACCAAATTTGGCCACAAACATCCTTGGGGGAAGAGGAACAGAAATTGTATAAATTTTGGCTCTGGTCCCCCGGGGGCAGGAGGGGTGGGGCCCAATAGGGGAAATAGAGGTAAATCATTTAAATCGCTACTAGTCATAGAGTTCTGAATGGAATGTAACCAAATTTGGCCACAAACATCCTTGGGGGAAGGGGAACAGAACTTGTATAAATTTTGGCTCTGGCTCCCCGGGGGCAGGAAGGGCAGGGCCCAATAGGGGAAATAGAGGTAAATCCTTTAAATCGCTACTAGTCATAGAGTTCTGAATGGAATGTAACCAAATTTGGCCACAAACATCCTTGGGGGAAGGGGAACAGAACTTGTATGAATTTTGGCTCTGGCCCCCCGGGGGCAGGACGGGTGGGGCCCAATAGGGGAAATAGAGTTAAATCCTATAGATCGCTACTAGTCATAGAGTTCTGCGTGGAATGTAACCAAATTTGGCCACAAACATCCTTGGGGGAAGCAGTATTGCCAACCTCTAATGAGGTCAAATCGGGTGATCACCCTTGAAAAAACGAGTGAAAGGGTCAAAACAAGGGTCATGTGCGGAACCACATTTTAGTATAATTTTAACACATTTTAAACCTTAAAATATGCATATATTTATTGTCTTCATATTGTTATTCAATAATATTTATGATATTTTTTGTAATGATGTAATTAATATCTGAAAATTAATAAAAAAAATGTAATTTTTAAAATATCAAATAAATGAAATCCTGATTTTTTTTGTTCTACACATGTCCGGTTTCACTATTATCTTTGACTAAACAAAATGGCGGTCATTATGATTGGCTTGCCTGCCTACTGCAACAGCATACCGTTCACGTTGACTATGTTTTATTTATGTGAGTAAATCTTTGTCTGAAATCATAATTGTTTGTACTTTAACTACTTTTAAAGAGTTTTGAAGAGATTATTTCTGATTTTAAACAGTATTGATTGGCCATGTCTGATTTTGCTAGCTGGCTCTGGCTAAAAACGATCATGGACATCGTGATGCATAACTGAATAGATTAATTGCTACAATTTCACACCTTTATGAAAGTTTGGGTATACAGGGGCCTGATATGAGTCTTAAGCCCTGAGGTGTAATTAAAATTGCGCTTATGGCTTTATCTGACCTAATTTTTGTGAGCTTTATACACTTTTGTACAAGTGCTGAAAATCGGGTTATTTGATGACCCGACGGGTCAATCGGGTTACGCATTCTAAAATGTCTAAAAAACGGGTCAACCCGGGAAAATCGGGTGAGTTGACAATACTGGGGAAGGGGAACAGAACTTGTGTAACTTTTGGCTCTGGCCCCCCGGGGGCAGGAGGTGTGGGGCCCAATAGGGGAAATAGAGGTAAATCCTATAGATCGCTACTAGTCATAGAGTTATGCATGGAATGTAACCAAATTGGCCACAAACATCCTTGGGGGAAGGGGAACAGAACTTGTGTAAATTTTGGCTCTGGCTCCCCGGGGGCAGGAGGGGTGGGGCCCAATAGGGGAAATAGAGGTAAATCCTATAGATCGCTACTAGTCCAAGAGTTTTGCTTGGATTGTGACCAAATTTAGCCATAAACATCCTTGGGGGAAGGGGAAACAGAACTTGTGTAAATTTTGGCTCTGACCCCCTGGGGGCAGGAGGGGTGGGGCCCAATAGGGGATTTAGAAGTTAATATTATAATTCCTTCAGAAAAGAAACAATGAACCTGTATTCAGAATATTACTTGGCATTACAAACCAGGTGAGCGATACAGGCCCTCTGGGCCTCTTGTCTTATATAAGAGTGGCGAAAATGGGTTAGGATTTGACTTCTGTCTACCGAGATGACTGTGAAACGTTCTATTTTGATCCTGAGTCCTGACATCATCATTACATGCGACATCAAAATTGTGTTTTTACATATGACTTACGATATTTATAACATATATGATAAATATAGAGGTACAACATACAAAAATTTAATTGTATTCTCACAAATGAGAAGAAATAAGCAATGACTCGTTGAAATATTGTTGCATGTCAGGTTCAGGTCATCCTTTACACAACTTTTAATTATAATATAAAAGAAGTCAGATGATTTCCCTGGCCAATGTTAAAGAGTGAAATCATCAACGGACACTGATTTCCAAATGTAATACTTCCTTTATCTTTCCAGGATTTTGCAATTTCAATGGAGGCAAAAAATACAGACAAGGTCCAACAGTATAAAATGTAAGTTGACATTTTATCACAAACAAGGTTCTTGGGAAGTTTTGGTTTATGGAAAGGATCTAATCAAAGTCACATCAACCTTGAATAAATCTACATTTGCGAAGTGTTCTTCAGAACCTCTTATGATACACCGTTCTTCTTTCAAGAGTCCTTTACAATCATTTATAAAAGTGTCTAAACAAAAACTTATATATCTGATAATATATTTCGTTTGATGTCCTTGCTCTAAAAGTATGTATTGATTGAAAGTTATTGTTTTAAAAGTCTTATAAGCATATTTTTCCCCAATATGAATCTCACCTATTCTTATTTATTTGCTATTTTAAAAACTTTTAAAAAGATTTAAAACAACATGCATTTATAAAATGCAACCATGTAGCCAAAAACAGAAAGAATTTCAATATGTAATAAGATATTTACCTTATTCTAGGTACTCTCATTAGCCATAATTATCATTATTTTTAGGGTCCATCTCCGAGAGGCTATAAGGGAGCAGGGTTTGTGTTCCTGGTTACCACGGTTACTGGGGGCACCAGACCATGACGGGAAAGAGAAGGTACTACAGGCAATGCTTACACTGAAGGATACGTGTGGGGATGATATTCTATCAGCTAATTCTTTACTTCAAAACCTTCTACAGGAATACTCTGGCTTAGCAGCAGAGGAAATGGAACAAGATGATCAGTATTTTACAGGAATCACACAATATATCAAACAAATCATATCATCATCACCAACTGATTCTAAAGATGAACTTTAATACATTTTACCATAATGTTAAATAATAAGTCATTTTTATTTTATATTGATTTTTGTGTTTTATTTTTTTTCAATTACTATTTATAAATTTAACAAGTTTATTAAATTTTCTTTGAACAACTGATTTGTTATTTTGTCTGTTTTGGATGGTTACAAAATGAGAGTTATATTATGGACCCAATGGTTGCCTATTGTGAGATTGTCATCCTGTCATGAGATTGTCACCCTGTCATGAGACGTTCATCCTGTCATGAGATTGCCACCCTATCATGAGATTGCCACCCTGTCATGAGATTGTCACCCTATCACGAGATTACCACCCTGTCATGAGATTACCAACCTGAGATTGCCTCCTGTCACTGTCATGAGATTGTGTCAAACACCCTGTCATGAGATTGTCACCCTGTCATGAGATTGCCACCCTGTCATGAGATTGCCACCCTGTCATGAGATTGCCACCCTGTCATGAGATTGCCACCTTGTCATGAGATGGTCACCCTATCATGAGATTGTCATTCTATTATTAGATTGTCACCCTATTGTGAGATTGCCGCCCTATCATGATATTTTTATCCTATCATGAGATTGTCATCTATCATGAGATTGCCATCCTGTCATAAGATTGTCACCCTGTCATGAGATTGTCACCCTGTCATGAGATTGTCACCTTATTGTGAGATTGTCATCCTATCTTGACATTGTTAGTCTATTATAAGATTTTCATCCTATCGTGAGATTGTCACCTTATCGTGAATCATGAGACTGTAATCCGATTGTGAGATTGTCATGATTGTTTACCTAAAGTTCGTACTTGTTCTCTTCTACCATTTGTAAATAACGGGGGTGGCGGAGGTATCCAATGTCCTGAGGGTGCTGGTCGGCGAAGATTCGGTGGAGGAATCCGAGGTGGATACTAAAAGTATTCAACAGCGCCCCATAGACGATAGTGAATAGCAACTGTAAATGGGATGGAGCATCAACACCAAGGGTTCCATGCAAAACTTTTATTTCGTTTACATGTTTCGGATGGCTAGGCCGATGTAAATTTGTTCTGATGACGGTTGGCCTAGCCATCCGAAACATGTAAACGAAATAAAAGTTTTGCACGGAACCCTTGGTGTTGACGCTCCATCCCATTTACAGTTGCTATTCTTCTACCATTTGTTAACTAGATTTCGCTTTATATACATATACATGTACTGTAGACACAAATGTCGCTGTTTTTTGACTGAAAATGTTTGTGGTCAAATAAGAACCAATAATTTTGCTTTTACAAAGCTAACAACGGTTAGTCACATCCGATGTGCTATAGATAGCGGGGACCATAATGGCAGAATTGTTTGGTGCAAAACATATGATTCACATGAGTTTACATTTTATCGTGTGTTGTACCAGGCAAGTGAGTAATAGATAACAAGATCTGTTTTGACTATGGCAGCCTTTAATGATGTTAACATTGTGACAGATTGGATATCTAGAAATTCTCAAAAATTATTACCTAGATCTAAAACAACACAGATAATCATATAATTCAAAGCATAAAACTATGTCCGTTGGTTAGCACTTCACAATTTACACTTAAATCTTAAAGATGCTCCATCGCTGACAAATGGTATTTTTTCACTATAAAAATCAGGAGCAGACGATTTAGTATTTTTCGTCAGTTACAAAAGTAAGTACTTTACACTATCATCACCATTGAAAAGGTTGAGCTTTTAATTTTACTTCAAGTTTAAAATATGAAAAATAATTAATCCCGAAAAAGATTGCGCATGTACCAAAAGCGAAACGAATTATTTTATATTATTTTTGGTGTTAATTAGGCATATATATACGATTAAACACCAATTATTGTTCAAATGATGAATATCATTTATGCTCTGTTGGCTGTCATGGCGATGGAGCATCTTTAAACCTTTGAGAACATTGGAGGTATTGGAGTTATTGGAATTCACAAAATCCTGCATTTGTTCCTTTAAAGGCCCACTACCTTTCCGAAACGGCTTCAAATTTTTTTAATGGGAATATAAAACAAGATCGATAATTTCGTATAGTCGCAAAAATTATTAACTTTCCGTTAATACTACATTTATTATCACCTTCTGAACGATTTGATTAAAATAAATAACATGTTTATTTTCATAACGCGGGTCGTATTATGTTTCCCGCCGTCGTCCTAAGTACCGGGCGGTAGTTGACTATCACTGCGCCAGACGGCAATACAGCGAATTGACTCCACTTTTTTCATATATTCGCAGGAAATCTTGCATATGTTTGGTGTCGTAACCTTATTTTAGGTCATCGGTACGCATTTTCTGATGTTATTAATGTTTTTTTAAGAAACCTTTATATTTTGCTCCCGGAAGGTAATGGGCCCTTAAATATACGATTGGCAATACATAGTGCTACAATTAAATTTGGCATCATTGCAAATCAGATATTAATGTAGAAATCTGTGTCGGATGTTGCGGATAAGAAAATTTCATAATTTGCATGAAAAACTTTACAAACGCTGACGGCAGGGTGATTCTATAAGACCCCTTTCCAGATAAAAAAAACCCAACATGTTTCTGTTCTTTCCGAGAGTCGACAACGGTAACGTATGGCTTCATTCGGTTATTATAAAAATCTTAATTGAATTGCAGAAATAACAGCACTTACGTGTACTGTTTTGGCAAGGTCTGAAACGTGCTGTCATTGTAAATTGTATGTGTTTTATTGCATTGTAAGATCGTGAAAGACAAATTCATATGGGATCCTATCTTCTCTCTTTTTCCCTTCCCCTGTGAGAAAAGCCCTTGGCCGAGACGTATCCAGTAAACAGAGTCTAATCACAGGTGTTTGATTCTAATTATGGGAACATTATAACCAGGGCAACTATATACATTAAGCTCATGACACGTTTTATATTATGCACTCGCTGGAAATGTTAATTTTCGTTAAACGAATAACGGAAAACAACGAGCAGTGAGGTACAGCTAAACGTAGGAATATTCCAAAGTAATGACAAAAATGTACTGCAGATTGGATTTATGGACTATTACCGTGATTTGGACACCAAAGAAGACATTGATCTCCTCCAAACGCAACCTTTGTAAAGTATTATCAGTAAAGTAATATATTAAAGGCCACTATACCTTTCCGAAACGACTTTTAATTTTTTAAATGGGAATGCAAAACGAGATCGTTAATTTTATAAAGTCTCAAAAGTTATCAACTTACTGTTAATACTACACTCATCATCACCTTTTGAACATTTTAATTCGAATAAATAAAATGTTTATTTCATAACACGGGTCGTCTTATGTTTCCCGCCGTCGTCCTAAATACCGCGCAGAAGTTGATCATCACTGCGCCAGAAGGCAAAACAGCGAAAATGAAACCCAACTGTATATTATATTACGCAGGATATTTTGCATAAGCTTCATGTTGTAACCTCGCCTTAAGCAATGGATACATATTCTCTTATGTTATTTAATATTTTAGAAACCTTTGAATTTTGCTCCGGAAAGATAGTGGGCCTTTAATACAGCCTGTCCTAGGCTTGTTCACAGGGATTCAATTTTGGACCAACCCGTGCTCATAAAAGTAATTTAAGACGATTTAGGGGTACAGATAAATCATACTCTACATGCTGCGTATTGTATTATATGCTGAACATATATACTGACAGCGTGTATAATATTAGTAGGGTATAACTTTGCAGGTTTTTTTTTTATCTGGGCCCCTAAAACGTCTAAAAATGATCCAAGTTCATATTCAGCTCATTAACATAACCAGGGTATACTGTCATGTGTATAATTTATAGTAGATGTTCATTGTTGAAACTGTTTACTAGTATGTAGCCCGCGTTGTGGTGTACTTCTTAAGGGATATACATGTATGCCATGCGCTGTTCGTTATCATTGGGCAATGACAGGTCGCTTCAGTGAAATATCGTTATAACAGGACAAGCCTTAATGCTTCCACTTGTCGCAGCCTCCCAAACTTCAAAATAACATTGAGAATTTACGTTTATCATTAGCCATTGCCTGCTAGATCGGTCTTTCCATATACAATGTACCCATGATTCGGGTCATAGCATTACCTAGTATATGGACATTATCAATTACAAACAAACACTATTTCAAATACTTTGTTGTCTTTATTTTCATTCAAAGTTAACATTACAGTTGCCAACATATCATTTTAGATATTGCAAATATAGAAGATTCCATGTGAAATCATTTTTCACAATACAAAATAAGCAGCCACGTCCTCTATGTCAAGTGAATCATTAAATTGAATAACTGTACATTGTTTTGTTTCATGGCTACTGTGACCTCGTCGTAACTTTGTTCTTCTGCTTGCTGACCAGTTTCCGAATCATCTTCCGTGGTCGGAATTTTCTTGGTTTCACAGTCTGTCCAATAGATGCCAGGGGGGTCCGGTCCAAATCATCTTTGTCAGTGGTAGAGATGTCCAAGTCAGCTGTGGTTTTCTGTGGGTAACAGTTTGGTTGATAAAAGGACACATTGCTTAAGGTCTGTTCATCCCATTTGTCCACCACAGTGGTCAGGAAGTTCAATTTACATTGCTCGAATCCCTTCTTTGCTCGGAAGAGTTCCTCTGGGCATCTCCGTGATTCGAATTGGTCCAAATTTTTAGGCACGAATAGTGGTGCCACTTTACAGCTTGAACTCTTCTGAAATATGTTAAATGCCATTCCGTTGTAGAGTGAAATGATGTATTTCAGCGAGAGGTAAAAAACGTGCGAATAATCCGTATTGCGGTATCCAAGATAAAGTAGCTATGGCGTCACAATGATTGTGACGTCACAATCCAACCAAAATGCATTTCTGGACGACGATCAAGTGATCATGGTGATATCATGACAATCTGAGTACAGGCATTTGGTCATGACTTGTTTGTTGTCTCCGCTGTCTGAACTTAGTTTTTACACTACTTATCAGAGGGACCGTAATGTATGATTAAATCACACATTTGCTGCGCTATTCCACGTTCTCATGTCATTTTTATAGTATTCCATAGTCAAATAGGGATATTTAATAATTGATGATGTTAAACTGGTATTATGCCGACATGGTTAAATCTAATAATAATCGAGGGCAAAGCTCGAACTGCGAGGTTGGTATGTGTACGTACAGCACCATCTTCACCGAAACAAAAGACCCTATTTTTCCTGCATGCTTCAAAGATCAGATTGCATTACATTATGCGCTGCAATAAGTGAAAAAAAGAAAGACAAAATGATACAACCCTGATGAACTCCATGTTGAAGAATTGTGACTTTGTATTGATGCCGATAAGAAATAATAATATAAAAACACATAAAGACGCTCGCCGGAGATTTCCACAATGTCCTAACACAATTTGGAATGTGTTCTGTGAAATCATTAAAAATCTGTGTCATCTTGGTAATATTAATGTTTCTAATATTCTAAAAAATGTATATCGTTTTAAAAGAATCCAAAGAATTCTACAAATGATATTACACCTTCCTATAACATGTTTGGAAATGAAAATAAAATTACGTGGCTTCTTGAAATAGACCTTTTTCTAAACGTTTTACAAGTTTTTTTAACAAGATATGAAATTATAAACGTAATATTATTATTAATAAAGTTAATAATAGGATGGATGGTTACCTCCACATTTATATTCCTGAAACATATTGTTATTCTATCACTCAAATGTGTGATTTCAATTTATCCTAATACAGGTATCTATACTATTAAAACCCATTTAAACTAGAAAGTTCAAATATGAGAAAATATATAAACATGTATGTGCATCTGTTAATATCAACAAATTCTTGTACAGTACAGAAATCGAAACAATTACTTTTTAAAAATTGCATCACAAAAGAATCAATTGGGCCTTTTTTGAGAAGACACCTCTCGTGATGGAAAATGTAGAAATTGAACTACCAGTACGCTCCGTTTATATATCAGCTTATTATATATTATATCTTACATATATATGTATATTTAATCATTAAACTATCTTATTGTATTAGCTTAGCTACTGTAACGTTAGACTGATCAACGGGACCATAAATAATTTTAATTGCCCATAATACATGTATATAATTTTAGAGTCATTTCAACATCTGAAATAAATAAAAGAGAAAAATTATTAAACATGTCTGTAAGTTGCCGTCAGACAATAAATAAATGGAAAATCGTTTAAACGAATTTTGATGAAAATACGGTGCATGACTCCTTAAATATTAGTCCGGTCCTACTTTCGTTTTGCGTTTAGTTGTATTAAAAATGGCGGCCCCCGTACAGAAAGTTTTCCAAACTGCGTATAAGCTGTTTTCCAGGATGACAATGGGCTCAAGTAGTTTTAATGATCACCTACGTGAAGTCACTGTGTTAGCTTCAAAATTAACAGCAACTGATGTAAATTTCAGTTTTCACGACGACCCGGAAACCCAGCGACAAATCGAGCAAGGTGATGTGGCCCCTGCCGTTTATGTTCATCTTTGGGAAGATCGTGTCCTCTCGATGGGGATTTTTGTCGTGCGACAAGGTTGTCGTATCCCTCTACATAATCATCCAGGCATGCACGGCATCTGCAAAGTCATACAAGGCACTGTTCGTGTTAATAGCTTTTCGCCTGTTTCTCCAGCCGGTCTCGAAATACCAAAACACTTGGAGCAGAACACAAAGTCGGTAATGTCATTACTCAAGAAAAAAGAACAGCCTCAATTTTCACCTGTGATTTCACACGGAAGTACAACTCTGACTAAGGACGATCCTGCATGTGTGTTGTCGCCTTCAGCTGGAAATGTACACGAGATGATATCGGTGGACGGACCTGTAGCATTTATTGACATTTTAGCGCCACCTTACGATCACACTACCGGTGAAAGAGTATGTCAGTATTACCAGGACAGTTCCGGGGGTTCTGCGTCTGAGAGTACTGACGGACAAGTGCGATGGTTCCGATGTATACCTCCTCCTCATAGCTTCTGGTGTGATACGATGGACTATACCGGACCTTCCTTGAACATTAATTAATCCTGCTTGTCTACAGATCTTTTTAGCCCTCAGTCCATAATTTTAAACTACATGACGTATTTTCAAATGAGACTTTCATTGCCCATTTCATGATTTAGTGACAGGAGGGAATTATGAAGATCATCCAGATATGATTTCGCTACAGTACAGAATATATATTTTGAAGTGAGGACAATTTTCTCTATTGCAATTACATATATTGTTGATATGGACTCTGAACTACTACAGGAGGACTTTGAAGAAAATCAAAATTCGGAGATCCATGCAATAATGTTAATTGCCTCGCCGCAAAAGACAACAATCTTGGTCAGGGATGTATGTGATCGTGAAACAAATCCATCTCTGTCTTTCTAAATAAGACACACCATTTGTATATTTGTCTTGAAAAAGTCACTTTCACTTTATTGTTAAATATATTATTACACTATCACGCAGCCAAAATTATATAATGTTTTTCAGGTATTGTTACGTCAGGGATGTTACTTAAACAACTCAGGAATTCCTCAATGAATATTTCACCTGACATTCAAATAATAATCCATTCGATTATTTAAACATATAAATAGCTAGGGTGGCGCCGTCCATTCAGTCAGGATCGAACCATTAACCATTGGCTTACTAATCAGTTGCCGATCTTCCGACTTAAATAAAGTTAGAAGACAAGATAATGTAGAAGTTGAACTACTGGTAACAATTTGCATGTGATACATATAAATAATATACGTACATGTAGTTCCTCAGACGTATACATGTACATAGTGACCATTTTAGGCAATATTGATTGAATGCCCATGTATAAAGCATTATAGCTGGTAAGATGGTAATTGCAAGACTTTTTTTTTTTTTTTTTTTTTTTAATTATGAAATACAATCAATTATGGTTTTGTTGATATTTATTGTAAATTTGTAATTAATTTTAGTTGCTATGATCAAGGACGTAGATGATTCAAACACTTCCAGTCACAGAATCCCATGGTTACTGTTAATATTGTGATGAAATATGTTATTTCTATTTTACACACAAATGATAATAACTGCACTTCTTTAAAATGCATTGAAAGGTTTAAGTATTCGATTTATATGCTAAGATTTAAGATTCAGTATGTTAAGATTTAAGTATTCGATATGCTATTTGATAGCACGATCTGTATTACGGTTGTAATACGATATATACAATGTATATATATTGTACCTCCGTCAGCAATATTCTTGATTTTGTATAATACAATGTTTGCTTTGTAGTTTTGGTGCCATATGATGTCACTGAAGTTATCCTATATTAAAGTTGTCTGTGATCATTTTAAATCATTATAAGGCTATGTGTTGTTTGTGGCAAGTGACCTCTTGCTCATTATAGTGCTTGTTGCAATGTACCACTGGATTTATACATATCAGAAACATATATACGTTTCTGAATATAATCAATATATCAAACGGAAGAGACATCTTACAGTCTGCATAACAACACCAACTTACTTAACATTGGCAAGTTTTTCATGTTTCATTTATTAATAAGGCTCTGAAACCAGACTAGGACACTGTGACAGATATTTACTGTGTAGTTAAATGTACCAGACATCAATCTGCTATAATGTCTTAGGCCTTTTTCGTTTATTCGGCACAAACGGTTCGACCGTTTGTTGAAGTCATTATTTCAAATATAAATCCTGACGGACCTGCAGTTTTTGATACAGGCCTGTGAGGGCTTTGTCAAGGCTCGTCTGAAAACAATATAAAATCATCAGGTCCGTCTTTAATTAATAAACAAGCAACTAGGTCCAACCAGTCAAACCGCATAATCGAAAACGGCCTAAGTCTGGTATCAGAGCCAGAGTATACAAAACGGCCGACCGTAAAGGGCGGCCATCTTGAATTTTAACAAATGAAGTTGGATTGCCGCTACTTTTATAAAAAGTAGGCCTATACTGATTACATGTTTCTTTTTGACAACATAGTGATGTTTTTCTCTCTAAAACACAAAATATTTTAGGAATTCTACAGAGTACGTTTGAGCAGCACAGAAAAATTCTACGAAACACTTTACTGATCATGAGGTAATTTTACGATGACTAACTATATGTAGTTGTCTATGTCAATGCTTACATGTAGGAACGGTGTCCCATATACAAAAAGAGACATAGTTTATAAGTATCTGACTGATTTTATCAAAAGATATTGATTCTTAAGAACAAGTACATGTGTTGATCACTGACCTACATTGTATGAGCACAATCTAGTTCTACTACCTATAGATCTAGAGAAAGCAACCATTTGCATTTTTGAGACCATGCACCCAATCAATCCCGTGTGACATCCCGAGGCCAAGGCTTGATTTATAGTTGAATGATTAACTATGACATTAAAGCAAAACACTTTTCGTGATTTAAAATAATATATTCTAGACTAGTGCTGTAACAACCAATATTCTCGGCATTGCAGTATCAATATTCTTGTCATCGGTTGCACAGGGACCTGGCACGAAAATTTTTAACCAATAGTATACATATATATATTATAGTATCAAGGGTATGAACTCGGCGGTCGAGAAAACGGACCTATTTTTTTTTTAAAACCGTGATTATTGTTTATAATGGGTTCTATACAACATTGACGGATATCTTACCTTAAAGAGAAATAATTTATTTTCCATTGAGTACTTGATGAACAAAATTGGCCAAGTATTGACGAAGTTATGACTTGATGAATCGGGAAATTTATGAAAAATATGCTAGGTAGACATTTCCCTGTCCGGTCGAAATGTCGTCTCGGCTCTAATGGGTACATTAAAAACCAAGCCAAAATCACAAAATCTAAGCTTGTGGTGGTAAACAGTACCCATAACTGTGTTCATCCACAATCTCCTTTGGAGGTTTCATAACCCGTACTTTCTAGAAACTCAATTTAAACATCGTGTAGCTCACTTACTTTAACCGTCACCGCCATGTTCATTTTTCTCTCGGAACGCTTTCTCTAAATTAAGCACTCTATGGAAAGATATATTATTTTTCTTTAAGGTAAGATATCCGTCAATGCTGTATAGAGCCCATGTATTAAAATAATCACGGTTTTAGAAAAATAGGTCCGTTTTTCTCGACCGCCGAGTTCATACCCTTGATAATATAATATATATATGTATACTGTTAGTTTTAAAAAACCGTGCCAGGTCCCTGTGATCGGTTGTACACTATTATAATTTGATTTTCGTTCTTATTATGGAAATTTGCGTAGTAGTTTTTTCTATCAGGAACAATTTTTTTATCAGAAAATCGTCAAAATACTTGTTTGGACTCACTTACAGTATTGTGTCCATCAAGGATTTATACGTCCTTGGTGTCCATAGACCATTTTGTAGAATGTAGAATATAAAAAAGTCATTAACTGTTTTAAGATTAAACTACGTGTATTTTGTATTCCGAATGTATTACACATAAAGCTCTATTGATATAGCGACAAAAAATCATTTTTTTCCGGATTGCGAGTTCTTAACCGGCAACTATTTCCATCTTTCAAGCGTCTTAGTGATTGCTACGTGTGTATTCCAAAATGGAGTCCATCGAGAATGGCTCACCGCGACTGACAAACTCCAAATTTGAAGGTTCGCCGACACGTCTGTATTTTGCAGTTGCATGCACATGTTTATTAACACTTTCTTTCGGGTTCACCATTGGGTACAGCTCTCCAGCAATCCCAGATCTTGAGAAGGCAGGTTTATTAGATGGTAAATCGCAGTCGGCATGGTTTGGTTCTCTGTTGACAGTTGGTGCAATATTTGGAGGTCCGTTTGCTGGGTATAGCATCGAGAGATTAGGACGAAAATTCACAATCACCTTTTCCTCAATTATTTTTGCCGTTGGTGGCATGATAATGGCAAATGCACATTCTGTAACTCCACTATATATTGGTCGTTTCCTAGTGGGATGGGCCAGTGGACAGACGACTGTGTGTGCCCCTGTTTACATTGCAGAAATCGCCACAAAGTCCCTTCGAGGTTTACTAGGATCTTGTGTACAGCTTTCAATCACCATAGGGATACTGATTGCTTACGCAAGTGGCATGACACTTACCTGGAGCAAGTTGGCAGTTATTGGAACATTTCCCGCATTTGCAACAATAATTGCTATGTTTTTCCTGCCAGAAACACCAAGATGGCTTCTGATGAAAAATCAAAGACATGCAGCCTTGAGAGCATTAAGTACAATCAGGGGACCACATACTGCTGTTGAGGAGGAATGTCGTGATATTGAGGAGGGACTAGATACCCAAGAATCTTTTTCATTCGCTGAGTTCCAGAAACCCGAACTGCTGCGACCGTTATGTATCTCTCTTGCCATTATGGCATTTCAGCAATTCAGTGGCATCAACGCTGTCATGTTTTATACCGTGTCAATATTCAATAGTGCTGGATTTAAAAAGAGTGCAGAAGCCACAGTAATTATTGGTGCTGTTCAGGTCGTGGCCACAGCTGTGGCATGTGTCCTGATGGACAGAGCTGGACGACGTAAACTTCTAATTATTGCCGGCTCAGTCATGGTGCTTGCATGTGGCTTATTTGGCCTGTACTTTATGATAAATTCCCAAAATGTGAGTTGGCTTGCAATAACAAGTTTGGTGTTGTACATTATTGGATTTTCACTCGGTTGGGGTCCCATACCTATGTTAGTGATGTCGGAAATCTTCCCCGCCAGGGCTCGTGGCACTGCCAGTGGTCTGGCAGCATTTACTAGTTGGTTCACAGCCTTTATCATAACAAAGGAATTTACTGTCCTCAACGAAGTGTTTGGCCAAGCAGGAACATTCTGGTTATTTGGCGTATGTTGCTTGTTTGCTGTGATGTTTGTGAATAAACATTTGCCAGAGACTAAAGGAAAGTCGTTAGAAGACATTGAGCTGTACTTTCTTGGACGAAGTATGATGCGTTAATTTTGGTGTGTCAAGTGACTTGCCATTTAAGGAAAAAAATACTAAAATTAACCTGTTTCTCTTGACTATTGATCAGAACATTAACACTCATGGGTGAAGAACTTTCCATGCATTTATTTGAATCTTTTACTAACATTTTGATTTCAAAAGATGAACTTGCATTTACAATTTTCATTTTGGGTCCAAGATGAGTATGAAGACCTTAAGCTAAAACTAGTGTGGTTTGATATAGATCTACATCTACACTGTATATGTATGGTCTGTAATTTAATTTTCTGCCTTTTTAAATTAGTCATTAAAAGAAAAGTTAAATATAACCTTCTGGATTGACAAACTTACGAGAACATTTGGCCGGCAATATTAAGAAATCTTATGACCTATCTTGTGGGAAAACAATTCTTAACTAAGCATTCCCAGTGCTATATTTTATCAGTACTGATTGTATGCATAGATGGTTTGTATTCTTCTATACATTTTGTATTTGCCTATTACAGAGTTACCTGCCCTTGTTGATAGGTAACAATTTAGACATCATTATTTTGTGTGCAAAATATCATATATTTTCACTCATACATTTGATTGTACAATCACAAGAGCAGACAACTCTGTAATATACAAAGATGGAAGACATAATTGTACAAACATACTCTTTTGGCATAGTCTTATTTTACACTTCTATAATAAATTTTTCTTTGTTTTCATACCAAATCTGGCTTTCTGATTGGCCAATATTTTTTTTGCATACCGCTATGAAAAAAAAATCAGAGAATGGCGCGAAACTCCGACGTTATCGTGACGTCACAATAGAGACATTGACGTTGCGTATTGATTCGGAAAAAAAATCCCTTGAAAAACCACTATAATGTTACATTTAAACATACTTCATTTTATCAAATAGAGTATAAAATTAATTATAAGTATTGATGTCACTATTTTTTAATTTTAACGGGTTATGAAAAAAAAATGTTTGCAAACTTTTGTGAGAATCCGCTACGCAGATTCACACAGTTTGCAAACAATTTTTTTTTCATACCCCGATAAAATAAAAAAAATAGTGACATCAATGCTTAAATATAGCAATGCTGTTGCAAAGTACATGGAATTTAATAAGTGGTATTGGACATACATAGGTGTCTTGCACAAACTTTCAAAGTAACATGCCAAAATACTAGATTTATGAGGGGGTATATATATGTTATATGAATTATTGCTTTTCCTGCATAATTAATTTTGTTGTTTTACTGTTTTTCAATATTATCATCTCCACATATATAAACATCATTTGATATTCATCTCCTATCATTAAATGCTAAAAGAAGTAATACAAGTATATTTTTACTTGCATTTTACGTTTATCAAATACTTTTCGTATATAAATTATGAAAATGTGTCATAAATTGTGAACTTCATTTGACAGATGGGCTATTACCTTGGTAGAAATTGACTGTTAAACATCCCAGGAATATGTACCGGTGTACCTGTATATTATATATATGTGGACTGGGTTGTTTTCAAGGTTATTGAGATTGGGTCCCTGTTGTTAAAACTATATTTGACAAGTGTTTTTGTTAAATCATGACTTTGGCAGTGTAACACATGACTACCTTAGATAATCATATGATCTAAAATGGCTCTATTTTTTTTGTATCCATACATTCCAAGAAGCAATGAAATCGTTAAAAAATCATGTAATTAATTTATTAACTTAATTCTCAGAAGCATTTTGCTTTCTCACAACATTACAGGTAAATATTTATCTATTCTTCATTAATGGGTATGCAAATGTTTGCCTATTATCCCAATAAATCCGTTTCTGATCCAAACTGTTACAGTATGTTGTAACATGTTGTTAATAGATAATATATATAGATTGTAATGCAGTGACTGTATCATTGATATCTTATTATCTGACCCCTATGCTGTAAAATTTTTTGAGATTTTAACAAAAACATAAAAACCAAATTTTAGCTGTTTGGGTTTTTTTCTTTTTTAAATTTTTTTGCAGTCTTTCTTTCAAGCCCTAGTAATATGACTTGATAATTTCTCAATATTTCCCATTTCAAATTTTGCCATCATATTGTTTTGTGAAATTGCGAAAATATCATCCCTGAGATAATAACTCTATCATACACATATATCTAGAAATGGATGGAAATACAATAGTATGAAATATATAGATTCAGTTAATGCAAAATATACCTTGTAGACTGTTAGACTGTGCTCTTTAGAATTTTCAGATTGCAATGACCAAACAAGTACCTATATCAAGATCTCACATTTCATAATAAAATCACTCCTAGAGGAAAAGAATACAATAGTGTAATATTTATCAAAGCTGACTTATGAAATCCAAAACATATGGTTTGGAATCCAAGATAGATTTGCAAAATATAGAAGTGTGTGTTTATTTTTAAATTTTCCTGCTATTCTGAGTTGGATGATATTAAAGGTCTTTTAAACTATGGCACTAGTTTTACTACTTAGATCTCATAATTTTTACTAAGTAAGTACAGTCTACTTTATTATTGCACACTGCAGATACATGTACAACGTATGTGAAAAAATAACCATGCCTTACCTTGATGTAAAAACGTAAATTGTGATACAATGTATTTTGTTGGAGTTTTTCTACATGTGCTCTTGATATTAAGCTACTCTTAAGAGTTTTGCTGTAAAAGCTGAAATTTTTGATATATGTTAGAATATCATATTTTTTTATTTGCATCACTTTCAAGACATTCACCAGCATCCTGTATACTCCAGGGGTTCCGATCACTTACAATCTCTACACCCCTGGACTGTCTCATAGAAAAATTGGAACCAACTGAACAGAACAGGTAATTTAGTCGTTTGATGTACATCAAAAGAGCCGTATAGCAGTACACTGTGGTTGACTGTGTGGCTTTGATGTTGGGCGTCGCTCTCTCTGTATTCTCTGTAAGGAAATCTTTGAAGGCCTGTGATTGGTTGAGATGTTTTCCGCTGAGCTGCCTCCAAATTTACTATGAGATAGTCCAGGGGTGTAGAGATCGTAAGTGATCGGAACCCCTGGAGTATCGAGGATGGTTCAGCAGAAGTCAAAATATTGTGTAAATAATCTTTGTTCATCTTGTGGCACAAATTACAGAGAAATTCAGTTTCTGTTCTCAAGTTCTTACTTAAAAACCAAATATTTAATCTGTGAAATTTATTTTCACGGTTTTATTTAGAAATGTGTATTTAACTTTTCATTATCGCAGTACTTTATTATTATCAGTAATATTTATATATAATTTATTTACCAACAGAAGTGAAATTTATATAAAACTTTTCATCTTCTTTTTTTTACTGCAAATGTTCCTCTTTAATTCTAATAAATTTATATGTATGTATTGTTGGGTTTGATGAAAAATAAAAGGTTAAAAACTTTTGAAAACTTTATTTTCATCTTATTACATGACCATGTAATAATGGCATATTGTGCAACATCAATATTGTATGAATTAGAATTGCATGTACTTATTAAATAGGTCCACTACCTTTTCCGAAACAAAATGAAAAATGAAGAATAACAAGAAACTTTGTATTGATAGCCTCAGATGAGGTTACAACACCAAACAAATGCGAGTTTTCCAACATTATCTATGTTAACAATCATTGAATCAAGATTTATTTCACCGTTGTGCCGTCCAGTGCAGTGATAATCAAGTAACGCCTGCATGTAATTAGGATCGCAGCGGTAAACATAATACGACACATGTATGAAAATTAAGATTCAATTTATAATTAAATGGGTTAGATAGTGATAAGGGCAGTATCTATGTTAAGCTAATAACTTTTGGGACTCTAAATAATATCTTGTTTGTTTCGCATTAAATCCCATTTTTAAAACTCAAATGTTTCAGAAAGGTAGTGGGCCTTTAATGAAATCTATAAAACACAAATAGAGATGCTAATTTTGGCAGCAAGTGAAACTTTTATTATATTTCATAAAGATTATGGCCAAAAAATATATTTATACCTTTCGGTCACATTTGATACTGAAACGGACATGAAACAAGGGGGGATTACTCTAACAAAAACATACATCTATTGCACCACCATTACAGTACATTTTTACTAGTATGTAACAAACATGATGACATCAATAAAGTGGCACATGTAGAGAGAGCTAGACCATCTATCAAAGGGAATGGAAAATAATCAAAATTATTTGGACACTACATCCTTAATTAGTGAAAGAGTTAATCAAGTGGGTTAGAAGAGAAGAATTTCGTTAATATTTGATAACAAATGAAGAGTTCTTTCCCCTTGCAGAAAAGTTGAAAAGTTCTTTTAATTCTCTTATAAGAACAAATGAAGAGCTTGTTTCCCCAGAGTGAAGAATTCATTACCTTACAAGCAAAAGTGATTAATTTAATGAAGATTTATTTTTCTTCACAGATGATAAGTGAAAAGTTTATTGTTTCCCTCTGTTTATTGTTTCTCTACTGATATTAAGCAAAGAACTCTTCCTAGAAATAAGTGGAGAGTTCCTCTTCTTACAGGAAGTAAGTGAATACTGATAAATTGTCTAAGTCACTGTTTAACCCCCTGTCGCACAGGACTTTTTTAAATAAAATTTAATCTCTCGCGCGTCTTTTTAAATAAAATTTAAAGTCTTGTATAAAATTTAAAGTCTTGTATGACGTAACATTCGCGTCTATGAACAATGTTCTTCTGTTTTTTGTCTATAACATCATAACCCAAAAGATTTTGAGAATAATGCTTAAATATCAGTATATATATTTAAAAGCATAAGCGTATTGAAAATCTGGTTTTAATGAGATTTAAAATAATGGTCCCATAATAGAAACAGTGCCATATGAGTGAATTGCTAACCACAACAACATCTCAGCAAGATCATATATAATATGTACTGTCTCAACATGCAGAATTACAAATCACTTTAATTAACCTTTGACACTTTTTTTTTTTTTAAATGACAATTTGTCAAAATGTGCCAATGAAGGTAACAAATGATGAACTACTGTACACTGTTGTTCTCTAGCTATCACAGAAGTAGTTGCGTGTGAGGTCGACACAGTCAGTATTCAGCACTAGAATCTCTCCTCTAGCTCCTTTGTCCTTGAGATGACATCATCAACGCTGTATAGTCATTAGGATATCTTGAATGTCATCAATTGTGCTCATACTGGAAGACAAATAAAATCAACATTTTACCAATAATTTCATGAAGTGGATGTGTTGCCTGCAACCTCCCAATAGGATTTTCACGAAACAAGAACCAATTAAGTCTCAAATTTTGGAAGTTATATCAAACAACTTCTTTGGGTAAATGAACACTGCAAACAGTTTTAGCTTAACAAGAAAACTGAGTTAATACACATGAGGGTTTCTGTTATTTTTTCTAAAAGTGACCTTGACCTTTGAGCTTCTTGACTTGAAAATCAATCCCACACAAGGCACTTGATCAGGTGAAGGCACTTTGAAAAAATAATTTTTCTTATCGTGTGCTGGTGACCTTTAACCTTCTGACCTGAAACACTATCCCGAGCAATTATATCCTATATGGAATTAAGTACTGATTGCTCATGCACCAAAGGCAAAATAAATTATTTTGTATTATTTTTTGTGTTAATTATACACATATATACACGATTAAACACCAATTATTGTTCAAATGATGAATATTATTTATGCTCTGTCAGCGATGGAGCATCTTTAATTGTGTTTTATAATTTAATTCTTGGACAGTGTGACTTACCTCCTAACCACAGCTGCTTGTCTATAAATAAACAAAATCAAATCAAAGGATTAAATTTTGACTATTGATATGATTTACATTATACAAACAGACATTTTCCTTCTCAAAACTTGTCCATTAAATACTTAAAAAGTTGATATTATTTCACATCTGATAAAATACATGAAACCTGGATTGATCATAGAGTTGTTAAAATACAAACTGAGGAAGTTAACAAGAGATCCCAGAGGGATCTTGGCGCCCACCAAAGAATGATCTATGTCTGACAATGGAAAGAGGGATCTTTTCTCTGCTTTTCAAACTTTTGCAAACATACTACATATAAAATTTGAGACAGATCGCTTCAGTGCTTTCTGAGATATAGCAGCAACAAACTTCAACTATCAAAATCCAAGATGGCTCCTTGGTGGCCATCTTGTTGATCCATCGGTCCCAAATCGAAATATGCACAACAATGGCCCTAGGGGAACCTATATATGAAATTTGAGACAGATTCATTCAATACTTTCTGAGAAATAGCGATAACAAACTTTAACTATCAAAATCCAAAATGGCAGCCTGGCGGCCATTTTGTTTACCGATCGATCCAAAAACGCATTATACACAACTAGAGCCCTAGGGAACATACATATGAAATTTGAGAAAGATCCCTTCAGTACTTTGTGAGAAATAGCAATAACAATCTTTAACTATCAAAATCAAAGATGGCTGCCTGGCGGCCATCTTGTTGACCGATTGGTCCCAAAACGCAATATGCACAACAAGGGTCCTAGGGGAACCTACATATGAAATTTGAGAAAAATTCCTTCAGTACTTTCTGAGAAATAGCGATAACAAACTTTAACTATCAAAATCCAAGATGGCTGACTGGTGGCCATCTTGTTGACCGATTGGTCCCAAAATACAATATGCACAACTAGGGCCCTAGGGGAACCTACATATGAAATTTGAGACAGATCCCTTCAGCACTTTCTGAGAAATAGCGATAACAAACTTTAAGTATCAAAATCCAAGATGGCTGCCTGGCGGCCATCTTGTTGACCGATTGGTCCCAAAATGCAAAATGCACAACTAGGGCCATAGGGGAACCTACATATGAAATGTGAGACAGATCCCTTCAGTACTTTCTGAGAAATAGCGATAACAAGAATTGTTAACTGATGGACAGACGGACGTAAGGACGGACGACGGACCACGGACAAAAAGCTATTTAATAGCCCACCATCTGATGATGGTGAGCTAAACAGTAAAAACAACTTCTAATTTTAAAACTGTTCAGTTTCAGAAATATATATTTCTTATTGCATTAAAGTTCATTTAAATCCAGATAATAGATTTTATATACTTACTGGAATTCAAGCTGATTTTTTATATTCATCATTTTCTTTAATGACTGAAATGGGAAATAAACAGAAGTCAACATCAATAATTCATGTCTCTGATAACATTGCTGCTAAATGATTGGTGTAACATGTAGATTGATGCCTCATGAACCGTAGGATGAACAAAAATGACACTCTGATTGGTTTGATTAGGCTATGCAAAACAATTTTTGTGTTTTGGTAACCCTATAGGTCCTATAGAATCAGTTCTGCATAGTTTGTAACCAATCTTGGGCATACAGAAACATCCATGGGGGATTAGAGTTCGTATAGATCTTGACTCTGACCACCCTGGGACAGAAGCTAGGGGCCCAATACAGGGAAATTGAGGTTCATGTAGCAATCCTTTAAATTACTACAAGTAATAAAGTTCTGCAATGATAGTAACCAATATTGGCAAGAAACATTCTCAGAGGAAAGGGAACAGAGTTTGTATACATTTTACATTGTAAGAGAAACCAAAAGGGGAAAATAGAGAGGTTATTTCTTTAAATTGCTATTGCATACCTAACTACCGGTAGTCACAAAGGTCTGTGTGGCTTGATTTGTACCCAAAGTCAAGCAATAACTTTGTGAGAAGGGGCATTAACTGAGTTAATATAAATGATGAAACTGAACAACCCTCCCCTCTCCCAGCAATGTGAGACTTTTTAGGGAAAAAAGATGTATTAATTAAGCTCTTTAAAATACTATCCTTTGATAAAAGGGGACTGATGGTATCTGAATATTTGCACTGTCTGAAATTATTTTACAATCACTCATACACTAACCAGATGACAGCATGCTTGTAGGACAAATAGGAAATTTGTTTAAATTATTTCTTCTCTTTGAAATTTTCTCTTTTCAATATTTACATGACAAATACAGCCTTTGGGTCTCTTATTTCATGAACCTATTGATATGTATGAAATTTGAGAAATGATAAATACTGATTTGATATAGAAATTTAAGATTTTCATGAGGAATTGAAAGAAAGATAGAGTTATACATGCATAAAATGATATTATAAAAAGACAATAGGCCCATGGGCCTTAACGGTCACCTGACATCCAAAAGTAATTTGTCATTTAAGGGCCAACATAATAGCTATGAGGGACTTTAAAATATGGTGTGTTAATTTTTTCCCTCTTGTATTCAACACAGAAGCTGAAGTAAATATGACTGATGTTGATGAAACTCTGTATGCAATGAGGTCTTCGATGAATTTGCATACTGGAACAATTTATCATAACTGACATATGGTTGTTATTTTTCTTTCTAATCTTATCATCCAAATTTGGTCCCCACTGGGCTCCACCCCTCAGCCTTTGGGGATGAGACAGGGTCAAAATGACATAATAGCAAAATGTCCTCTTGTGGTTATAATGTGAATCAAACGTTTGAACAATTTCCAGTAGAAAATAAACAATATATACCCAAGAAGTATTCAATATAAACTATAGCAAACTTAGCCTCCTCCCCAGGGGCAAACAAAGAGGCCAAGGGTTATAAAATTCACAATTCTGATAAAGCACCACAATATCTTTAGAACACAAGGTCCAATAATAGCATTATTACAAAGGACATGAACTCTATAATATAGTTACCGTCGAAAAATTCCCTTTTTCAAACTCATCCTAGATCTTGTTGATATAAGGCTACATACAGAGTTTCATCAAAATCAGTTCACATTTACTAAAGTTATCTTGTTCACAAGCACAATGATAAAATTAGAACAAAGGGCAATAACTTGTACATTACTGTCAAATTATTCCCATTTTTGACCTTGTACGAAATCTTGTTGATATAAGGCTACATACAAAGTTTCATCAACCTCGGTTAACATTTACTCAAGTCATCATGTTCACAAAGTAAAGTTAACGCACGATGGACAATAGGCTATTGCAGTAGGTCACTATGACGTATGGTCAGGTGACCTAAAAATAGTAACAGTGACCTTGACCTGGCAATCCTGAAACTGTATCTTGTCGAAAATATTATGGTCCTTTAAATTTGTGTGAAGTTTGATCAAAATCACTCAAGGAATGAAGCCGCTAGAGCACTGAAAAGGATTTTCTAAAAATAGTAACGGTGACCTTGACCTTGACCCTGCAACCTTGAAACTCAAACTTTTTCAGTCCTTTGTATTTGTGTGCAGTTTGATCAAAATCAATCACTCAAGGAATGAAGCCGCTAGAGTGCTGACAAAGAAATTATCTAAAAAAAGTAACAGTGACCTTGACCTTAGTTTGGCAATCTTCACAATCAAACTTGTCCAAGATATTATGATCCTTTGTCTATGTTTGAAGTGTGATCAAAATCACTCAAGTAATGAAGCCGCTAGAGTGCTTATAGGGATTTTCTAAAAATAGTAGCAGTGACCTTGAACTTGACCCAGCAACCCTAAAACTCGATCTCGTCCGAGATCTTGTTAATATTAAGCTACATACAAAGTTTCATCAATCTTGGTTCACATTTACTCAAATTATCGTGTTCACAACAAAAAGTTAACCCACGACGCACAACGACGGACAAAAGGCTATCGCAATAGGTCACCATGACCTATGGTCAGGTGACCTAAAAACACGTCTTAAAGGTCTTTATTAAATTCTATCAACTCAAAGATTAAACTAGAAATTATCACCAGGACAATTTGACGGGCTTTTCACCTAAACGGTATTCCGGTCAAGGTCATTTATATTAACAAACTTGACAGCCATTTATTTCAGCATCCTGCAGGCCTAATATAAGATCTCTAGGCCTTCCAGAACTTCAGAAGAAGACATTTGGATATTTTAGATTTTTTGGCCCCTGTGACCTTGAATATAGGTCAAGGTCAATCATATTGAAACACTTGGTAGTCATTTATGTCAGCATGCTACATGCCTAATATTAGGTGTCTAGGCCTTCTACAATTTCAAAAGAAGATTTATTAATGATTTTGTCAAAAAATTGCACTTTTGAACTTTGACCCTTATTTACAACCGAAAGTTCACTGTACTTTCACTGGATCATTTCCATTGCTCTAAAATCACAAGCACTCTGTGACCTGGGATGAAGGTCAAGGTCGTTTATTTTTTTCAAACCTGATAGTCAACTACCTTAGCATACTTCATGTACAATATCAAGCCTCTATACAATGTAGAACATGACAAGAAGATGTATTCGTGATTTTCACCGAAAGCGGCGAATTTGCAATATGAGTCAATGATCAACCGAAAGTTGACATTTAGAGAAAAATGAACAATTACAAAGTTTCTCAGTATGCTATTCTACATAACATATAAAAAATTCAAAGGAATTAGCTCTGTGGTTAACGAATTATGGCTGTCTAGGTAAAACCGGAAGTGACGTCATTGCGGCCATATTTGAATTTGAATCAACACCATATTAACAAGAATTGTTCACGGTGATAAGTGGAAGATCTAGTGTGAGTTTGGGCTTGATTTGACTGGTGGAGTCAGAGGAGATGTTTAAAATATAATTGTTGAATTTTGCAAAATATTCTTAGTTAAACATTAATTACATCATAAAACATTAATTAGTAGACCAATTTTAAATTTGGAGACATCAAAACCTTCAGAATGACATACTGCAGCGATTTTATGCAAAAAGTTGGGAAAAAAATGAAAAACAACAAAAAATTCTAAAAATAGTCAATTTTGGTAAACTTTGACCTCTAGCGAGCTTTTTAACGAGACATATTTTGTGGAGACATGTAATGGGTAAAAATTAGATATTTTCATTCCCTACAATAAATTACCTTCAGATTTGAAATAGCTTTCATACCTTTTGAGTTATAGCAGTTTTGTGTTTTTAGGTTTTACGTCATGGTGGCCATTTTGGATCGTTTGACCTACTTAATTATGTTCATGGAACACCTTGAGATACAAGATTTTAACATGCTGAAATAATTTTTATCCTTTGTCTTACCGTTTGACTGACAGAGCGTTCACAAAATCAGGAATAATAATAATAATAATTTAATAAGAATAAGAAACTTAACGAAAACAATAGGTCTTTTCACCATTTGGTGAAAAGCCCTAAATACTAGTAGTAATAGAACTCTTTCACTTTATCTTATGCTGATGACTGCCACTCTGTAATGTAATTGTAATTTTGCAATGACCTCTTTTTGTACTATAGTTACTAGTACATTGACTTAAACCAGCTGAATAACATGTAACATCAACAAAAGTTCAACAGCAAAAAAGCAACCTATTAAGGCAATATTACACCCAATTATTTTCAGAACTCACCTCTGAAGAATTTTGAATAATATTTTCTTGATAGCTAAAATTCTTCTCAGCCTGTGATAAAAGCTGAAATGGAAAAATACTTTCAAAACTGTTTTGATTAGCTGGAATAAAAGCGACACTACAGTAGCATCTTTAATTCTGTTATTGAGGTTCTATATAATATACCGGGTACATGAATTCCATTTATACAATACAATTATTCAGACATTTGTGTATTGCTGTAGAACAAGGACTTATATGAGAAGAATAAGTCACACTGGGTTTTAGGTAAGTACAGCACAGAATTATGTGTTTGTGCACTGACTGTGACGTTGGGCGACTACTGATTTTCCTTTGATATCTGCTGGCGTAGCCTTTCTATCTTGCAGGTGCGAGGGTTACCATCTTACTTTCTGAAGCGTTGTTGTATTATCGACAACTTTATATTGATTTGGTTTATTACACATATCAAATGTCAAACAATATAGACAATAATATAAACATACAAATATCATCAGCTTACATCATACACACCATCAGTACGGAACAGAACAGCTATTATAATGATTTATGTATATATTCTGATCAATACTTAAAAAACGTATCACTATAAAAAATCTAACAAATCGCTATACAGCTTTCTATAATAAACTAACTAACCTACTGTCTTAGTGTATAAAGAATCCCTAAAATGTGCTTGTACATTACCTCCACACTGTCTTACTATATATACCTATCATTTCGCTTGTACATTACGTACTCCACACTGAACTACTATATAACCTATCATTTCGCTTGTACATTAACTCCACACTGAACTACTATATATACCTATCATTTCGCTTGTACATTACGTACTCCACGACTATCCTAACTAATAATTTTATATTCCTAACCTATCCATAATCCGAAAACCTATCATATGTGCTGATACCTCACGTATTTCACACATTTTACCAAGCTAAATTAAACCTAAATAATATCTTATAGTTCCTAACAAATGCTTAAAGCTTATTAACTAATCAGCAATTCGAAATATACTGATAAAACTGTATCGAAGTACTTATGAAAAAATGCAAAAAGTTACCTTTCTATATGAGTCGCCTCCCTTACGCTGTTTGCTGTTCTGAACCTCCAAAACCTACAGCTCAGCTGTTTTTCATAGTAGAGTTCAAGTGCCACAATATCAATGACAACAACAAATGCAATATAAAGATTTAACTGTACATATTAATATTTATTATTCCTATGTAATAATTTACCATTTCCAAAATAACTACTATTTACAAAAGTACGCTCCTTAGCAACTTATAATACTAAAAATAACTACCTATAACAACCAGAAGTATGAAGTAAATTCACAAACTGACAACAGTTTGCGGGAATGTATAACAAACGTAATCATGTACGATAGCCATCCTCACATCATGAAGGCAATATCTAGAAATTCCAAATACACGGTAATACTATTATTACATATCATATATGACGATATTTACAATGTATAATCTGTACTCATTTACAATGTATAATCTGTATAGTATAAACACGTACACAGACGTAAGTCTAGCTTGTAACTGATGATCATTTACAATGTATAATCTGTATAGTATACACACGTACACAGACGTAAGTCTAGCTTGTAACTGATGATCATTTACAATGTATAATCTGTATAGTATATAACACGACACAGACGTAAGTCTAGCTTGTAACTGATGATCATTTACAATGTATAATCTGTATAGTCTATTGTAACTATGATCATTTCACTGTATAGTATAACACGCACACAGACGTAAGTCTAGCTTGTAACTGATGATCATTTACAATGTATAATCTGTATAGTATACACACGTACACAGACGTAAGTCTAGCTTGTAACTGATGATCATTTACAATGTATAATCTGTATAGTATACACACGTACACAGACGTAAGTCTAGCTTGTAACTGATGATCATTTACAATGTATAATCTGTATAGTATACACACGTACACAGACGTAAGTCTAGCTTGTAACTGATGATCATTTACAATGTATAATCTGTATAGTATACACACACGTACACAGACATAAGTCTAGCTTGTAACTGATGATCATTTACAATGTATAATCTGTATAGTATAAACACGTACACAGACGTATAAGTCTAGCTTGTAACTGATGATCATTTACAATGTATAATCTGTATAGTATAACACACGTACACAGACGTAAGTCTAGCTTGTAACTGATGATCATTTACAATGTATAATCTGTATAGTATACACACGTACACAGACGTAAGTCTAGCTTGTAACTGATGATCATTTACAATGTATAATCTGTATAGTATAACACGTACACAGACGTAAGTCTAGCTTGTAACTGATGATCATTTACAATGTATAATCTGTATAGTATACACACGTACACAGACGTAAGTCTAGCTTGTAACTGATGATCATTTACAATGTATAATCTGTATAGTATAGTATGATACATTTACAATGTATATCTTATAGTATACACACGTACACAGACGTAAGTCTAGCTTGTAACTGATGATCATTTACAATGTATAACTGTATAGTATACACACGTACACAGACGTAAGTCTAGCTTGTAACTGATGATCATTTACAATGTATAATCTGTATAGTATACCTACGCACACAGACGTAAGTCTAGCTTGTAACTGATGATCATTTACAATGTATAATCTGTATAGTATAAACACGTACACAGACATAAGTCTAGCTTGTAACTGATGATCATTTACAATGTATAATCTGTATAGTATACACACGTACACAGACGTAAGTCTAGCTTGTAACTGATGATCATTTACAATGTATAATCTGTATAGTATAAACACGTACACAGACGTAAGTCTAGCTTGTAACTGATGATCATTTACAATGTATAATCTGTATAGTATACACACGTACACAGACGTAAGTCTAGCTTGTAACTGATGATCATTTACAATGTATAATCTGTATAGTATACACACATACACAGACGTAAGTCTAGCTTGTAACTGATGATCATTTACAATGTATAATCTGTATAGTATACACACGTACACAGACGTAAGTCTAGCTTGTAACTGATGATCATTTACAATGTATAATCTGTATAGTATAAACACGTACACAGACGTAAGTCTAGCTTGTAACTGATGATCATTTACAATGTATAATCTGTATAGTATACACACGTACACAGAGGTATAAAGTCTAGCTTGTAACTGATGATCATTTACAATGTATAATCTGTATAGTATACACACGTACACAGACGTATAGTCTAGCTTGTAACTGATGATCATTTACAATGTATAATCTGTATAGTATACACACGTACACAGACGTATAAAGTCTAGCTTGTAACTGATGATCATTTACAATGTATAATCTGTATAGTATACATAGTATACACACGTACACAGACGTAAGTCTAGCTTGTAACTGATGATCATTTACAATGTATAATCTGTATAGTATACACACGTACACAGACGTAAGTCTAGCTTGTAACTGATGATCATTTACAATGTATAATCTGTATAGTATACACACGTACACAGACGTAAGTCTAGCTTGTAACTGATGATCATTTACAATGTATAATCTGTATAGTATACACACGTACACAGACATAAGTCTAGCTTGTAACTGATGATCATTTACAATGTATAATCTATCTAATATACACACATACACTGATGTAATAAGTCTAGCATTTTACATAACAATTACAAATTAACAAAGCCAAGTGAAATCCATTTTCACCACAAGCGTGCTGTTATTCCATGAGTTGTCTTATTTTTTAATGAAAACTTAAGACATTTCTTCTAAATATTCCGTCCTTAAAGGAATTACTAAACATTGTGAAATTTAATTAACTTTACATCGGTTTTTGTTTGACTCAATAAGACAAGTATTTGTTGAGGAATGTGGTTTTTATTCTCGGTATATAGGCGTCCCGCGTGGTGTTTAGTAGTGTAAAGAGACAGTGATCATGACTTATCCTTCTCACTTATAAATCCTTGCTGTAGACAAAAATGCAGTACTAGTGGTGATTGTGATATGGAGAAAATACAAAATACATATGTACAGATCATGTATCACTGAAATGATAAAACATAAAATAACCTGATGTTATTATAGATTGGACGTATACAGTTATTGAATCTCTCATGTATGTAGCCAGAGCCATTTAAATTCGTTGGCCATTAGCTATGTACACAGACCTGCATAATTATTTTCTAAATCATTGTCATGATCAGCTGACTGCAGTACATAACATGGCTAATGAGCTGCCTATATACATATACGGCCATACCTCGCTTGATTTCGATGATCTGACTATATATCTGGTGAGAGAGCCAAGATCTGCCATGTTCTGTGCGACCTTTTCATTAAGTCTTGTCTTCGTTTCTGCATTCCACTGGATTAAGTTCGAAGACATTTTTCTGTCATCTGCTTCGAGGAAGAAAAATATTGAAGCGTGTGACAGATACAGATTACATTGGATTGACTAGTTCAGGCACCGATGTGCGGATATTGTAATACGTAAATATCGTGCAGTTTATAGAAATATGAAACAATATCAAATCAAATAAATAAACATTAAGTAAAAGACGACATAAATTATCATAACGATATTTGATAAGGATTTCTCAAAATCCTTGTCATTCAGCCAAAGATAATTAAATGATTTTGAGCTCTTATGTGGCATCTTATATATATTATCATAAGATTTACATGTGTTTGTGTTTTATTTTCATTTTTTTATTCCAAAGAACACGACAAACTCGGATCAATATAATTAAACTAGATTTCATTTTAACGGTGAACGCACCCTTAACAAAATTTGACAATAAAGCGTTTTAGTGCCAAGATAAAAACATGATCATGTGACCAACATGAATTTATCGCCATTTTGTATTGTGTTGGCAGTGCTTCCTCTGATTGGAGACAACAAATGACAGTTGTTGTCGTTTTAACTCCCTGGGATTTAAACATAGGAACTAATTTATAGTATCTCCAGCTTCATAAACATATATATGTGCACATTTTGAAGAAACAAGATATATATGATTTGTTGGTAAGAAATTGCCCGAGGAAATTTCTGATTCAGATGTGTTGTCATTCTGTCATTTAAAACCCTCGTGGTGCACATTACATTGTAGACTGCCCGGCTGATTTGCTGATGGTATCATTTATTTCACGCATTAAGATTAAGTTTTTATACTTGAGCATTAACACGGAAAAGTGATATTTTAATAATAATTTGGGGATTGACACTGCTGTACGTTACACGCCCAAATGTCCTAAATTTAGTAAAAAAAAATATAATTTATTGTTGTGTAGATTAAGTGGATACGTTGATATATGCGTATGCCTAAAGTAATTTACTTGATTGTATATACTGATAACTGTAAATAAAGGCTATTAAATTAATAACTCTACATTTTCATTAAACACACACAACCATTCACATCTTGATGTAAACAAAACATTAATTACATAAGGACTAATTTTGGAAGACTTCGTCTCTTCTTCTTCTTAGTTTTACAAGACTCCGTCAAAAATAACGATTACGTCTCGGTGATCTGTAGGGGTGCAAGGGTGTGAAGGGATTAAATTTGTGATTTTTTTGTAAGAATATAGATAAAAGGTGTGTGCAAAACTAATGCGCTAGGGCTTCAAGGGCTACGTTGGAAATATGTGCCTTGATTCCTTGAAGTCCTCAAGTGTAGTGCATTGTTCTGCTGTTACAGGGAAGAGATTCCAGTGAGTTATTGTTTGTGGGAAATATGAATATTTGTATGCTTCCTTTGTAGCAGAGATTTGTCTGAAGGAGTGTGGATTGGAGTGTCTGGTTCTGTGGTCTACTGGTATGTGTATGGTCTGGTATTCGAAGGCAACTATATTGTGTATCATTTTGTAGAAAAGTGTTAATCTTGTGTGTAGCCTTCGTGTCTGTAATGTTGGCCAGTTGAGTTGATGTATCATGTTTGATATGTTCCATAAGTATGCATGTGATACAGGTGAGTGATATGGGTAGTTAATGGGGTTGTATCTGTCACCTTTCTAGTATACAGAGTTTACATTTGCGTGTTTCCAATCTGTTGGTATTGTGCCTGTATTTAGAGAGTGAATGAACAGTTTGGTAAGTATGGGTGCTATTAAATTATGCCCCTAAGTTCTCTTAATAGTATGGCGTGTATATTTTCTGGTCCTGTTGCTTTGTGTGGGTTGATGTTTTTAAGGAGTTTATATCTATTCCTTGTTGCTTAAGGTTAATTTCAGGCATGACTGGGTGTACATGTGGTGATGGTCCTTTTTCTGGTATGGGGTGATCCTGTTCTGTTATGAAGGCTGATTTAAATTGTTCATTTAATATATATGTTTGCCTTACAAGTAGTGTACGTAGGTCTGTCATTAGACATCAAGCTCAACCCCAAATAAATATTCATTTATTCTAAAAACGTATGCAGAATGTTTCTTCCTCAATCTTGTTAAGTACTGAAAGATGTATAGAGAGATAATTAATTTATTATATTTTGTAATTTCTCTTTGTAAATGTAGGTACTCTGACCATGTCAGGCGTTGACAGGGAGAATGAAGATACAGTAGAAAACCCACATCCTGAAGATGAAGTTGGCCTTCCTGAGGGAGCTGAAGGCCAGGAGGAAAGAGCAGAAGGACAAGACAGGGATGGTGCTGAAAGTGAGGACAGCATAGAAGAAGGGACCGAGGCTGAATTAGAGGCAGAAGATGAGGCAGGTGCTCATCAGGCTGTGACCAAGCCCAACGCTGATGGTCAGGATGAAAGGAGCCATACTGAAACAGGGGAGGAAGCAGATTCTGACTCAGAGGCGGAGGATTTTGTTATGCCAACAGCTGAAGGAGCATGTCTACAGGTAGAAAGACGACAAAATGAAGTCAGGGGAGATAATCACAATGATGAAACAGTTTCAGGAAATTCAGCTGAAGTGGATAGTAATGGGGAATCTGTTATAAACAATGGACAATCTACAATGGCATGTGATCTAGCAGAGGCAGATGTGGGCGTGATAAAGGTAAAAGGTAACCTTGGTGATAGAGATATGGAAACAGAATCAGACAGACATCTAGTTGAAAATGACTTATCTGGTAGGACTAGGGGAGATAATCCAGAGGAAGAAATTTCCCCAATGGTTGAATCGGCTAGAGATATGGTAGAGGCAGACACTAATGTAGTCAGTGAATCTTGTGAAGCTGATTCTAACTTAGTCAATAGAAATGAAGACATCTCTAACCAGAATTTACAACAAAACAGCGTAAGCCCGTCATCTCTCACTGATGAGGCTTGTCAGGGGAGCAACGGTGAATATGTTCAGCAGGCCATCGATGGGAATGAAGATGTGGCGGAAGGTAATGTTATTCTGGAAGATGAGTTGGGTAGTGTCCATGACAAACAATTACTGAATGTTAAAAAGAAGCTTGAGCGTGGCGAAAGTGGAGAGTCATGGGAGCCGGAATGTGATCAAGACTCGGAGGAAGTGCGTGTGTCTGTAGAACTATCTGATTCTCATAGTCAGTCAAATGTTTGTGAAAATGCAAATGAAGGACCTAATGATGTAAGTCAGGGACCATCTAATGAGTCACCTGGGACTGTGTCAGAGGAAAGTATAGCATCAGAAGGTACTGCAGAGAATTCAAATCACCAATCTGTGTTTCCTCAACATTCTAGTCAAAACGAAGATGGGTCAAACATTTCTAGCAGCATGAGGCCAAACAGTTCTGAAACTTCTGGTATCAGCAACTGCACAACTAGTCAGGGAGTAGAAAAGGAAAATTCAGACATATCTAAGGGAGATAACCCTGTGTCTGGAGGTACTGTAAATACAGCAGACACAAGGACTGAAGGATCTGCGTGTGTTGTTGTAGACATCAACAAGGAACATTCCCGTGAAGATTCTCAGGTTTCAAACAGTGATAAAGACTTGTGTACTGGCGATCCAGCCTCAAATAGAGGGGATAAAGATAAGGGAGATAACTCTAACAAAAAATACAATGAAGATTGCTTAAATGAGAGTGATAAAGACACAAATATGAACCACAGTCCCAGTAAAAATCAACAACTTGATAAAGTGACTAAAGAAAACTGTGATAAAGATAAACTACACTCTCATGCACATTTAGGTACAGTTGACGATGATCTTTTGGATGAATTAGAATCAGAATTGACTAATCCGAATCCAGGAGAGTTGACTTTGAGAGATCCTGATTTATCGATAACTATAGACAATGAGAGTGGAGACGCCACCCCAACGGGGCGGAGAAGTCCAGTGCCTCCGAATGGTTTTGTTCACATGGATGTGCATTCAAAGCTGGTCCAGAAACTACAAACTTTACAGTTAGAGATAAAGCGGACTAGAACTAACCTTCAGAAAGAAAGACAGGAAAGCAACAGGTAATTTGTGTATGTGTAGGGGTAGGGAGGGGTGGGGGGTGATCTTCATAGATAGGGGAGTGTACAGGTTTATTAGATGGTGTGATAATTATAAATTATGTTACTTATAATTGATTTATGAAATATGAGTTCTCGGAAGCATTTTGACAATATCAATATTTGATTCTGCTCTTGTGGCCAGTTATTCTATCTACTTCACATAGTACATGTAATTGTCTAATTCTTTATCCAATTCAGGAACCAGTTTCGTGATTAATTGGTTAATTATTTAATGGTTATAAAGAAAGTCTTTAAATGAAAGTGATAAATGTTTTATAGATAAAAAAACCTCTTAATTACCTGGAATATAATCATAACTTACAATCAATAATTTTGATAATGATTGGGAGTTTAGATTAAACAAATTTCATCTGTGTCTTTTTTCAAATTCCCAACAGTTGACAAAATATTTTCCTGTGTAGGTAATATAAATATATATATAAAAAAAATAAAATTACACATATACATTTGTACTGTGTTAAAGTAATTAATTGATCATAAACAAATTATCTTTCATTTCTTTGTAGCATTATATGATTTGATATAAATAAAAGTTTTGTGTATAATTAAAAATAAATAAGTTATGAATTCCATGGCACATTAAGTACCTGGAAATATAGGACCAAGTTTAATAATGTGTACAAAGAATGTCCTGGCCTCGGAAATCAATATCAGGATCTGTCTGAGTGAGAACTCTATAGCTATACCTGTATAGGTAATTATAAGTGTTCATATAATCATGATCAGTCAGCCAAAGCCTGTGGCATGATCTGTATTCAGCTCATGTGACATGATGACTTTATGATATATACTTACTATCAGTATATCGTAAATACTGTATATATTGTATATACCAAAGCCAAAACAAATTAGTTTGATATGATGTACTGTAAAAGTGTATAGATTGGTATTTTCTTATTCATTGTATGTTAATTACATATAAATTGACGTTATATAGCATAATTGAAAGTAATAAAATTTGTGATGTATAGGTCAGCTGTCTTCAAAAATAATGATTATAGTAAAATAAGCTTTATATTATAAGGGAACACTTAATAAAAATGCTCCACCGCTGACAAATGGTATTTTTTCACTATCAAAAACAGGAGCAGACAATTTAGGATTTTTCTTCAGTTACAAACAAAAGTTACTTAGTTTACACCATTACCACCATTGAAAAGTTTGAGCTTCTTATTTTACTTCAAGTTAAAAATATAAAAAATAATTAACTGCATCCTGATAAAATTCCGTGGCACTATATTTTATATGGAATGAAGTACTGATGATTGCGCATGCACCAAAGGAGAAATAAATTATTTTATATTATTTTTTGCGTAGATTAGATATATGTATACACGATTAAACAACAATTATTGTTCAAATGATGAATATCATTTATGCTCTGTCGACGATGGAGCATCTTTAACGCATTTGTAATATTTACATCAAGCTTAAGTTTGACAATCAATCTTCTAATTTAAAGTTAACGATATGTACATGAATATGTGTTAACGTTGAGTTGCTATCTATATTTTTTAAGTCAGTTAATGTAAATATTAATTATTTAATTAACAAACTGATCACAATCTTATATTAATTTAATTAGCATAAGTTTTATGGTGTATGTACTGTACATATATATTCCTGAAGAGCCATCACACAAAATGGCCAAAGTGCTAGAGGAGGGTTGTTAGTTTTATTTAATATTATACATATATTTTATGTATGCACATCATGTTTGTAATTGGTAAGGTATTAAATTTGACGCAGAAACACCAAGAACATACTTAATAAGTCACATTGAATATTGGTATTCAGGCATGGTATATATAGCTCTATTGTATTGGCTTTTTATAAAAGTGATTGACTCATGATTATTTGTCACACATGTATTAAAACGTCAGTTTTTATGATTCCCTTATAGGATATATTTCTATAAGTACCATGTTATACCGGTATATATATATACAACTTGTGCCATATTATAACTGGTCTCAAAAACAAAACTTTTGATGCTGATATTAAAAACTCTGTCAGTATGAAAATTATAGCTCACACATATATACATACACATATATAAACATATATGTAGCATTAATAAAGTAAGAGATTTTTACAGGATGGTCCGGTGGCACTCGCCTTTCACATGTATATATATATATAGCTATAGCTAGCCAGGGTATGATCACGTGGGTTTTCTCTGAGTACCTTCCTCTCTAATATAAAACCCCTCGCGCACTTTCATCTGGGCAATCGAAAGTCATTTGTAAATTGTATATCGATGTAAAATGAATAAAGTTTATATTAAGACATTCTTAATTATGACTGAGATCAGTATTATCTCAAAACTCATAAATTATACAACCAAGGAATATATATAAGAACAAAAAAATTGAATTTTGCAGAAAAGAAACAATATAAAATTGAACACAAAGACTTGATCAGGAACCTATCTTTATAATTATATAGACAAATATACATTTGTATGTATATCACATTGTCTCTTCCTATATGCGTATCTGCTGGTGCAAAAGCTTAAGAAACCTACATGCACCAGTGGTAGTGGCTATGAATATTAAACATTTGTTATTTCCAGCTGTGGTGGCAGGGGCTTTATCCCTACAAATAACCATTGATTTTTACTGGCTACCGGTATATCTTTGTGGTATAAACTTGGGTCAAGGCCTATTGTGAATTATAGATTATCATGAATAGGGTATGCTCTTCCTAGAAAGATAGCGATTTATAGGTAGGAAGTAAATAGATAAAGTATGGCTTATACTTCTAGCTAATATTGTATAGTTATATAATAACCTGCCACAATGTTACCCAGTCCTTGTCCAATCAGGATCATTATTCATGTCGTATATTTTGACATAACTGTATATGCGTGGTCACTTACTTTTTAATTTAAAGTATTTAAACATTTTAATCTAGAATCTGTCTTTACAAGCCAAGTATGTTAGTGGCAGTGGTATCTGGTAAAAGGAACACTAGTACAATAGACCATTATATTAGAGGTTCGATTTCTGTCCATTAATTTAGGAATAACAAAACAAAACATTATACATGTATATCGTTAATTAATTTTAATGATTATTGTTTCTAGCAAATGATAAATTATTTCACTGATTTTTATTCAAGGCAAATGAGAAAAAAAATCACCTGATAGATATTAATCAAAGTACATGTGTACAAGTGCATATTGTTATAGTTGAAAGTAAACAACTGGGTTCTTCCACTTAATTATTCATACTTTTTCACTTTGTTATTGTAATTAATTCCTCAAAATTAAAATTGTATTTCTTGTAATTTTCATCGAAAAGATATGTTGGTTTAACATTTGATATTTGAACATAGACATGTATCTTGATGATTTAGCTCCCCAAAACCATATGTCAGTCTATAAGAGAGTGGAAATCTAGGGATCATATATACCTGGTTTTGAATATAATGCCTTCAATCACCGCTATGTTCAGTACCTTCGGGTTTTATCGGAATTCTGAATCGTATCACGTGACTGACGTCCACACGTCCTGCACGTGGTGATCCAGGTAACTAGCTAAAGCATAAGCGCACCTGTGTTTGTTTAGGTTTTCCTTCTGGCTAATATGAGCAAATCGTGCTGGTAAATGTCCACAGAGCGAGTATCTGAAACATCTATTTCAAACATTGCTGTAATTCAATATTGTGTGTATCAAATATTGTAATGTGCGAGCATTATTTTCTTTGTAGATCCAGTCTGCTGAGCTAGCGAGGTTGACCACATGTTATGTTTACGAAAAATAGTTGACATTTCTCTTGGTTTCACAACTCTCGTGTTACTTCGAGATTGTCGCGAAGATGTTCGGAAGAGTTCGGAATGATTCGGCCTGTTTCGAGCCTATTTTTCATGTGTACACGATAAAAAGATTTTTAACTTTATAATAAAAAATACTTCCAGTGCTGCAACTTTATAAAAAGTGGTATAATTAGAAAGTTTAAAACTCAGACAAAGGGAGAAAAATATGTATAAACCTTAAACAGTTTTCACTATGACAAAAAGAGAGAAAGTTATAGACAATACAACTTTAAAGATGCTCTACCTCTTACAAATAGTATTTTTTCTCAATAAAAACCAAGAGCAGACAAATTTACTAAGTTACTAACTTTACACCATTAATTACCGCCAATGAAAAGTTTGGGCTTCTAATTTTATTTCAAGATAAAAATATCAAAAATTATTGATTGCATCCCGTGGCACTTTTTGTTCTATAGGGAATGAAGAACTGATTGCGCATTCCTGAAAAGTAAAACAAATTGTTTTATACATTTTTTTTTGTATTAATTAGACATATGTATACACGAGGAAACACCAATTATTGTTCAAGTGATGAGTATCATTTATGTTCTGTCGGGGGTGGAGCATCTTTAAGCTAATAATAAACAGATATGTTTTTCTAATAATTAAAAATACAGGCGGTAATTAATATATATATCAGGTTAGTTTGGCAATGCACTCGGGGTTAAAATTCCATTAAATTCTTCACAAGTCAAAAACCAGTTCTCATATGATATTATGTAGAAGGTGAACTGTGTCATTTTTCAATACCCGGTAGAAATAAAAAAAAAATCCAACAAATACTGGAATATGTGGTAATATGTGGAGACATCTTAACCACTCCGCCACCGCTGCCCTTATAAAAATGCATAGATGAATAATGTAGAATGTCATAGGTTAAAAACAGAAACTTTGAATCTTGTGTGTGTTGTAGATGGAAGAGCCATGCAGAGGATTGTGAGGACCAGATGAGTACGGCTATCAAAGAGAGAGATTCCTACCTCCGTGAACTCAAAACAGCTAAGAAACACAATGCTGATGACCTTTACATCCCACAGATCAAAGAGGTGAGGTGAAAGGTCAAAAATGATGAGGTGAAAGGTCAAAAAGGGTGAGGTGAAAGATCAAAAGGGGTGAGGTGAAAGATCAAAAGGGGTGAGGTGAAAAGTCCAAAAGGGTAAGATAAAAAGTTAAAAAGAGTGAGTTGAGATATCAAAAGGGGTGAAGTCAAAGGTTAATAGTGGCCATGGTGAGGTCAAAGATCAAAAGGGGGGAGATCAAAGGTAAAAATAGGTGAGGTCAAAGTTCAAAAGGCATTTTTTGTATCCTTCACAAATTCAAACGTGTAAAAATGTTTATGGACAAAAAAGACTCCAAGATAAGTGACATTTGTAGATTGTTTTATTTCAAATATGGACTACATGTTACAGAAAGTGATAGTTTCTGTTTATTTTTGTAACGGTACATGATATATATGATGTGGGACCTATGGCTTATAATTACTAGCATTAATGCTGAAATCATCTCTCTATTTACCATTAATGTATGTTTGTAAAAAAAGACTACTCTTGATTATAATATTATTTTTTATATGTGAACCAGTTAGTTGTATCATATTATTCCCATTCATTTCATTTGAAACATCAAGTAATTCCAAATTTTTCATCATGTCAGCTCAACTTTTTAACTATATGAGACAACTAAACCATAATATATTCTAGAGCAAATTTCTTTCACTGCTATAGAATGCAACTTTAATAAAATTATTTTACTAATTGGCTATGCCTTAAAGATCAGAGTTAAAAAATGTTTCGCTTGCATTCAAAGGTGTATGCCAAGGTGATGTTGTTGGTCTTTCTTTTTATGAACCATTGTTAATTTTACAGCTGGAGTTTACAATATCACAGCAGCAGAATGATATACGTGGTCTGAGAGACAAGCTCGCTAGTCATGATGCCGCAGCAAAGAAATGTATAGCTGGTTTACAGACGGAGATGAAGCACCGAGTGGATCAGGTAAGATTACTTAAAATTGAATACCGTATAACCAGTTATTTTAACAAGTCAAAATTTTCCCGATTTGGACCAAAAACAATGAATATTGAGTTTTAGCGAATAAAATTTTCCTGATTTGGCTAAGGTTATGAGCTAAAGGTATGAAAGGTGACCTATTCTAATCGTCTTTTATCCATCGTTGTGCGTCGTCCGTCATGTGTTTGTAAACAATTTACATTTTCGACTTCTTCTCAAAAACCGCTGAAGCGATTTCAATGAAATTTTGCACAAACCATCTAAGGCATAAGGCCAATCAAAATTGTGATTACCCAAGTGGGCTGTGGGAGGGGCCAAAAGGGGTAAAATTGATTAAAATTTCAAAAATCTTATTCTCCACTCACAGATGTGGTAGAATCAAATACTTTTCATTGATAGAAAGGTCTCAAGGCCCTTTACAAAAATTGTGAATTATATGACCCTGGGGTCTCAGGTTTCCCCCTGGTGAGGTGGTTAAATTTACTATAGTTTATATAGTGAAAACACATTTTGGAGCATTATTTGGTCATTTATAATAGAAAATTAGTCAAATAATGTCAGAATTATCCCTATGGGATGGCCATTGAATCTTATTAACAGATTTTCCATGACTGAACCCCAGGGGCCTAAGGGGCGAGGCCAAAATGGGTCAAATAGGCTAAAACTTCGAAAAATTTCTTCTGAAATTTTGGAACTGGTAGAATAAAATACTCTTCATAGATGGAAAGGTCTTAAGGTCCTTTACACAAATTGTGAACTATATGATTCTGGGGTCTCAGGTTTTCCCCTGAGGAAGGGGGGTCAAGTTTACTTTTATAAATTAGTTTATACAGGAAAAACACACTAATGAACGTTATTTGCTTATTTTTCATAAGAAATTAGTCAAACTGGGTTAGAATTTTTAGCCTGAGATAGCATTTTGTTGTCATATCCATATTGGTCCAGGCCGACCCCAAGGGGCCTTAGGGGTTGGGCCAAAAGGGGTCAAATAGGCTAAAACTTCATAAATCTTCTTCTGTGTTCACAGATTCGATGGAACCAAATACTCTTCATAGATTGAAAGGCCCTTTATAAAACGTGTGAATTTCATGGGCCTTGGATTTCAGATTTTCCACTTGGGAGGGAGTCAAATTTACTATAGTTTATATAGGAAAAACACATTTATGAACATTATTTGCTTAGTTTTAATAGGAAATTAGTCAAACTGGGTTAGAATTATTAGACTGAGAAAGCATTTTAACACCATATCGACACACAATTATTCGTAAGGGACGAACATTTGATCGTAGAAATATTCAATATTTTAGATATATTCAAATCAGCTTCTGGCTCAAAATTAACTTAGATAAAACAACAGGTATATATTTAGGCAGATGGAAGCATAAAGATCCAATATATACAAATATATCCTGGTCGAAAACTTGTGTGAAAACATTAGGAGCCCATCATGGATACGTCATCGATGACAATTCCATATGGAAAGAAAAAATTCAAAAAATTAAATCATGCTTGCAGGTTTGGAAAAGTAGAAATTTAACACTATATGGTAAGAGTTTAGTTATTAAGTCTTTAGTAATATCACTTATAGGTTATGAAATTGAAGCACGTGGTATCTCAGAACGTTATATAAAAGAAATCGATTCATTGATATGGGAATTTGTATGGAATGGGAAAAGGGATTTAGTCAACAGGAATATGTCATCAAAAAGGTTCAAAGACGGGGAATGGAAATTGTTAATATCAGAGAATTCATTTTCAGAAGGCAAATAAAAACAATGTATAAAATTATGCAAAGTGATATTGAGACATGGATTGAAATAGGTAAATACTGGTTAGGCTATATGGATGAAAAATTTAGAGTAACCTATTTTCTATGTAAATTATCAGACATACGCACTATTGACACATCAAAAATTCCACTTTTCTACAGAAATCTTCTTGAAGCATGGGCAAATTTCCAAAAATCTAGCCACTCAACTCTCAACAAAAACAAAATACTAGAACAGCCAATTTTTGGAAATTATTTCATCCAGTATAATAAAACAGCCATATATTTTCCTTCTTTTCTCAAAAGCAATATTTTTACAATACAAGATTTATGGGATGAACGCAGAAATAATTTTAAAGAGGATTACGAAATATATAACATGTTAACTGACAAAAGAAATTGTATCGCTGAACTAGCAAAGTTTAAGATCGCTTTTCCGACACAACGGTTGAATGTTCTAAAAGGAATTGATGCTGGGGCGACAGATTTTGTTTATCCTAATATAGACGCCAATCTTAATATTATAGGGAAAGATAACAAACCGATAGGATACAAAAGTCTGAAACCAAAAATGATAACGTGTAAAAGAAATCCTGATGCAGATCCTATCTGCAAATTAAGATGGGAAATCGAATTTCAAAAACAGTTCAATTGGGAATTAATATGGAAAAATGTACAAAATACCGTTACAACAAATCAAGTAAAACAATTTCAATGGAAGTGTATACACAACATTATATATACAGAATCAAAAATAAGTAAATTTGGTAATTCGAATGACAAGTGTCATTTTTGCAAAACGCAAACTGAAGATATTGTACATTTATTTTTTGAATGTGGTATTGTCAGAAATATTCTAAACATTTGTTCTGTACATATATTTAAAACCATTCCGGGATTTAATGAAGATATGCTGACATCAGATGTTGTGATTTTGGGATTTCAAGCTAAAGATAATATGTCAGTTCTTCTCAATACCGCATTATTGTCCTTCAAATGGTCCATTTGGAAATGTAGAAATGAAATTAAGTATAACAAAATAGAAATTGCTGTTGATCATATATTTAGGAAAGTCCAATACCTATTTCTAAGTAATTTAGAAATGTTTATAAAATCAAAGAAAAAGAAAATTGTATCAATAAAGTATGTTCAGAATATTTTAGATAAATTTAGGAATTAGCTATAGAATGCGAGGATGAATTAAGAATGAAAGAAAAGTAATAAATGAGTATGAAAGATTCACAGAACGAATGTATCAATGAATAATATAAAGAAAGAGAAAGAGTAAGTGAATGATTGGAAGGTTAGAGAGAATATAGGGAAATGAATGTTGAATGAAAGCCCTCTTGCAAGAGGACAATTATGTACGGATGCTGAATCCAGGGTTCCAACCCTGGCAGTCATCTACGTTTATCATGTCTGGGGAATAAAGTAATTTTTTTTTTGGAAAAAAAAAAAACAAAAAAAAAACCACCATATCCGTATTGGTCCTAGCTGACCCCCAGGGACCAGAGGGGCGGGACCAAAATGAGTCAAAATGGCTAAAATTTCAAAAATCTTCTTCTGAATTCACAGGTTTGATGAAACCAAATAATCTTCATAGATTAAAAAGTGAAATTCATAAAATCACTGACTGACTTCTAGTTTTGTTTTGTTGTTTAACGTTGGCAAAGCAAATGTGAATTTTAAGAATAAGGTTTGGTAACATAATACACTAACTATCAAAATGAAAAACAAAAAATGAAAAGTTTAATACCAAGGTTCAACTGTAAAGTTTATTCTAATTCGTAAATACTTTCTACAGATTTGAACCAACTTTACAATGCTCTTTCTGTATCAGCATTCAGGTGACCGTCAAGGCCTCTTGGGCCTCTTGTTAATATTTCGTGGATCAAAATTTTGCGATCATGTTGAGGACCCACAATACCATCGCTGCAAAAATAAGGCCATACAAAAAAATATTTGTGTCTCCAGTAACCCAACCGAACCTATAAAATCAGTACCTACTCAAAATTTTTTTTTTTCAGTTTTGTCCTCAATCAAACAAATTACAACCTAAATTTTGTTTGGTTTTTCACAAAATCAGGAATTTTGGTACCAATTCTGTAAATCTAAGACACCAATAATCTCCTGGGAATCAAATCCATGGTTTATATAAGGTTGAATAAGTTCTGCTTCAGTTTTTCACTGCAGGAAACTGGGATGAAGAGAAAAAGAAATATAAAAAAAAAAAAAAAAAATCCCTACGTACCGACCCTTCATTTTGAAAGGGTGTTCCCAGAAACTAGAATATTCTTTTATTTGGCCTAACCAATTAATTATATACGGTATGATATTCAGTAAAACCTGCCTTAGCAAGTTTCGTGTTAAAAGTTTTGAACATCTTATTTTCACAGTTGTTGTTTCAGGTTATTATTTTCACTGCTGTTATTCCAAATGACATATTTTTTCCCGTTAATATTCAGGTGACAAAGATGTATGAAGAAGCTAACAAAGACAAAGCTGATATGGTAGTCAAGTACGCACAGGCCGAGAAAAACTTCATGGGGGCCCACAAGACTGTGGAGAGGCTAGAGGTCAAGGTCAGAGAGCTCACACGGGAGAGGGATGGCCTCAACAACAAGGTCAAGGAAGCTAAAGGGGAGAGGAAACGTCTACAGACTGAGATCGATGCAAAGGTACAGTTCATCCATATCAGCTTGATAGAATGCTATAACCATAATTATAATGCACTGCTCAGTTTCACAAAAATAAAACAAAATTCACTTTGTTACAAGCTTATTACAGACATATAGGAACCTTGTTGGGAATGAAAATGACCAAGTTGTTACTATTAATTTGTTGAAAGCATGTTTGTTATAGATGTGTTTTATTGTAATATATTTCATATCTATTCAAGAATCCTTTCTTCATATTCATATTTGGACTAATAAACAAGTTGGTGTTTCAGATTTCAGAGGTGAACAGCATCAACAAAGAGTTGGAGAAAGAGAAGGAAATGTTGGTGTCAGCTGATGTTCGGATCAAATGGGCTCAGAATAAACTTAAGTCAGAACTAGAGGCCCACAAGGTTAGTTATCCAGAAAACTGACTTAGTATTTTAATATGTTTTAAGATAAACATAATAACTAATTTTCTTGATTTCTTCATACTGTTATATTTACACTTGCTAGGCTTGGTCACTATACGCTAATACTAGCCGATTTTGTTGACCATAACTGCATGGTAACATTGAACTTTGAACTTGCGTAAGGAAATGTTCTGTGCAACGTAAAAGGACTACTTTTTTTAAAAAGAAACACATGGCTTTGTTTACATTTTGACGCAACATTACGTGTATATTGTTGTTTTTCATAGAATTTTGGAAAAATGTAAACAATATATACATGTTTTATATTTATATATGATTCAAACATTTTTTAAATTTACAATTGTATAAAGAAACGGAAAAATATCCCGACCGGGGCGACGTGCTTTCATTTTTGTTAAAAATGATAGGTGTCAAATGTAAACATTACCTCTGTGCCTATGTTCGTCCTACGATCGAGCCTTTGGGGTGGACGAGTGTGAGACCCCTGATAGAGGTCAGTTATAAACATATCCTCTTCTCTTTGTTCTTTGAGTATTTAATCATGTGTATTATAAAACATGCACCGCTAATAATCCACGTGTTGACAGTTCCGCGTCACCACAAATACATTGTATCCATCGAACACAAGTGAATTTGTTTCATCTATCGATGGCGATATGGATCTAAGCGTAGATTATATAATCACATGGCTCCCAAGGATGTAATACCGTCAAGTCAGACGACATCTCAAACACATTAAGCTACTTGAAAATCGGTGTTTTGCCAACTTCGGCAAACTCCAGTGTGTAAGCGTGCGTCAGCTTCGCCTCGCTGCACAATAACGGTCACTGAGTTCACACATGTGGCCGTGTACAAATTCTTTATGTTATTACGCTATATATTAACTTTTAGCAAAATTGAATATATATTTAAAGTTCTGATCTGATTAAATAAAATTATCTCTGAAATTTACTTTGTTTGTCATGTTTATTTTACACTAAAATATTGAACTTTTTTGTCGTCGCGGGTGAATAATTCTACCTTACGTGAAGCGTCACCATTCGCTGTTCAAATGAGTAAGCTCCTCCCACTTTTGACCGACTTTTATTGAATAATTACGTCACTTTCAAATGACGATTTTATTGCATAAAATATAAATAAAAAGTCGTGTGAGTGTAAATATAGGGATTGGATTTCGTTTTTATGTTAACCATGCTTGTATGGAGCAATTCCTCTAAGAATATATTCAATATGGGGCGCTAACGCGCCCCATAGAATATATTCTTAGAGGAATTGCTCCATACAAGCATGGTTAACATAAAAACGAAATCCAATTTTATCCTATTTAATTTACTCAGTTAAAATTCTACATTGAAAAATCATTTTTAGCTCACCTGGTCCGAAGTTGCTTGTGAGCTGATGTCATGGTGCAGCTTTTGTTGTCTGTCTGTCTGTCAACATTTCCTTACATCGTTACAAGTCATAGATTTCTGCACTGATTATAACCAAATTTGGCCAAAAACATCCTTGGGGGGAAGGGAACAGAGTTTGTATAAATCTTGGCTCTGACCTCTCAGGGGGCAGGAGGGGTGAGGTCCGTCAGGGAAATAGGAAGTTAATAAAGATTGAACCTGTATTCAGAACATATCTTGGCATAACAAACCAGGTGAGCGATACAGGACCATTCAACCTCTTTTTATGATATTTTTTTGGTTTAACCAATATTCTCATGAATCAAATGTACTTAGACATCTTTTCTTGATGTTGTTGTTTGATATGCCTTCTACTTCTACATGTGAATATGTTTAGAACATAATGTACTTTAATTGGTTAGTTATTCTTGTCAATGCCAACTTAATAGGAGTTGTTCCACTTTTTTACCTCTACCACATAGGATTGGAATTTCAAAGCATTAATAAAACATGATTGAAATTAGGTTCAGCATTCTTCTTAATTTGGGATTTTTTATAATCTAAAAATAGAAAACTGATTTAGTTCAGAGAAATGATATTGACTACATGTGCAGAATGTTATATTTTGTGTTAATAGGAAACCAAGGTTGTACTGGATAAAACACACCAGAAACTGACTGAGGCAAAGGAAGAGACTGAACAGATCCGACGAAACTGTCAGGAAATTGTCAAAACATATCAGGTATATATATATATATACTCAGAATATCAAATTGTGTACTGTCAGGAAATTATTAAAACCTTTTAGGTATATATATAGTCAGAATATCAAAGAAACACAATTTAACAAAGTATGACAATTTATTTACTCTTGCCCTATCTGGGCCTCGAACTCATGATCTACAGCACCCAATCGCCTAGTCAAGCAAATCTGTGCCTTCTACTGCCACGCCATTTCCACATCCCCAAAAAAAAAGATGTTTCTATGTTAAATTGTGTTTCTTTGATATTTTATAGTCAGAATATCAAATTGTGTATTGTCAGGAAATTGTCAAAACATATCAGGTATATATATAATCAGAATGTAAAATTGTGTATTATTGCGCTGGCAGAATGTAAAATTGTGTATTACTGCGCTGGCAGATCTCATTGTAATGTTTTGAGGGGAGGCACTTGGACCTTATGGTTGCTATGACAATGATAATACAGTAAAAATTTGATAACCCGGTCGATGATGATCTGGAAAATCACAATCTGGCAGAGATGTCTGTTATGGATTTGATTACTGATTAAGTAGACATAATGAACAGTCAAGAAAGTTTGCAATACAATGTTCTTGGATTTTGATAGGTGAAGATTGTTACCTCTATTTCTCAGGAAGTACTGAAGGGAACTGGTTAAAAATTAAACTGTAGGTTCCCCTAGGGCCCTAGTTGTGCATATTGCATTTTGATCAGTCAACAAGATTGTCAACAGACAGCTATCTTGGATTTCGATAGTTAAGGCTTGAAAAGCAGGGAAAAGATCCTTCTTTCCATTGTCAGACATAGATCATTATTTTGTTGGATTGAAAGTCCCTCTGGGATCTCTTGTAATTAATTCTTACAGACATTTCTGGCTATATTTAGATTTTTTTAGCATGCCCTTTTTATACCATTGTTACCAGGAATCTGAAGAGATCAAGTCAAACAATCTGGACAACAAATTGAAAATGAAGGAGAGCGAGTTACTGCATCAACAACAACAGAAGTCAAGTCAGGAAGAGGTAATGAAAGAGATAATGAGAGGATAGAATGATAAAAGGCTGTATAAAATATCATGTGTAGGAAATGTAGTAGCTTGCATTAATCCTGTTCACCAATGTTCTGCTGTATGTTATTATCCCCTGCTTTCTCCGAAATGGGGGATATTAATTTGGGTTTGTCCGTCTGTCTGTAACACTGTAACAAATGTTAACCGATTTTCTTCAAACATGGTGACAAGGTTAAATGCCTTAACGTAGACAGTCCCTTCTGTGATGTCATACGTTTGTAACGTCGCTATCCGGATCCCGGCAAACGTATGTTATTTATCCGTTCCAATCTATTATAACATCGGCATTCCAGAAAATATTTCGTCTAGAACCTTTCCGAGTGTTTACTTGAAGTGTATCAATCTAAAGGGGTAGAAATCGGTGAATATAGCATAATTTTGAAGATTCATGCATGAAGTAAAATCCCGAAATCATAATGGTCGCTTAACAATCAGATCAAATATCACATGGATTTACAGGGACCCAAAAGGAAAAACTTCACGTCAGAAGTAAGAAATGAATGACTGTTAACATTATAATTGTATACCTATCTTTTTGCAGAATAGAAATAAATTTACACAGTAATGGATGCCGAAGGAAGTTAGTGGTGTTTTGAATAGAAACATTTGAGTTTCGAGCTTCTTCGTAACCGGTATACTAATTTTCGTATGGAAACGGACAAACAAAATACTGAAATGAAATTGCTGGAAAATATTTTCATTTAATATTTTGTTACTTTACTTATCAATTGAAAAGTGCTATAACGGAAAATAGTCCATTTTAATACTATATCACAGAGCAAAATATTTGTCTCAGAAAAAGCTGATATGTTTCCTGCTGAATAAGACTCTTTTTGAATGTTTGAGGTCAGGCCTCCATAAAAATGTAGCTTGCAAACTGGTTTGTTATATCTTATGTAAGAAAAATCATTAAGATATGTAATTATTGTGTTATCTTCTATGCTCCAATAATATAATTAATATGGAAATTCTAAAAAAATCAATTTTTCTTGAGATCATTTTTTTTTCAGAAAAAAAAAGAAAATATGACAATTTTGATACAATCTTTTTCCAAAATTGGGTCCGCATTTAATTTCAAAATAACGATATTTTGTTTTATTGTATAAAACCCAGCTTCTTGGATATAGTTATGAATTCTATATCACATACTGAAAGTATGAGCATGTTACAGGCATATTATTATCCCCCGCCCAACGAAGTTGGCGGGGGATATACAAATGGGTTTCGTCCGTCCGTCCGTCTGTCCGTCCGTACGAATTGTTTCCGGAGCATAACTCTAAAACCAGTAGAGATATTTCCACGAAACTTCATACACACATTGGTCTTATGGTGTAGTAGTGCCTTTTGCTATTTTTAGGTTTTCATCTTTTGCTTTTTTCCATAACCATGGAAACATTGCTGAAAATATCATATTTTTGTACCAGGTTCGTTTCCGGAGCATAACTCTAAAACCAGAAGAGATATTTCCACGAAACTTCATAGACACATTGATCTTATGGTCTAGTAGTGCCTTTTGCTATTTTAAGGTTTTCACTTTTTGTACTTTTTTCTGTAACCATGGAAACATTACTGAAAATGGCAGATTTTTGTGTAAGAATCGTTTCCGGAGCACAACTCTAAAACCAGCTGAGATATTTCCATGAAACTTCATAGACACATTGTTCTTATGGTCTAGTAGTGCCTTTTTATTTTTAGGTTTTCATTTTTTGCACTTTTTCCGTAACCATGGAAACATTGCTGAAAATATCATTTTTTGTACCAGGTTCGTTTCTGCAGCATAACTGGAAAACTGGTTGAGATATATGCACGGAACTCCATAGGCACATTGATCTTTGGTCTAGTAGTGCCTTTTGCTATTTTAAGGTTTTCACTTTTTGTACTTTTTTCTGTAACCATGGAAACATTGCTGAAAATGGCAGATTTTTGTGTAAGAATCGTTTCCGGAGCACAACTCTAAAACCAGCAGAGATATTTCCATGAAATTCATAGACACATTGTTCTTATGGTCTAGTAGTGCCTTTTGCTATTTTTAGGTTTTCACTTTTTGTGCTTTTTTCTGTAACCATAGAAACATTGCTGAAAATATCATATTTTTGTAGCAGGTTCATTTCCGGAGCATAACTCTAAAACCAGCAGAGATATTTCCACGAAACTTCATAGACACTTTCTGTTTATGGTCTAGTAGTACCTTTTGCTATTTTTAGGTTTTCATTTTTTGCACTTTTTCCGTTACCATGGAAATATTGCTGAAAATATCATGGTAAATGGTAAATGTTACTTTGCAAAACTCCACCCATCTTTGTGTATATAGTCTAATATAAATGTCAAGGCTGTATACCTGATTCAACAATTGTAGCCCCGCTCTACTTGAATTATACTCCATCTTTCTTTAGCTCAACTTCCTTTTTCCTGGTTTTTTTCATACACATAAGTCTCCACAATCAAACTTACTTCAGCTTTGATATCTCCATTGGCGGGGAATCTGAATGACTATGTCCTTGTTTATATGTTAAGGGATGTTACAGGGCGGAAATATTATTTATTTCAAAATTCTTATAATCAGGAAAATTAAGTCATTAGTACATATCTTTAAGCAACCCCGGAAGAAAAATTAACCCGGTGACATATGATTTTTAGCTCACATGGCCCGAAGGTTATCTTGTGTGTTGTTTTTTTAGGCGTACCAAGCAGCATGCCAGGAAATTGAACAACTCAAGGGGAAGCAATCGGAGCTTGTTACGGAGCTTACGACATTCCGCGATAAGTGTACTCACATGGAGGCGGAGCTTGCCCAGAATGAGGCGACAATGAACAAATACACAGCTATGCTACAGAGGCAGAAAAAGGACAACAAAGAGTTACAAACACGGATAGAGCAGTTGGTGCCTCTACAAAGTGATTTAAAGAGGTACGGCACATTTATATACCTCTGTATAAAGACCACTTGCTTATTATGACCACTTTCTTTGTGTCCCAAATGGCCATGTAATAACAAAATTTGACTTGTATATAATGACCACTTGTCCATAGAGACCACTTTTCTCTCGTCCCTTGGTTCCTCTTTGCAGACAGGTTTGACTGTATTGGGTATTTCAGGAGATCTTAAGGGTGCATAAGAGGGGGTTGGGATGGAGCTGTTTAAAATGGTACTGTAAATTTCATTACAGATAATTTGTGAGAAAGGGGTGGGTATATTTAACAAAAGATATGTATTGTCTACTGTTCACCAACTTTCTTTCGCGAGTCATTTACTGTCGGATTTCTGCGATTAAGGTTATTTTGTAAAAGTTTATATTTATGTATTATCATTTATTTTGATGATATTAAAAAATATGATAAATAAGGTTTTTAATTCGCTCAATTTATGTCTGCAAACTTGATTAGAAAATGAAATTGTAATAATTAGAATCTACTAAAGAAATTTAGTTTACCATAGTTGGGATGTTATATTATTCTAGTTAGAATGTTATAGAGAAGATGTTTTGGTCTTACCTGTCAAAAGTGAACAGTATACACCAATTTCATTATTTAATATAAAGTTTCCATCTGCTTGACGATTATATTATAGAGTGTAAATTGATTGATAAAATTATATGAGTAAGATATACATAACTGTAAACCCAACTTTCTTTAGCAGGTACTAAATTTAGTACTAAAGTTAGTGGAGAGCAATAGTTGTCGTTTTAAAAATTGAATATAAATGATATAAATATTAATTCATGGAGATAAAGTTTTGCAAATTAACTTGGTTTCGCTTTCGTGAACTTATTTGGTTTTGCGAAAGTACATCATACGCAAGAGAAAATTTGTTACCTTCAGTTGTTTTGTACTAAAAAGACAAAAAAAAAACCCAATCATATGTATCATAAAATATTGAGATATCTTTTTTCTGTAGAGCCCAGACCACTATTAAGTCACTTGATGCTGAGATCGCAGAGCTGAAAATCAGTAATAAAGATCTGAAGATTGATAGTGAGGCTTGCTACAAACGGGAAACGGAGAAATTAGAGCTAACAGAAAAACTTAGTGCCAAAAACGCTGAACTACAATCGGAGAATACTCTGCTTCAAAATAAGGTATAAGCATATAGCTTAAACTGAACAAGTTTTTGGAACAAGTTTTTGGAACTCATTTATAATTATACCCCAGGCAATGAAGTTAAGGGGTATACTGGTCCAGGAATAGGTTTGTCCGATGTCTGTAGACACAACTTTGTCTGTGGCAAACTCCTCCTAAACTGCTCAATCGATTTTGATAAAATTTGGTACACAGAACCCTGACATAAAGGGGAGTTAAGTAAACTATATAGGGTTTTGCAATGTCCATTATATATGGAGATATTACTGAATTTGTGCAGCAGAGAGTATAAGTTGCCCACTCTCTGACAGTTCTAGTTTTAATTATGATTTTAGAGATTGGAATTTTAGTATTATCAGTAAATTTGATCGTTCCTCAATGTATATGTGTTGTAGGTTCAGCATTTCTTAATTTTTGCTATGTCCGACATGCCAAAATGGCAGTTTAGAATGATAATTGTATTTCAAAGGAAAGCAAGGGCATTTAGGAAGTACGGTTGTACATGTATTTTGTAATTCACACATTTCTTCTAACACTTTAAACCCTTAATGCTAGTGAGAGGACACATTGTCATTTCTGTTTTTAACCCGATGATATTCTGTTTAATCCTGATATAAATTTGATTTGTTTTACAGAGCCTAAATCTATCTAGTGAAGTACAGAGTCTGACGGTAGAGGTTCAGTCACAGGAATCCAAACTCAAGGAATTGGTAAGGGTTTAGCTTCATCATACTTATAGATTGAATTACTGTTTTACTATGCACTGGAAATATTTATAACTTTGACGCTCTAACCATTATAGTTGTGAATTGCAATAGTTATATACCATCATCCACTTTTAAGCTACATACCAAGAATTTACCTGTATTGTTTTACCTGTAAAGTTTTTTTGTAAATCTGATTAAAAACTTATTTTATGGTAAGTTAAACACAAGTTTATCATCGGTAATATATAATCTGCTTTAATTTTGAAATGAGTGGAAATTTCATATCATGAGAAAATCTGGATTCTATGTTGAATATATGAATGAATATGAATATGCAATCATGCATAAAAACAAATTCTTGTAAAAAAATCTCCCGGTCTAGGAATAATTGTTTCTCATATGTCTGTAGACCACTGATCTGGAGGAGGAGAGGCGCCTTAGACAAGGGGAGGTAACTCATCTTACTGCTTGTCTGGCAGAGAAGACAAAGGCTGGTGAGTAATTTATTGGTTACATACTCAATATTTTATAACATTAGCATTCTTATGTTTGGAGATATAAATGTAATTTAAAACTTGTTCATTTATGGGAAAATATTTCAGCATTGAAATTTATTTTTAAAGATGCTCCACCGCCGATAAACCATAAACGATACTCATCATCTGAACTATAATTGGTGTTTAATCGTGTATATATATGTCTAATTAACACAAAAAATAATATGAAATGATTTATTTTGCTTTTGGTGCATGCGCAATCAGTATTTCATTCAATATAGGATATAGTGCCATGGATTTTTTTCGGGATGCAAAAAATTATTTTTTATATTTTTATCTTGAAGTGAAATGAGAAGCTCAAACTTTTCAATGGTGGTAATGGTGTAAAGTAAGTAACTTTTGTAACCGAAGAAAAATACTTAATCGCCTGCTCCTGTATTTGATAGAGAAAAAATACCGTTTGTCAGCGGTGGAGCATCTTTAATGGAGGCCAACAATGATCTTGGCAAGCTTTTGATCACCCATATGAAATTGTGATTTTGATGAGGTCAGTCGAATGCATAGTCACTTGTATTTTATCAACGCTGTTGTGTTTCATGGTGCAAACTTTTCTCTTACAGTTGATGAAATGTCTCGGAGAATTGATGATGAGAAAGATGAAATCAAAACATTAAAAAGGAAACACACAAACAATGTGAAGGTATCACTTTTTGCCAATGGTTGTTTCTTTACATACACAATTTGTGTATATAAATATCAAATAAAAAATCAAAAGTGTAAAACAGTTTATGCTGTGTTCACAGAAAAAATAGGTTGGGTAACAAAGTCATCTAGCAGATTAAATTTAGATAAATGAATGATGAATAGCTTTGTTACTTGGAGATGTGACAGGCCTAGCCATTTGCTGAAAAAAGAGTAGTAATGCTGTATATGATTGGTTAAGACTATTTAGTGTTGTACATTGTTGTGATCTCTAGGACCTCACCAGACAGCTGCAGCAGGCTAAGAAGAAGTTAGAGGCTGTGGAAATGAATGGAGAACGAGATACAACCAGTATGGGTTCACGAACGAGCTCCAACGGCTCCCTCAACACTATGGCTGATGCCCAGAATGGGGGGATGATATCAAATATACAGGGCGTCCCAGCTGTGAGGCATTACAGTCCTCAGGAACAGGTACAGACCAGGCTCCAGGATCATGAAAGAGTCTTAGACATAAGTTTTGACTTAGCAAATCACAAATGATGTAACTTTTTGCAATGTCATCAAGTCATAAATTAAGACAATTTTAAACTCCAGTCTGTTTCGTGATTATGGGGCCAGACTTGCTTGAATTGTTTCACAGACTACCCTATTCCATCTTCGCATCTTACAGAGTTATCTCTCTTGTGGGTAGTTACCGATTTTGACGATTGAACAAAATTCATCATTTCATGTTGTTTTCTCTGAAAAGTGTGACGTTACGCTCGCAAATACATGACTTCACAATCAAGACCTACCTCCAACTGCAGATGACTGTTTGATATCCAAATACAGAATATTTGAACAGAACTCTAGGTTTTAAACTAATCATTATGCCATGTAATTTTGGCTTTTAGATGAAAAAAAAATATTTCTTTTTAAAAAATTGGAGAAAAATATCTTTCTTTGCCTCTGTTTTTCTTTGTCAAGAGATCTAGTATAATGGAACTTTTTAATTCAATGAATATTTCTAAAGTGTTTGCTTATTTCTGTAATTAGGAGTACCCAGTGATCACTGAACAGGTGGAGCCTGACCGACAACTTCTTATCGAGAGAATCGTCAAACTGCAACGCTCTCATGCTCGCAAAAACGAAAAGATAGAATTTATGGATGATCATATTTCTCAGCTAATAGACGAAATACATAAGAAAAATAAGTAAGTTACCCCATATACTTCCTTTTTCAAAGTAAATGAAGATACCAATGTAGCATGGTATTTTAAATCGTTGTATGTTATCCCAGGGTCAGTATATCATTTAAGAGAGGTCAATGTTTAAATATTTGCTATATTTGGAACCTTTGTGGCCAGATGGTTAAGAAGAGGTTAATGTGAATAAGTTACCAGGTCTCAAGAAAATCTTTTTACCACAACACAAAAACCTGATTCATTTTTAAACAATGAATGTGTCTGTTTTAGAGAAGTTTACCTATTTTAGATTTATATATCAAATTGTAGTCTAAAAAAGTTAAATGAGCATGTCATGATTTTTATTTCCATTTAGAAATGAAATGAACATATTCTATAATTTTCTATAGGATAATCCAGAGTTATGCCTTACGAGAGGAATCTGGTACCCTGACGCCAGAAGTGGTAGATGTTCATAAGGTAAGATAAAATAAATGATAGATTCACTATGAAATAAACAGTATACATTCCCAAAAATATGTTTGCTACAGATTCTATACATGTATCAGATATCTTGCTCGCTGTATATGAACATTGACATTCTAACAACAAACCATCTGCTTGCTTGTTCATGCTTCAGTTGATCTTGAGACAAATAAGAGGCATGTACAGAATGATTTTTCAGTCTCCGTTTCACAAAAACTTTTTTCTTTACACTTAAAACTTTCCAATCACTCTCATTACACAGTAATTTTACCTCATAAAAGTCTCATCAAATTTGCCCCGACTTTTTAAAATTTAAGGGAGGTCTCATTCTATATTGGAGTCATACTGAAGACAATGACTACTACTTTAGCAGGAAAAATCTTGTAATGTGAAAAAATAAACACTCTTTGGCTATTTTGCTCCATAGAATTTTGATAAAAGTCTTAAAAAAAACACGTATCTATCAAAACAACTAAAGTTTTTGAGCATTTGGTGTGTTTCTGTACTCACAGCGTATATGAAATCATTTTGCAAGGTCCTGCTATGATTATTTAGTATTTTCGTTATCATTTTTTGCTAACATTAGATGTTGTTGCATCTAGATTCTCCATGTTCATGGTGATATTAGTGATGCTTGCCTTCAACGCTTTTGTGAATTGTGTGATTGTCCGCAATGGAAAAGTCTGCTTTAATGCCCTACATTTTGATAACAATGTACATACACTTCACAAAAACACAGGGAAAAAAATTTGCTACAAGGAATCATCTGGACTCAAAGACTCATCCTCCGTGTCTGGTATACAACATTGAAGACCATAATAGCTTCAATTTTGAAGCAAAATCCTCCACCAAATAAAACAACCTTATCCATAATAGAACTTAATTGGAGTAGGTCCCGCGATGGCCGAATGGTTAAGATGTCTCAACATATTACTACAAGTCCTCCACCTCTGCGTCGCAAGTTCGAATCCCATGTGGGGTAGTTGCCAGATACATACCACTGGTCGGTGGTTTTTCTTCTGGTACTTTGGCTTTCCTCCACCAACAAACCTGGTACCTCCTTATATGACCCTGGTTGTTAATAGGATGTTTAACTAATAAAACCCAAACCAGAATCAGTATAAAATTTGTGTTACAATGTCAGGATATAACCTTCAGTCACTGTTCATATAGAGATATGAATCAGCCAAAGACATTTGCTGACTTTTTGTTAACAATTCTTTAAAGTGGACATTTTAGTGGCTCATGACACTTTGATAACTCTGCCTTGAAATGGTATAGATCAAAAATAAGAAACAACAGCACTCAAAAGTTTGAACCGCAGCTATATGTTGTATAGGACATTGAGTTTTGTAGAAATGACAGAAGCATGCAGAGTATGCAATATGATTATCAATTCTGCAGTATTTCATTATTTTTCTATTAACTCTTTCACCCCTAAAATTCCAAAATGGATTCTTCCAGCCTATGGACTAGAAGAGTCTAAATATGTCTTTGGGGATGAATGGGTTTAGCCTGAAACATTATAGTCATTTTTTGTTTACTTTTCTGCATGTGCCGGGCACTATTATTCCCCCAACTGATTACAGAACAATAACTTTGCCTTGTGGCCATCCATCTCACTGTCCTTCAGGCATGGTATAAAGGTCAACTTAGGTCACAGACCAAATCAGGTCACTGTGACCTACATTTTGCCTTTTGATTTATCATCAGTATGTTAAAGAAAAATATTGTCTAGATTTTTTTACTATTATACTTTTGAGACACTAGCTTGGTATATATGGGTCCATTTAAGTGAGAGGATGCATTTTTAGATGTTTGGTAACTACCTATAGGGAGATATGAAAACAAATTTTGTCTGATACTGTATGGTTTGAAATATCAAATTTTATCAAAGGAATGAAATAATGTACACACAGCAAACCTATTGTAAGATTGTAAATTAGGGTGACTGGAAAAAAATTATAGTAAATTATTTTCAAAAATGCATGTGTACAAGTCAAAAATACATAATCATCAGCACACATTCTAAACAATTTTGTTTGGAATCAATTTGATACCTTTACAATACAATCAATCTAAAATCCAATTTCCATTATATAAACATAATATTATACCATCCTAATAAAGCATACTCTTACTGGCTTCAAGTTTATTACTGTTAATCCAACATTTATCATCTCATAAATCCTGCTTTAATCTTTACCTTCACATCATTATACACCTCTTGTACCTTTTATGTTGACATGTACTGTGTATTCTATATATAGATCGACAGCAGACGCCAGTCAGTACAGGTACAGTAGCCTCCCTTTACCAGAACTCTTCAGTTCAGTGTCTCCCTTTACCAGAACTCTTCAGTTCAGTGTTGCAGCATGGATTCCTACTTATTGCACATTTATGTCTGCCTCAGTTATGTTGGTTTTGTATATGATTTATGTAGAGATTAAAGGTTACTTTCTGTATTCTGCAGGCGTGACATAAATTTTAATTATTTGAATCTATCAACCTCAGCTTAATTTTATTCAACTGCACAAAAAAAACCACTTTCATTTATGATAAATTAAATGACATTTTAAAATATGCCAAAATATGGAAGAATTTTATTCAAAATGATTATTTTCGTGACTAAAATGCTATTGAGAATAAGGTTGGAAATCTAATCATTTGTTGATCACAATATAATATGTTTTGTCGGTCTCTACTTCTATATATAGATTTAGTATTGTTTTGATAGAACGGTGACCTTGATTTGACCTTTAGGTGATTTTCTACCTTATTGTTGTTTCCAGTAGATGTTTTTCCGTGTTTGTATCTTTGATAGTAGCGTTGGTTATCAGATTCTTTGAAAGTACATGGTTGTATTTGATTAAGCGATGTTTCATAGCATTGTTTTATTGAAGGACACTATTTCCCCCTAGTGTGCACTATCCCAAAAATATGTTGTGCGTTTATAAGTTGTCAGTGGAATGTGTTTTAATTTGCTTTTTTGATTTCTGGATGCACACATGAAATCAATAGATCTTTAAATGAGCCATGTTCAGAAAATATCCTCTCTGCATGTGATCATGGAGATAAAAATCTTATGATTATAGTACAAATATTTAAATCAGGATGGTGATGTATAGCTGTAACATGTAACCCTCCTCATTTATATGTAGGTATACATTAGAGTAGTCCGGTGGCTGGGGTACACATAACTAACATTACAACTATAGGGAAAATCTTATGTAAGGGTGATGGGCCAGTGTTTTTAATGGCGAATCAAAACACCTTGATATATTATCCTCTTTTCCAGGACATTTAAAGATATTTTTAGCAAAATTTTAAAATTCATTTTTTCTTGACGTGACATACTTTTCATTACTGATATCTTTTGAATGAAAAACATGTTATTTATGTATTGAAATTAATTTTGACTGGTCCTGATAAATATAGCATGAATTCACTTCCTTTCTCATCTTAAAATGTCAAGTATATTCTTTAATTCTCATATCATCATGATCATGAAATAGCTTTGAAATTTTGGCTCGGCTCCATTTATAATTAATTTTGATGTTTTATGAATTTGTGGTCCATCCAATTATATCAAGCACCACTCTGTTTGTCTCTTTATGGTACATTTGTATAAACAATTCCTAGCTGTTACCACTGTAACCAATGTATGGAAGGGATCTTAAAAGGAAAAAGAAAGTAGAGGAAAGATTCAATTTTCATATGACTGATAATAATCCATTGATCCCTCTAGCATTTGTTGTTCTTGATTATTGACATGTCATATACTCCGAACTTTCATTCATTCTTAAAGACACATCTCAACTGTCTTAACTTCTTCTAACTTTTTGGACTTTATGAACTTTCTGTGGTGAGTGAGTTTAACAGTCCGAGAAACTTAATTGGAATGTTTTTCATTTTGGGCCCTGGATTAGATACAATTCTTTTGTTTGTGGTGTTTAACTATAAAAAGTGATTTATTTTCAAACATATTTTTGATGAATACGCCGTCACATAATTTCCGTTTCTCTACTTCAGGCAAAGATATCAAAGAAACACAGCATTATGGGATCCCTGTACAGCTCCCACCAAACTGACGGGACCATGACTCTAGACCTTTCACTCGAGATCAACAAAAAACTTCAGGCTGTGTTAGAGGACACCTTACTGAAAAATATCACTTTAAAGGTACACGTTGTTCAACACCCTTTGGTTAAATGATTAAGGGAATGCAGACTTACCTGAAGTTGAGCTTCTCTCTCTTGGGTAATTCTGTCTTTGCATATTACAGAGTTACTTCTCTTGTGAATAGGTATCCATTGTGAGGTCATTATTTGTGAACGTAAACTCGTGTTTTAACCGTGAATAGTATGACGTTACGCTAGCAAATAAATGGTGTCATAATCAATACTTCGCTGCAAGGGCAAATCACTCTGAAATATACAAATAAAGAATATGAAATACTTAAAGCTTCAATTAGATGGCAGAGATCAGACTAAATATTCCATTAGTTAGGCCTCTGATATGTAATGCTTAGTTTGGTGGTGGAGGCTGGCACCTTTATATCATCTTAATTTTCAGATGATGGTGGGCTATTCAAATCGCTTTTTGTCCGTGGTCCGTGGTCCGTCCTTCCGTCCATCCTTCCGTCCGTTAACAATTCTTGTTACCGCTATTTCTCAGAAAGTACTGAAGGGATCTTTTTCAAATTTCACATGTAGGTTCCGCTAGCGGTCTAGTTGTGCATATTGTATTTTGGGACCAATCAGTCGACAAGATGGCCGACAGGCTGGCATCTTGGATTTTGACAATTGAAGTTTGTTACCGCTATTTCTCAGAAAGTGCTGAAGGTATTGTTCTCAAATGTCACATGTAGGTTCCCCTAAGGGTCTAGTTGTGCATATTGTATTTTGGGACCAATCGCTCAACAAGATGGCCGACAGGCCGCCATCTTGAATTTTGACAATTGAAGTTTGTTACCGCTATTTCTCAAAAAGTACTAAAGGGATCTGTGTCAAATTGCATGTGCAGGTTCCCTTAGGGGTCTAGTTGTGCATATTGCATTTTGGGACCAATCGGTCAACAAGATGGCCGACAGGCCGCCATCTTGGATTTTGATAGTTAAAGTTTGTTACTGCTATTTCTCAGAAAGTGCTGAAGGGATTCTTCTCAAATTTCACATGTAGGTTCCCCTAGGGCTCTAGTTATGCATATTGAATTTTGGTACCGATCGGTGAACAAGATGGCCGACAGGACGCCATATTGGATTTTGACAATTAAAGTTTGTTACCGCTATTTCTCAAAAAGTACTGGAGGGATCTGTGTCAAATTGCATGTGCAGGTTGCCCTAGGGGTCTAGTTGTGCATATCATATTTTCAGACCGATCGGTCAACAAGATGGCCGACAGGCCGTCATCTTGGATTTTAATAGTTAAAGATTGTTACTGCTATTTCTCCGAAAGGCTTGAAGGGATTCTTCTCAAATTTCACATGTAGGTTCCCCTAAGGCCCTAGTTGTGCATATTGCAATTTGGGACTGATTGCTCAACAATATGGCCGACAGGCCGCCATCTTGGATTTTGACAATTGAAGTTTGTTACCGCTATTTCTCAAAAAGTACTGAAGGGAGTTGTTTCAAATTTTTGTGCAGGTTCCCCTAGGTCCCTGGTTATGCATATTGGATTTTGGTACCGATTGATGAACAAGATGGCCGACAGGCTGCCATCTTGAATTTGGATAGTTTAAGCTTGTTACCACTATTTCTCAGAAAGTACTGAAGTGATATTTCTCAAATTTTATATGTAAGTTCAACTAGGATCTTAGTTGTGCATATTGCATTTTCGGACTGATCGTCAAAAAAATGGCAGATAGGTAGCCATCATGGATTTTGATAATTGAAGTTTGTTACTGTTATGTATCTCAGAAAGTACTCAAAGGATCTTTCTCCATATGTAGTAATATGTAGTGAAAGTTTGAAGAGCAGAGAAAAGATCCCTCTTTCGTTTGTCAGACATAGATCATTCTTTGGTGGGCGCCAAGATCCCTCTGGGATCTCTTGTATCTTAATTAATGATTTGATAGATGTTTTAGTACCATTAAAATGGGATGGGTATAGGTAGATGCACCTTTAGATTATGTTGAACATGTAATCCTAAAGTTGGTTAGGGATGGAGTCGTAGGAATTCATACTCACTTTTAGTTTGTCAGAATTAAAAAGACGATGCAAATGCATCATTAGGTTTAGTAAAAGAGAGATGGTAGATTCACTCACCTTTAATTTGTCTGAGTTGGATAGACCATGCAAATTCTCCAGTAGGTTTAGAGAAAGAGAGATGGTAGATTCACTCACCTTTAATTTGTCTGAGTTGGATAGACCATGCAAATTCTCCAGTAGGTTTAGAGAAAGAGAGATGGTAGATTCACTCACCTTTAGTTTGTCTGAGTTGGATAGACCATGCAAATTCTCCAGTAGGTTTAGAGAAAGAGAGATGGTAGATTCACTCACCTTTAGTTTGTCTGAGTTGGATAGACCATGCAAATTCTCCAGTAGGTTTAGAGAAAGAGAGATGGTAGATTCACTCACCTTTAATTTGTCTGAGTTGGATAGACCATGCAAATTCTCCAGTAGGTTTAGAGAAAGAGAGATGGTAGATTCACTCACCTTTAATTTGTCTGAGTTGGATAGACCATGCAAATTCTCCAGTAGGTTTAGAGAAAGAGAGATGGTAGATTCACTCACCTTTAGTTTGTCTGAGTTGGATAGACCATGCAAATTCTCCAATAGGTTTAGAGAAAGAGAGATGGTAGATTAACTCACCTTTAGTTTGTCTGAGTTGGATAGACCATGCAAATTCTCCAGTAGGTTTAGAGAAAGAGAGATGGTAGATTAACTCACCTTTAATTTGTCTGAGTTGGATAGACCATGCAAATTCTCCAGTAGGTTTAGAGAAAGAGAGATGGTAGATTCACTCACCTTTAGTTTGTTTGTCTGAGTTGGATAGACCATGCAAATTCTCCAGTAGGTTTAGAGAAAGAGAGATGGTAGATTAACTCACCTTTGATTTGTCCTGTTCTGGTTTCACATAAAAGCTTACTAAAATTGTTTAATGAAGAGTTAAGGTGATGCAGTCTTAGGTTTGATTTGGACATATCATTTTCATTATACCTATTGGGGAAATGGTATGTTGATATAGCTTTAGGTTTAAGACATGTAATGTTCATTTTAGATTGAAATGTTTTCTTCTAGAAAACTTTAATATATACTTCTTAATGTTTCAGGAAAGTCTTGACACACTTGGAGAAGAAATATCCCGACTCTCACAAGAAAATAGACAGTTGCAGCTCTCAACACAGACAAAGAAACAGCCCGCACGGTGACACCTGACAACCAGGAGTTTGTGTGCATTATGATCTGTTGACCTTGGGACAAAGTTGAAAGGTCAAGGTCATTGTTCTTGATCTAGATCTTCTGCACTGTGTTGTTTACACTACAATAATGGTTGTGTTATCATCTTATTTCATCATCGAGGATATAAATCTGCACAGTAAATGTTCACTGTAAAGTTGGGAATGAAATTTTCATAGGTCAACTCCAAATATGATGATGTTTCTGGAATTGAAATGAACCTGTTTCGGTCGAGAGACCTTAAATTTTTGGTTAGTTTAGGTAAAAAGGCAGTCGTCAAATAAAAAGGACAAGTGCAAGTTTACACAATGCAGGGCAAACAAAGTCCAATGTTGAGGGGGTGATACATGGCTCACAGACAACATATTCCAACTGTGGACGAGTAAAAGTTGGATATATATTGTCTGATAGGCAAATGCAAATTATCCTGTGATTTTGCTTAACTAAAGTCACTATGTGCAAATCTTACATTTTCTTCTGGCAGACAAGTAATGTTTTATTTGATGCCTTGCCCTGCATATCTATAGTAAACACCGATTGGGTGAAGATGAAGCTGTTGTTTGAATACTTATTTTATATATTGGCTCTGATATAGCAGCTCCATTTGTCACAGTAATATGACATGTATGTTGTGTATAAGTAATAATTTATTCTGTGGTTGTTAATGTATGGTATATAATCACATTTCAGATGGTCAGTATAATTTTTGTGATATTTAAGTTATTTTGATCACTTGATTGTAAAGAACATATGCTGAAATTCCATATAAAGACAGATTAGGTAGGGATAGCAGTCTAATCAGTCATGCATGTCTGAATAAGCCAAAATTTCAGAAAAAAAATTATGGGACCAAATTATACATTAAAGTGAAAACTTAGATCTAAAAGTGAAACAAGATAGTATTATATAATACTTAAATGTATTTGCAGAAGATTGAAATTCAGTTCACTAATTCAAACAAAAATGAATTACAGGCCCCCTACCTTTCCGAAATGGCTTTTTATTTTTAAAACAAGATTGATAGTTTTATAGTCGTAGGAATACTACACGTATGATGACCTTCTGAACAATTCATTTAAAAAATACTTCTAAAATTACTGAATGTTAGATGACTAATTGTGCCAGATGACAAAGCAGCGAAATGAAGCCTTACTGTTAGCATGAAGCAGCTTTCATTTTTTGTTTGTTATAACTTCATTTAAGGCCATCAATATAAATGTTCGAATGTTGTTATTGCTTTTAAGAAACTTTTATTTTTTTTTTGGTAAGGTAGTGGGCCTTTAAAAATATCTAAAATATTTTCTTGTAGATAGATATTATTGTTGTGTATAGAGTATTTATTAAAATATTAGAGTTTAAAGACAGTTGACAATCAGATATAAAAAGTTAGTGAAAGTGATTTATCTTTTTGTTTCTAGTATCATGTCATAGTATGAATTATCTCCCTTCTCTATATCCACTTCATAGACGTAAAAAAGTGAAATAAATTATATGCAGATATATTAAAGTGAATAGTTGGGCAAAGAAAGGCTAAAGTCGGTAAAAATGGTGTTGATATATCCAGTATAATTTCTTATGAAACAGAAAAATAAAATTGCCCATCAAAATTGCTCTATATGCAAAGAAATGAATTTATATAACAGGAATCCTAATACGTCACCCTAGCTAGCTATGTTTATGTTGACATTCCCACGCAGCCTCGCTTTCAGAATTTATTTGTAGAACTTTGCTAAAGTTACATTGGGCCTTTCGATACCGGTAATTTTAATGGTCAAAACTGGACAATGTAAGCAGAGCTTGACCATCGTTGACTTTTGAAAGGCCAATGAAAGCATTTAGACTGGTTTTCATTGCCCGACTATTCACTTTTACTAATGTTTATAGGAATAAAGAGAAATGTTTCTCGATATGAAGTCAATAGATGGCTTACTTTATCTGATAAATGCAGGCTAAATCTGCATGTTTATAACAGTAATACTTCAATTACTCTATTTCGGTAAAGTGTCTGCAAATTTTAGCTTCTTCAATCATTGATAAAACTTTGATAGCTCCAGGTTTTATTTAAGTATTTCTCATAAACTTGGATAAATGCCAGCATTAACAGAAACAGATGAATTAATATTTCTAAGTTATAAAAAGTTACTTGACACCATTACCAGGATTGAAAAGTTTAAGCTTCCCTTTTTACTTCAAGACAAAAATATTAATAAATACTTAATTGCATGCCAAAAAAAAGAACATGACACTATGTCCTATATGGAATGAAGTACTGATTGAGCAACCACCAAAAACAGAACAAGTTATTTTATATTATTTTTTTGTGGTAATTAGACATATATTTACATGATTAAACATCAGTGATTGGTCAAATGATGAGTATGGTTTATCATGCTCTGACAGCTTTGTCGGCTGTTGAGCTTATTTAAATACTGATATTTTCCTAGAATGGCTTGATGAACGTTCTTTTGAAAAAATGTGATAGGAAAGAAATGCAATTCCTTTCTATTTATTCTATAAACAAGAATCTCATAATTAGTAAGTGTAATTTATTGGCCCTAATTCTAATAATTGACTGCTGGTTAAATTATTACAATATTTCCTAATTTCCATGATACAGTTTTGTAATTATTTATTTACACAGTCTCTTTTCCCCCTGTTGTTTGAAGTTTTGAGCTTTGAGTGGGTCAAATAACAAAAGTTCATTGTGATACAGAAATTTCCATTCCTCTGTCAAATAATGGTTATTCAATAATTAATGTGATATAATTGTTTGATGTGTAATTATAAGTTTGTTTTATTCTGTCAATATTCATATGAAATTAGTGAAATTTGTCTTTCCTTTCAATCACACAATATGTTATGTTATATTTATTTGCAAAGACGGGTTTTGATTCTTCATATTGTTCTACCGTTTTGTTTTTCTTGGAAAAATGCAATTGATTTACACAAGAATCCTGAACACTATTAACTTCATGAGAATAAGTGTTTCCCTTCATAAGGATTTTGGTGATATGATTAAAATTTATATGATGTGTAAAATCTGTTATTGTGGAAATGAGACCGTTTTAGCAAATAGACCGTTTTAGCAAATCATTCCTTACAAATCTGCACTGTCTCTCAAATAACTCTTTAATAGATTACCAAGAAGACAACATTAGTGCTAACATTGATATTAGAAATGTTTTAATCTTATTTCCTCACTTACTCATCAGATCACATAAAAACCTGTTGATAGCAAATTTTAGAATTCTAATGAAATGTGAAAACTTAAATTGGCTGTGATTGGTTACAGCCTCCAAAGATACTAAGCTTGGCTGTGATTGACTGTGAATTCAACAATACTAAGCTTGGCTTTGATTGGCTGTGAATTCAATAATACTAAACTTGGCTTTGATTGGCTGTGAATCCAACAACACTAAGCTTGGCTGTGATTGGTTTCAGACTCTCACTCTAATACATGTATACTAATAATGGTGACAGTGTACATGTTACGAGGTTTCCACTTCCTACATACATTTAGTTGATATATACGTCCTGATATCAGTATTAAGTAGGTACTTGAATATTGGGCTAGTTAACATACGGTAGAGTAATGATGAGTTTCCATGTGTGATCTATATGTATTGTTTAGTCTGACACCTACAGATTCCAGAAAATGCTAAATATATGTTTATATGCAAACCTAATCTATTGAATTCCAGTCACAACAATGATGAAACTGTAACTAGGCAGTTAAATGTCAGATATTATTACTTTTTTCTAAATTCATGCATTATTGAAGCATATATCTCGCCAAATTATATGCTTGCTAATATTGTGAAGATTTTTGTTAAAATTTGATTATAATAATTTGAAAGATACGTTTTCTATGCAATTGTTATGACAATTCCATATGCTTTGACAAAAATTATGTTTCATTTGATTTCTTTTTCTATCCCAAACATTTGTTGTGATTGCTGTTAATTGTGAAAGAGCTGTGTCTCAATATCTTCTATTTGCTAGAAGTATATATTAGACTAGAGTGTCTGCTCTGTATAAGAATGTGTTGTTAGTACATGTAACCATGGTAGGATTAAATGTGTCAGAAACACCCTCTTGTGATTGTATCAGAGGCGATGGGAGATAACTCTAGTTAGTGTTTGGTCACCCTAGTGGTTAATTATGTATAACAATGGGAGGTCACTTTTGTTGGTTTAGTATAACTAAAATGGGATATTGTGATGTGGGATTCCATTGTTGTTGTTTTTGTTTACAGCTGTGTAATCAAGACAGCTGATCAGTGCAATTATTTTAATTATGAGGTGTGATAGCTCACCACATCTAATGTGAAATATGTGGTTAAACATGTAATAAACAGGATGTATAAAAAAAACCAGCAGTGTCTGTTTTGTATAAAAACTAATTTTAGCTCATCTTGCTGTTGTCACAGTGACTCATTGCTTGTGCTTTATCCATTGCCATTATATTAAAGATGCTCCACTGCTGACAAACGGTATTTTTATCTTTCAAACGCAGTACTTTTATTTCTTCAGTTACTTTTTTACACCATCACCACCAGTGAAAAGTTTGAGCTTCTAATTTTACTTCAATATAGAAATATTAAAAATAATGGCAACATTAAATCATCCCTAGCAGTTGATAGCAAATTTTAGAAATGTGAAAACTTAAATTGGCTGTGATTGGTTACAGCCTCCAAAGATACTAAGCTTGGCTGTGATTGACTGTGAATTCAACAATACTAAGCTTGGCTTTGATTGGCTGTGAATTCCTGGGGCCTTTTGGATTTTTTAAACTCTCACTCTAATACATGTATACTAATAATGGTATCAGTGTACATGTTACGAGGTTTTACTTCCTACATACATTTAGTTCACATGTCCTGATATCAGTATTAAGTAGGTAACTTGAATATTGGGCTAGTTAACATACGGTAGAGTAATGATGAGTTTCCATGTGTGATCTATATGTATTGTTTAGTCTGACACCTACAGATTCCAGAAAATGCTAAATATATGTTTATATGCAAAACCTAATCTATTGAATTCCAGTCACAACAATGATGAAAACTGTAACTAGGCAGTTAAATGTCAGATATTATTACTTTTTTCTAAATTCATGTATTATTGAAGCATATCTCTCGCCAAATTATATGCTTGCTAATATTGTGAAGATTTTTGTTAAAATTTGATTATAATAATTTTGAAAGATACGTTTTCTATGCAATTGTTATGACAATTCCATATGCTTTGACAAAAATTATGTTTCATTTGATTTCTTTTTCTATCCCAAACATTTGTTGTGATTGCTGTTAATTGTGAAAGAGCTGTGTCTCAATATCTTCTATTTGCTAGAAATATATATTAGACTAGAGTGTCTGCTCTGTATAAGAATGTGTTGTTAGTACATGTAACCATGGTAGGATTAAATGTGTCAGAAACACCCTCTTGTGGTTGTATCAGAGGCGATGGGAGATAACTCTAGTTAGTGTTTGGTCACCCTAGTGGTTAATTATGTATAACAATGGGAGGTCACTGTTGTTGGTTTAGTATAACTAAAATGGGATATTGTGATGTGGGATTCCATTGTTGTTGTTTTTGTTTACAGCTGTGTAATCAATACAGCTGATCAGTGCAATTATTTTAATTATGAGGTGTGATAGCTCACCACATCTAATGTGAAATATGTGGTTAAACATGTAATAAACAGGATGTATAAAAAAAAACCAGCAGTGTCTGTTTTGTATAAAAACTAATTTTAGCTCATCTTGCTGTTGTCACAGTGACTCATTGCTTGTGCTTTATCCATTGCCATTATATTAAAGATGCTCCACTGCTGACAAACGGTATTTTTATCTTTCAAAAGCAGTACTTTTATTTCTTCAGTTACTTTTTTAACACCATCACCACCAGTGAAAAGTTTGAGCTTCTAATTTTACTTCAATATAGAAATATTAAAAATAATGGCAACATTAAATCATCCCTAGCACAGGCCCCTGGGGCCTTTTGGATTTTTTAAAGGTATCTTACAAGTTCACTGTCTTAGTACTACAAAATTCACATGGGTTTTGTTAAATTGGTTCGTGGGCAAAATTCAATGGTAGGTGTAACAGGTCCTTTATGGTTTAATGACGAATTTAAGATGAAATAGACATCAAAGACGGAAGTAGTAGTTATATAAGTACAGATGTTGTTTAACAGTTTGATGCGTGAGCGGATAGTATATCAATGGTATATTATAAAGCTGACGGTTCCTGGATAAATGGGTAATAACCAGTACTGTAATCAATATAGTCGTCCATTAGATGTACCATATTGTAATCGCATTTCTCTGTCCTTTGTACTTCTATATTTTATCACAAAGAAGTAAACATTTAGTATTGAGGACGTTATAAGCATGGAAATATAACTTTGTAACTAGATCTGTCTTTGTCAGAGTTCACATACCATCTGTTCAGCTATATCCGAAGTCTCTGTTAAATGCTGCTTTGCAATAAAATTGGATCATATATTAATAGAAAAAATATTTTAACCAATAATTAATGCATAGTACGACAATGAATTATTCATAAATTGTGTTTATGTATGTTATTTGTATATATGTTATGGTAGTAAAGCTTTTGAATCCACATACAATAAATGTATATTCAGACAACTTCGGAAGCACTTTGATACCATGGATATTGCTAAGGCAAAGCAGCCAGCTTCTACACTCTACCACTGTGAGAAAGCCTGCAGCTATGATGAGGTAATGTGCTACTAAGTTATGTATTCTAGTTTTAACATAAAACACATGACAAAAGTATTTTGCCGGGGAATATTGGAGTGCTTTTCTATAGTATTTTCTAACAAAGAGAGTTCCACTTTTCTTCATACACGCTACACACCACATACATGGGAGGCTGTCCTTACATAATCCTGGCTGATAATAGGATGTAAAAACAAAACAAGAAAGCACAACACCAATACACCAGTCTCCCAAAACACGCACCTCGTACTTTTATAGGTTGATGAGTAGTACCAATGAACCAAAACTTCTTTAGACTGATGCTTACTTGATAACAATATAATGTACTTCCCTTTATTTGAATGACGCCTGAATACTTGGTAAGCAAAATTATTATTACAAATAAGCTCATATACATTATCTGAGGTCATGACCTTAATGGTACTTTTTCTGCTATCAAAAACGGGAGCAGACGATTTTGCATTTTTCTTCAGTTACAAAAGTTACCTACTTTACACCATTACCACCATTGAAAAGTTTGAGCTTCTATTGGCTTCCTGTTTATACGTGTTAAACTCTAGTCTGCTTTGCATCATTGTTTTAATTTGTGAAGTCTCGTTATGTTATTTGTAATATGTTGTCTTCAAAGCAAAATGCTTGAGCGATGATATCAATTCATTATATACGTAGGCTACCCTAATAATATATTGATATCATTGCTCAAGCCTTTTGTTTTGAAAATTAAATGTGAGAAATATAATTTTGCCAAACACGGCTTCATAACATTTATAATTGAGGCTGAAAGTATCATTTTGGCGGCGTTATTGAAGGATGAAGTTGAGTAAGGTTCTAATTAAATTGTATTTGAAAACAGAATTGAAATAAAATTTATCAATTGTCAACTCGTGGCTCATAGAGAGATAAACAAGGTATAAAGCAAGTATATTAATAATCCGAAATAAAAGGCCAAAATAAATTAAAAGTAAAATCAAAATCATTTCTATTATGGTGGCTGATTACGGCCATCTCGTGTTGTTGTGTTGTCGCCTTGTCGTGTTGTCGCCTTGTCGAGTTGTCGCGGTCTCAAACTGCGACAACCCGAGATTTAACAGTTAAAATGTCGACTTGTCGCGTTTTTGAACCGCGACAAGTCGACAACACGACAACACGACAAGTCGACAACACGACAAGTCGACATTTCAAACACGCTAATTAGCGCGTACAGAATCTCGTGTTGTCGCGGTAAAATGTCGACTTGTCGTGTTGTCGAGTTGTCGACTTGTCGTGTTGTCGCCTTGTCGTGTTGTCGACTTGTCGTGTTGTCGAGTTGTCGACTTGTCGCCTTCCTGTTACACATGCGCAAATCATATGAAATAGCCACTATCTTTGAATATAGAAAACTGAAGTCAATGCTTGTGAATATTTGGTGTGTTTGTAATATATTCGATGTACAAAATTGTTTTAAAAATCATATTTTCCCCCATTGTTAACTCTTTTGAAAAGTATTATACTTAACGGAAATTATAATATTAAATTAAATAAATATTAACAAAACAAAGGATGTTGTCAGAACACAGAACAAAAATGTTTGTATAATGAACAGTGACAGAGACGACAAATGTATATCAACTTAATATTGTAAAATATCCTTTTAAAATATTGTGTTATCAATCGGTTAAGACTTATTATTCAATTTGAAGAATTGAAGAGAACACGGCTGATAAGACGAAATATTATCTATTATTACTAATTACTGTACTAGGTTATGTGTGTAGTACATCAAACAATAACCTTGATTAAGATCTAATAAAGAATTTGATGTAAAACGATTAGAAAAAAAAATCATAAAAACTTTCATTTAGTCCAAAGCGTTATAGAACAGATAAGGTGTTGTGCCCCATCTTTCTGGTAATTAGTTCATGTATTTTGATCATCAGCATGCATTACAATGTACATAATGTAAGTATTTTTTATAGAATTTATATATTGTACAGTTAAACAGTAAGATTTACCCTGGAAAGTTTGAATGTGTAACTCGACTGCAGTAATTCATACAATAGTATACAAATGCTGGAGCATAGATACTTCCAGGGGATATCAATTTAATGGAACTCTGCATGCAAAAGAAAAATACACAATTAGTATTTCTGGGTCTAGAAATTTCTAATACACAAACATGTGTTCATTTTACGAAGTGAATATCATAATTATATAATAATCTTTCTCAAAGCGATCAATTTGTGGTTAAGAGAGGCTTGGCTAATTATGATACATTCAAGTGTAATTGACCTGTGTTAATATGGTCCGAATATGCTAAGTCAATAACAGCAACTCAAGTTACATTACGCAAACATTGCGTTCTTCAGGGTGGTGTCCTATGGTCAATGCTTTTTCTTGTAACTAACATGCACATAGATACATATCTAGTACAAAAAATAAGGACCTCAGTTTCGGTTCATATGGTGTTATACCGCCCTGGTATAATTTAAAATAATGACCTCGGGCTACGTACGGCCTGGGTTATTATTTATTCTACCAGGGCGGGATAATAACATATATACAGCCTTATACACTGTACATGTATATCTTATTATCTGCATTGCTTTTATCTTTATATTCAGAAATTCCGTTGTTATTTTCGATACATTTACCATTATTCTCCGTCATTATATCGAGATATTCGATGCATTTTCCTTTATAATATGTAGCTAAAATTAAACTTTATATTCGGTACAATTTTTTTTTAATTTTGTACACACTTCTTTATATGATGTGCAACCTTCTTTATATAATGTGCAAACATTTATATGATGAAGATCAAAGCCGGCTTATAATATATGCATAATTTTTCGGCTGCTTTCGTCTTAGTGACAGCACTTTGTATAGTTGTGTAGGATTTTGAAAAGAAAATTATTGCTCTTACCAACGGTAGTAACCTTTTTTGTGAAGACTTACTAGGAATATGATTTTAACCGTTAAAACTACATGTAGATGGACTAATTTCCGTTTGTCTCGGGATCTATCCATTCCTTCTCACTATATATCACCATGTAGATTACGATTATACCGATTTTTGTATTTAAACTCATAAAACGTCTAAAATGGTCTATACATGACACTCCGATGGGTCCAAATTATTGAATCGCCATCTACATGTAGACAATTAATCCTGTGTCTACATTGGATAATCAGTATAAGAAAAAAATGATTTTGTTTTAATTTTAGATGTGCTACTATTTTGTTAATTCATATTATGAAAATGAAAACAATTAAGAAGCAAATGCTAATTGAATTTTTCGTTTCGGAAAGGTACATGTAGTGGGTCTTTAAAGCATTATATACATGTATGTGCCGTAATTTTCATACTCACGAATCAAGAGCTTTTTGATATTTTATTCACCATCAACCTTTTGAAAATTACATTTACTAGTATGAATAAGTACTGAAAATGATTTTGACATTACGTATGCGGTCAGGCTATGAAGCCAAGATGTGGTCGACAATTTCATTTAACATTTTTATAAAATAATAAGAAAATAAAAAAATGATTACTGCAGGTATGCATTCATATTAACATACATAAGGCATAAATTCTGACTTGTAAATAATGTTTACAAGGCATCGGACATGGTTTTCTGACCATTTGAATGATTATCACACCTTAAAACAACCTGATGGTTTTCAATAGTTTCCTGAAGAAAGAAATACATGCCCAGTTACGGCACATATAGCTTAACCAATCAATAAATAAAATCGGGTAATTAATAAAACAAAATGTTCCCAGCCGCCATACAACATCTATGATATAGGTACATGTATATGTTATCCGAATAGCGTATATTGAACTTTGATTCCTAGGCGTGGCAACATTATAAGATTTTTCAAATATCTACATATATATGTAGATCTGCTACCCTGTTGAGATCAGCCGCTTGATTTTTACACTTTACCTTATCCTAAACATGTTTCCTAACAGGTTTAGTTGAATTCGGACCAGTTGAGAAGATTATGGAATTGTTATGTTTATGGTGATAGAAGACAAATGAAAATGATGTCGATAGGTCACCTGCCTGGGTGACCACCTTGTCCTTAAGGCTTAATAGTCCGAAGGCCCGTTAATCTGAACGTCCGTTAGTCCGAACGACCGTTAGTCCGAACGACCGTTAGTCCGAACGTCTGATTAGTCCGAACGTCTGATAGTCCGATAACCGATATAAATGTACAGGACTCAGTAATAAACTTGCTAAGATATGTGTAACTCTAGATTGACACCATCTTCAGTGACCCACGGATGATGGCACTACTCTACGCTACATTTATCACAAATGTAGCGTAGGGTCATCGACAAAAAGCGAAATGTGACTAATTTTAACAATTGTGAAAAAAAACATAATCTTGCAATACATGTATGTAAACGTATCCGATATGAAAGAGTGTATATGTACACTGCAATCCTGGTTATTAGTTTCCCAGAAATTACCATTATGCGAACCATTTTCATCATTGAAAAAGGGGAGAATAAACAAGTAAAAGGGAGAAGAAGGAAACACAAAAATAAGTCGCTAAATACATATTTCATACATGTATGGAGGTTAGAATGGGTGATATATCTCATCCATTCATGCAGCCATGTTATCCCTATGACCATAGGACACCGCCCTGAAGAACGCAATGTTTGCGTAATGTAACTTGAGTTGCTGTTATTGACTTAGCATATTCGGACCATATTAACACAGGTCAATTACACTTGAATGTATCATAATTAGCCAAGCCTCTCTTAACCACAAATTGATCGCTTTGAGAAAGATTATTATATAATTATGATATTCACTTCGTAAAATGAACACATGTTTTGTGTATTAGGAATTTCTAGACCCAGAAATACTAATTGTGTACTTTTCTTTTGCATGCAGAGTTCCATTAAATTGATATCCCCTGGAAGTATCTATGCTCCAGCAATTGTATACTATTGTATGAATTACTGCAGTCGAGTTACACATTCAAACTTTCCAGGGTAAATCTTACTGTTTAACTGTACAATATATAAATTCTATAAAAAATACTTACATTATGTACATTGTAATGCATGCTGATGATCAAAATACATGAACTAATTACCAGAAAGATGGGGCACAACACCTTATCTGTTCTATAACGCTTTGGACTAAATGAAAGTTTTTATGATTTTTTTTTCTAATCGTTTTACATCAAATTCTTTATTAGCCAATCTATAGACAACTTATCACTTTTTGTGTCACAAACCCTTTAAATCAAGGTTATTGTTTGATGTACTACACACATAACCTAGTACAGTAATTAGTAATAATAGATAATATTTCGTCTTATCAGCCGTGTTCTCTTCAATTCTTCAAATTGAATAATAAGTCTTAACCGATTAATAACACAATATTTTAAAAGGATATTTTGCAATATTAAGTTGATATACATTTGTCGTCTCTGTCACTGTTCATTATACAAACATTTTTGTTCTGTGTTCTGACAACATCCTTTGCTTTGTTAATATTTATTTAATTTAATATTATAATTTCCGTTAAGTATAATACTTTTCAAAAGAGTTAACAATGGGGAAAATATGATTTTTAAACAATTTTGTACATCGAATATATTACAAACACACCAAATATTCACAAGTATGGTGGCATATTTCTGCCATCGAGTTGCCGACATCATATCGGAAGATGTCGACATAAACAGAAGAATATGTCGACTTACCACATGACCCTGCCCACATAATGATTCCAAGATAATTATGTAGAAAGTCGGTAACTCGGCGATTAATCGTGTTTATGCTCGGGTGTGACACCGACTTGTCAGTTATCGATGTCGACATCTAAACTAAAAGATGTCGACATCTGGCCATGGTCTTGAAAGTGGAATTCAAAGGCCACCCTTTCATAGGGCACTGTGTATATGCAGCACGGCACCATACAGCAGAGTTCGACGTTGATTTTGTTTATTCAGAAAAAGTTTTTATTTATTTGATTTCAAAATTAAAAATTGTGATCCTGCATATCCCGGCCATGCAGCTGTAGCCTGCGTGTATGTACACATTGTAACTGTTAGTCCGAGCAGAGGAAGTTAGAGTGCAATTTAAGGACTCTGCTTTGTACAACGAATTTCCATCCTCTTGGCCATAATCATTTATTAATATATATAACCGTGGGTTGAAAAATCGTTTAAAAGCTGTGTGTGTGCTTTGTGGATTAGCATTCGTACCAAGTCCATGTGGTACATACCGTACTATACTATATTACAATGATTTTTTCAAGATTTCATTTTTTGCGAATCACGAAAAATACCAGTTACGTAATTTAAAAGCCATAAACTGATAAACGTCACAGTACAGATACAAAATACCCATTTGGAAACCAGCTTTACTTGTTAGTTTGCCCTGTCCATATATATACATAAATATTTACATCCCTCGACACACTTAAATAAAGGCACAACGATTTTTTGTTACGGTCTTAATGGCCAGATTCAACCTTTGGGCTAAAAATCCTCCCGCGGGACGCGGTTTTAGCTCCAAACTCGGGATATATCTGCATCTATTTTTTGTAGTAAAAACGTAGTAAAAAAAAATCACGTGCTTATACCTCATTCATGCCATTGGCCGGAATATACAATTGCATTATGGGTAACTAGTGATCACGTGATTGTGTGTTTACTTCCAAATATGGTGATAGTTTGCTTGCCATTTCTTCGGAGAAATTGATTTATTTGAAAATATTTAGACTCCAAACTGTTATTAATATTGCATGCATATCATTTTGACTTGCACATATGTAATATTTTACTATAAATAATGAACTGAACTGAGTTGTAAAACTGTCATTTCCACGTTTTGTAAATAAATGATATAATACGAATTGACCATTTCAATAGGTCTAACCGTCTAATCTAAGATCAGCGAAGATCGGCTACTCCCGGCTAAATCCGAGAATTCGAAATTTATATTTATATATATTATTACCTGCTTTAGGGTTCAGAACATATACATATAACACAGAGAAAGTAAGATCTTCTTCAAAAGGCCTAATTTTGTATAAATACCAGGTCAGAGAAATCACTCTATTTGGAAGTAAACACACACTCATGTGATCACTAGTTACCCATAATACAATTCCATATTTATTTCGGCCAATGGCATGAATGAGGTAAAATCACGTGACTTGTTTTACTACGTTTGACTACAAAGAACGCGTGTTTTGTACCATTATTGGGAAAATCCCCCACGGATCGTGATTTCATTTCCACCATTTGAAACAGAAGGCTTAGAGTAGACGTTGATTGTGAAACATTGATAAATTGAAGATTACATGTTGTGCCATGGCAGATGTCAAAGTTCATGTATATATACTCGACAATTACTTGAAACATCATCTAATTAATTTGTGTTGAAATTATAATTGATGTTGACCAGGAAATGTACCAGGCTAAATTTGGTTGAATAATGCATGGGAAGTGAATTAATCTTAACTTTTCCACTTTGTGGAAAATCCTTCAAAACGGATTTATCTCCCTTGATTAAAATGACAACCCATGTACCTTTGCTATGATATAAAAAAAAATCCTTTTTAAATATTAATCAAATATGTGTATTAATTTAATTTGAAACATGTTTGTTTTGCTGAAAATTTGCAAAAAAAATAATATCAATACAAAATATTCATGATCGTTATTTGATTGTTGTTGTTTTTGTACTTGCTGTAAAATGAGAAAAACCGTGTTGTGGAGAAGAAGTTTGTTAAAATTTGAATTGTTTACAAATGGATGAGATTTGAGAATGAGCAGAAGGCAATAAGGATATATACATTTATGTCTAACAGTCACCTGAATTCCGATATGCACAGTTATAAATAATGTTTTGCTTTTAAACAAACAAATAAATATGTCTCAGCCCTGTGACTTGGCACATAGGTCAAGATCATTGATTTGAACAAACTCTGTATCCCTTCATCCCAGCATGCTATGGCCAAATAACATGTCCATGTATGAGGTTCTTGGTTATTAAGAAGATTGTAAATTGTTTACAACAGACACTGGATGATGCCAGCCAAAAGACAATTGCAATAGGTCACACAGGAGGAGATTAATTCAACACACAATCATATATACTTTATATACTTTTTCTCATAAATCATTACATATAATCCTTGTACACATCCACATCAATGGCGACGCTAACAGGAAATTAATGAATATGCAAAATGGCGTGCGAGCGTTGAAGGGTCGAGATTTTGGTGTTTTGGGGGTCCGGGGATCTCCCCCGGAAAAAAAATATGATTTTGATGATGTTGCGAGCGCCGAATGCGCGAGACTTTGGTGTTCTGGGGGTCCGGGGGGGTCTCCCCCGCGAAAAATATTACGATTTGGAATGGCCAAGATGAGTTTTACGGTGTATTTTGAGGATTTTAATGCGTTCTTAACGTGGTAATTTTTCGATTTACATTTACCTGCATTTAGAAATTATAATTGTGAATGTCGTCATACCATTATGCAACCCTGCTCGATCTGAACATACGTCTTCACACCATCAGCACATTGTTGTTTAACTAAAAAAAAATAATGAATTGATTTAATTGTGTTGCTTAGACATATAAACAATTTAATATTTTAAGAAGCATTTTGAAATAGTAGAATCCCTTGATGGACATTTTTAGTTTAGTTCATGTGTATTGAATTTTTATTATTAAAGGTTTGGACATTACGTGCTTGAACTTTTAGGAAATGCGCCGCAAAGCGGCAAAATTTTCTAAAATGAAGTACGAAAAATGTGCAGGAGGACCCTTTTCTTCCTACGCCCCTGCAGTTGCACATTTAAAAAGTTTGATGAACTTGGTACCCACTACTGACTGATGTAAATCATGCCAATAAAAGATGGATCTTTTCTCTATTTCTGTATTTTTGTTTACCTTTTTCTTTCCTCTTGGAAATGTTTTATAACATGGGAAAACTAAAAATGAAGTCTATATAGCAGGAATTACAAAACACATAGCCACCTGTCAACCATGCATGGTTTTTTCTGATTGGTCACCCGAGTTCGGATACAGAATGAAACAAATACATACACTGTATATAAGCACCATATATTGGCCTATCAGGCCCATGAAATCAGCCAGTGACGATATCCATTTAACCTTTTAATATATGAAGAGTATTTGATTCCATTACATATGTTTCCTTTGAAAATTGAGCAAATAATGCTCATAAATGTGTTTCCCTATTTAAACTATGGTAAAGACCCTATCTCCTGGGGAAAATTCCCGAGACCCCAGGGCCATGAAATTCACAATATTGGTAGAGGGCCTTGAGACCTTTCAATCTATGGAGAAAACAAAATGATACATTTTCGTACGGAACCTACCGAAGCATAATGAGTTAGGTCCTAGGTCCCAATTTACCAGGCGGGAAGCAGCCATGTAAGCACATAAGCCCGTGTTTCTTAGTATATGTGTACATACATGTACATGTATGTATTAGATTCCCAAAAAGCTAAGTGGGCTATGCGGAAACTTATAACTATTTGTTTGGAAATAATATGAAAAAAAAAACTATGATATGATAGTATTGCTAACAATTTCAAATGGTGGAAATGAAACCACGATCCGCGGAGGATTTCCCCTATAATGGTACAAAGCACGCGTTCTTTGTAGTAAAACGTAGTAAAACAAGTCACGTGATTATACCTCATTCATGCCATTGGCCGAAATAAATATGGAATTGTATTAGTGGGTAACTAGTGGTCACATGAGTGTGTGTTTACTTCCAAATAGAGTGATTTCTCTGACCTGGTATTTACACATAATTTGGCCTTATTTTCTCTGTGATATATATGTATATGTTCTGAACCCTAAAGCAGGTAATAATATATATAAATATAAATTTAGAATTCTACGAATTTAGCCGGGAGTAGCCGATCTTCGCTGATTTTAGATTAGACGGTTAGACCTATTGAATTGGTCAATTCGTATTATATCATTTATTTACAAAACGTGAAAATGGCAGTTTTACAACTCATTCAGTTCATTATTTATAGTAAAACAGTGCATATGTGCAAGTCAAAATGATATGCATGCAATATTAATAACATTTTGGAGTCTAAATATTTTCAAATAAATCAATTTCTCCGAAGAAATGGCAAGCAAACTATCACCATATTCGGAAGTAAACACAAAATCACGTGATCACTAGTTACCCATAACACAATTGTATATTCCGGCCAATGGCATGAATGAGGTATAAGCACGTGACTTTTTTTTTTTACTACGTTTGACTACAAAGAACGCATGTTTTTACTACGAAAAATAGATGCAGATGTATCGCGAGTTGGGAGTTTAAAACCGCCTTCCTGGAGGATTTTTAGCCCAAAGGTTGAATCTGACCATTAAGACCGTAACAAAAATTCCTTTATATAAGTGTATCGAGGGATGTAAATATTTATGTATATATATATGGACAGGCCAAGCTAACAAGTAAAGCTGGTTTCCCAATGTGTATTGTGTACCTATACTGTGACCTTTATGGCTTTTAAATTAGGTAACTGGTATTTTTCGGGATTCACAAGAAAATACAACATAAAAAAAATCTTTTTATTTTTTTTTTTTTTTTTTTTTTTCATTCATTCTTTTAATATAGTATAGTACGGTATGTACTACATGGACTTGGTACGAATTCCAATCAACAAAACACACACACAGCTTTGAAACGAATTTTCAACCCAAGGTTATATATATTAATAATTCGTTGTACACTTCCTTAGCTCGGGCTAACAGCTACGTACACGCAGGCTACAGTTTCATGGCCGGGATGTGCAGGATCACAATTTTTTTTTATTTTGAAATCAAATAAATAAAAACTTTAATTAACAAAATCAACGTCGATCTCTGTTGTATGGCTTTTGCTGCATATACACAGTGCTCTATGAAAGGGTGGCCTTTGATTTCCACTTTCAAGACCAGATGTCGACATCTTTTAGTTTAGATGTCGACATCAATAACTGACAAGTCGGTGTCACACCCGAGCATAAACACATAAATCGCCGAGTTACCGACTGTCTACATAAATATCTTGGAATCATTATGTGGGCATGTACATGTGGTAAGTCGACATATTCTTCTGTTTATGTCGACATCTTCCGATATGATGTCGACTTAATGCCTTAACGATGTCGACATTATTAAGTCGTAAGTCGGCAAATCGATGGCAGACATATGCCACCATACACAAGCATTGACTTCAGTTTTCTATATTCAAAGATAGTGGCTATTTCATATGATTTGCGCATGTGTAACAGGAAGACGACAAGTCGACAACTCGACAACACGACAAGTCGACAACACGACAAGGCGACAACACGACAAGTCGACAACTCGACAACACGACAAGTCGACATTTTACCGCGACAACACGAGATTCTGTACGCGCTAATTAGCGTGTTTGAAATGTCGACTTGTCGTGTTGTCGACTTGTCGTGTTGTCGTGTTGTCGACTTGTCGCGGTTCAAAAACGCGACAAGTCGACATTTTAACTGTTAAATCTCGGGTTGTCGCAGTTTGAGACCGCGACAACTCGACAAGGCGACAACACGACAAGGCGACAACACAACAACACGAGATGGCCGTAATCAGCCACCATATTTCTATGGAATATATATTCAGCCACTATAGGGCCTTCTTCATTCCAAAATAGCACTAACACTACGTGTTCGTCTACATGTTCGTTTACAGTTTCGAGTAGATGCTCCTTTTCTTACTGACATTTTGAAACATGGCAGCATTTAAATACATTCATGACAAATCGTACATTCTATTCGGTATTATCATCAGGAATCGAAGGCTTTAGGCTATCAAGGACCGTCTGTTGCTGCCAAAGCATTAGCCAAGATTTTCAAAGTCGACAGAAAAGGAAAGGCTATATTAGATATTGGAGGAGGAACTGGATTGGTAGGAGAAGAGGTATGTCCTTTATTACTCAACTTATATACAACGGCAGATAGAGTTGGTGAGATGCTAAATATATCATATAATAGGTTATTTTTGCAGGCAAAATTTTCGCGATTTTGATTCAAAATGAAAAAATGAATTTTTTCGGTTGCTAGAGTTCGCGATTTTGTTATTAGAATAGTGTAATTCATTTATCAATATTTCGAGGATAACATTTTCTAGACCATATTAATTGATAGCTCGTTTAATCAGGCTATATGGTATCACAAGTTAATATTAATTAAAATTCACAGATATTTAAATTTAGTTGTGGTATTTCTTTCAACAAATAGGCCAATTTACATATATTTATATCTAAAAGAGAAAAAAGCAACTAATCAAATTTAACAAAACTCTTACGTAATGTGATTTTTGTCGTTGTTGTTTTTGAATTATATTGTTTTGTGACTTTGCAGTTGAAAAAAGAAGGATTTGAAATCATTGATATTCTGGATACATCCGAACAAATGTTAAATATTGCACGGCAGAAACATGTGTACCGTAACATCATCACAGCTGAAGTAAAGGGACTCCATTCTACACCAGTCGAAGGAGGTAATGTCCAATATATTTATATACTTTCCTCATGCCCTTATCCTCTAAGACACAACACCTCTTCTTCTTCGACATGCATATAGGGTTAAAGCTGACAACATCCAACTGGAGGCAGCACAAATCTTTACAAAGTCGAATTCTATTCTGAAAGAGGTTTGTTGCCCATGGAAAGTAAACGTGATAAACATTACCTAAATAAGTCTGTTCCTTAAAATATATTCGTTCCTCGGTTTCTGCGATGCTATCTTCGCGGAATATTCGAATTCATCATCATACTACAAATGTTGTCAATAACTTTTGACCTACATGTACCTGTTCTTGCATCCATTCCCTTCCAGTTTTGCTCCTTTATTAACCAGACTTAAAACGCATGCCTCCTTCATTTGACAGCTCTTTTTACTATTACAGTGGCTGCACGACGACTCCCTAAATTTTCACCTTATCCCTTGCATTAAAGTACATGTAATGAGAACGAAACTTACGACGACCTCTGCCATGATCTTTCCAAACTCCTTGCGTGTGTTTTCGGTGTTATAACTTATCAAATTTAAGTTCTGTTGTTCGGTGCCGATGAGCTGACTGATGAGGAAAATGCTCTTATCTTCTCATATGTTCAAAATTTAATTATTAGCTCAAAGCGATTTGATTAATTACTATTTATTGTTATCTATTAATATGTTGTTCAACCAAACCATCCATCCCTTGTGTATTACATTATTACAGATTATTACGATGCTATACTAGGAATCAGTATTGTATGTTCCGTGGAGCCAACTATTGCATGTTCTGACATCAGAGAGATGATACGACTTACTAAGCCAGGTACATATGTATACTTTTCAATAAGAACACCATTGATTCAGTCAGTTTGATCTTCTCAACTTTTTATATCATAATCCCTTCAGCTATGAAGTGCAGAAATAGAGATAGAAATAGAAATATTCCGCAAGTGTCCATGACAATATCATATGAAATATAGCCCTGTCCCTTGTATATATACAAGTGTCGAAGAATAGAGAAAACACATTTCTGTCGAATGCCCAACCAGATATCGAATACGGGTTTGCTGACTGAGCCAAAGAAGCATGGTCCGTCAGCTGATTGCCCGAGACGGTATTTAACACTATATACAAACCACACCGACCCACTCCTTTTACATCTGTAAGATAATGTGATGTGTCAAGAGTGGTATATCAAATATATTTAACCACTATTCATCTTATAATATTCTTACAAATGTTTCCATGTTATGTAGATATTGATTCGCGGAGATAAACAATCGCGATATTAAATTGCACGCGATATCTACTTGGTTAACAGTGGTGTTAGTTCCTCTGGGATGCTATTTTTGCGGGACATAACAATGTCGGTTGATAGCACTACATGTATTTTCATAAATGTAATCGCGAAAATTGATCCGTGAAATAATGGATAGTTAAATTATAAATACTCTTATTATCAGTACGTCACATTTTTAATACCCGGCTATAATAGATATGCTCTGATTTTAAACTATTTTCATTGGCTAATACATGATCAAGTGGCATATCGCCTCGGTGTTTCTAAGAATGGAAAATAAATTAATAAATGTATCAATTATGGACCTAAAAGTCCTGATTTTCTTATTAGATATGTGCATAATGATTGTAAGAAAAGCGTTGGTCAAAGAACGTCACCCTGGAGAATGCAGCGTTTGTGCAATGAAGTTCACATTAAGTCTGTGTTTCTAAAAATGGAAACGCCGAGTCAATATGCTATATATTGAACATCACGTGACCATTCATAAGCCAATGAAAATAGCTAAAAATCAGTACAATTTGCATATATAATATTTAATGAAAATCTCGCTTGTGAACTTAACAGCTCAAATATGGAGTTATTCAGGGTAACGTCCTATGTCCATCGTTCTTCTTGTAATTAACATGCACATCTGTGAATCTTTTTAGCATTTCTCAAAGAAACTAAACATCTACTATAGAAATTAAAAACCTTTGATTCGGTCCTAATGGTATTATACTGCCATGATAGAATATAGAATAATGATCTCGGTCATTGTTTATGCTAATTTGGTATGACCTCAAGTTCATCAAGTAACCTATAATATCTTTTAATCAACATATTTAATATAACAGCTCAATATTATACAATTATCGACCTATTTTCAGGTGGATACGGTGAGTTATCAACCCGAGTAAGTGATATATCCCGAGGCCGGAGGCCGAGGGTTATATCATTTTTGAGGGTTGATAACTCACCGTATCCACCTGAAAATAGGTCGATAACTGTTTTATTGTATGACACTTACGTGATATTAAGCCGGCTCTTCAAAAAGACTTTTAAAACTACAAAAAACAAGATGATATTTGCAAACTTTCTGTTTACAAAAGCAATTACATGTAGTATATGGTAAATATCCAAATGCTTCTTGCTAACGGTTTAGACTGGTAGAACTGGAATATTGTATCAACTGCAGCCCGTCTGGCATTCTTGAACGTTTTCCATAAATTGAAGTTTGCAGTTGTCACCGTTGATCGCAGTGAACTTGCTGCCTTCCGCCATGTATGTTGCCGACTATAATATTGACGTCACAATAGATTATCCCGACGTCATTGAATGAGGGAAACTCCTGTTACGCTGTATTTGGGTACGACTTGACGTCAAAAGTGATTATGACGTCACATTTCAAGGGAGTTTTCCTCGATCTATTTTTGACACAGGTTACTGGACTCGCGAGAGGTATCTGGACTGAGTCCAGTAACCTCGCGTGCTTTTTGCCGCCGATTTCGGGGTTGATATCGCAGTTGATGAATACTTCTGAGAATTTATTAGCCAATCAAAATACAGCAAAAGCAGCAGTCATATAATAAAAAATGATATTTCTACAGGTGGATTCATTGTATTGATACTTCGAACAGAAATTCTCTTCTCTCGACTGTTTGTGGACAAACTGTTACCATTTTTCGATAATCTGCAGTCAGAGGAAACATGGACACCGATACAGCGATCTAAGTTCTTGTATATGCATGGCGTCGAAGGACAATTATTTATCTATCGAAAAACTTAACATGTATCAAATTTATGTTGTATTTGCATAATACAGAGTTATCTGCCCATACGAATAAGTATTAATTGTGACGTCATGCTTTTCAGAGATGTGAGTTTCGCTCACATAACAATGACGTCACGATGGATACCTACCCGCAAAGGAGGCAACTCTGTAATATGAAAAGACGGGATATTAGATATTTATCAACCATAAGAATATATAAATAATAAAACTTTTTTTTTCAGACTAACAAACATCCATCCTTTATGAAATTTTATCATCCAAAATGGGTATAGATTTCTTGTAAACTAGTAGATTGTGTATGTATTATCTATTTATATTTAACTAGAAATAAATGCGTTACATTTGTATATGTACTTTGTTCTATATTTATAGTACGATATTCATTATAAGTAGAGTCGCATTGAATCTTATAATTTACACGGACCATATTATTACGTCAAATTAATGATATATTAATAAATGAATATCGTTCGCAGGATATGTGTTTAAATATATGATTTGTTTGTCTTATTAAAGAACTTGACATTAACAGTCAAAGTCATTTATCCCTCCCATGTATACAATGTGTCTGAGTGTCTGTTTTGTTTTGGGAAATTTATATTCGTATAAATATTGTGTCTCCTTGTAATAGTGTAAATCTTTCTTCTTTTTACTTCTCACTGAAGCAATCTGCCAAAGACAGAACAAGCATGATCTACCGGGTCACATTATACTAAAAGTGGACAAATCAGTCGTCCCTCTACTTATATGACCCTGGCTGTTAATAGGACGTCAGTATGATATACATGAAAATAGCTATAAATGTTTATTTGATTAAATCAACGTCCTATTTATTGCCTGTGTCATATAAGGACGGCCTTCCATGTATCCGGTGTGTAGAGTGGAAAATGTTTGAAAGATGCTGAACCTATTAAAGGCCATGGGCTAGGAGGGTCCCATATGCATCCCCCCCCCCAAACCTCCGAACCAATATTTTTCTGAACCCTTATGACCCACTGATCACAAATCAAAATATTGCATAAGTTGGGATGAACTTCCGGTTATGACCTCATCAAGATGGCCGCCATCTCGAATTTCACTCAAAATTGAAATATAGTCATAACATTGACATTTTTTAACCGAAGTAGACAAATGAGGTATCAAAATGACCACAATAGAACACAAAATACATATCAGGACCAAAAAATCCAATATATGTAGTGATTTCAACGCAGAAAATGAAAAAATAATATTTTAAGCTCAAAAATGGTAATTTTTCAGCATTTTAAGGTCATCTGACCACCTTTAGTCGTCATGTTTCGTCCGTCGTCGTCTGTCGTGCGCCGTGCGCCGTTCGTTAACTTTTCACATTTTGAACTTCTTCTCAAGTTCTACCGGTGCGATTTGGCTGAAACTTGCATGAAATGATCCTGATATGGTCCCGACAAAGTGTTGTTATTTTTTGGGTCGATCCGAAATCCAAGATGGCCACCACAGCCGTCATCTTTAAAACACATTTTGGACTTCTTCTCAAGTAATACCGGTGCGATTTGGCTGAAACTTGCGTGATATGATCCTGACATGGTCCCAACAAAGTGTTGTTATTTTTCGAGTCGATCCGAAATCAAAGATGGCCGCAACAGCCGCCATCTTGAAAACAAATTTTGAACTTCTTTTCAAGTTCTACCGTTGCGATTTGGCTGAAACTTGCATGATATGATCCTGACATGGTCCCGACAAAGTGTTGTTATTTTTCGGGTCGATCTGAAATCCAAGATGACCGCCACAGCCGCCATCTTGAAAACACATTTTGAACTTCTTCTCAAGTTCTACCAGTGCGATTTGGCTGAAACTTGCATGATATGATCCTGACATGGTCCCGACAAAGTATTGTTACTTTTTGGGTCGATCCGAAATCCAAGATGGACGCAACACCCGCCATCTTGAAAACACATTTTGAACTTCTTCTCAAGTTCTACCGTTGCGATTTGGCTGAAACTGGCATGAAATGATCCTGACATGGTCCCGACAAAGTGTTGTTATTTTTCGGGTCGATCCGAAATCCAAGATGGCTGCCATCATGAAAACACTTTTTGAACTTCTTCTCAAGTTCCACCGGTGCAATTTGGCTGAAACGTGCATGAAATGATCCTGACATGGTCCCGAAAAAGTGTTGTTATTTTTCGGGTCGACCTTAAATCCAAGATGGCCGCCACAGACGCCATCTTGAAAACACATTTTGAACTTCTTCTCAAGTTCAACAAGTGCGATTTGGCTACATTTTGAGATAGTCCAGGGGTGTAGAGATCGTAAGTGGTCGGAAGCCCTGGAGTATCGAGGATGAGTAAACGGCAGCAAATCACCATCGTTTCCGGTTTTATATTTAAAAAGCCACGTGTAGTTGAGGTAAACAAAATGCCAGCCATGTGTAGGCCTGTAGTGAGCTACATGTAGATGCGGTACCGCCGCCGTGTTCAATTTAAATGCTTGACAACATGTCGTGTATGTCGACCGTGATTCCACTATAACAAATCTAAGTGGTTGGTATTTTGTTTCGTCTCAATAGACAGTCTATTAATCTGTCTGCTCGTACGAAATGACAGGACACACACTGCGTACAGCACGCACATACTTTGAGATATATTTCATTAAGTCAGATAGACAAACAAAACAAACCCACGAACAAACGAATGGACAGACAGACGGACTGAATGATGGATGGAGGGATGGACAGGCAGACACACACGATATACGATTTCAATTTACACACAAGGACGAACGAACAGTGCTGAGCCAATCAGCGGGACTCTGGTGAGAAAAACAAATTCCCAATTTTAATGGGATTTGAATTGCCATATTTGGAGGGCTATATTTCCGCCATTTTCGAATTCATGATTTCGAAATTATAACCCTGTAGAGACAATAGGCCAGAGTCTCAATTTACAAAAAATCAACACCCTACATTAAATAATAAAGGCGCTACGAGGCCACAGATTACGGAATAAAAGAAGGAAATGGAACAAATTGCCATATTTGGAGAGCTATATTTCCGCCATTTTTCTATATAACCCATTGGAATTCATAATGTTTGAAGACAAAAGTTTGTAACTCTGTATATTTAAGGATTAAAGTCTCTTTCTGGTGGTTCTATCGAAGGATAAAGTTGAGTAGGGTATCGATATTTGGAATGGACCGTGAACACTTCAATAAATATTAGAGGTGTCTATTACAAGTATTGTAAAGCTACAATTGAAGGATTCCGTTTCATTGATATTTCGAAACACCCAAACGTACATTGTGTATGTAAGTCCTACTCTCGCCGATTCACAGTAGATTCTAGATAACGTATACAGGACTTGTCTGTCCGCCGAGGTGAACAAAAATGCATTGTCGTGCTAGGTCGTTTTGGTTACACTTATCCAACTCAAATACTGATGTTGTTCTGACATATCTTATCCATTCGCGTACAACCAAAGATGTTAAAAATACGAATATAATGTAGATCTAGGCTATCTAGATTTACAGTGTATAACAAGGTCTCGGCAAGGTACTTTGCCAAACCTATAAAACGTTGGTATTTATAGATAATTGTCAAGATTAAACTATCTGAGATACAGTATTATGTCAATCCTATGTCACTCTAGTTCGGCAAAGTAGTTTGCCACTAAATATTCACAAAAACCATTTAACTTAGGCAAACTCGATTCGCCAAGTATTTAGCACGAGCTGCACAGCCTACCCAACTACTAGATCCCAAAATGGCCACTGCAAGCTTTCCTGACCCGAAACGATACTGGACAGACGATTCTATCGATGTATTCTGCAACAAATGTGACGCCAAGATTACAAACAACAGGTTTTTGGACTGCGCCGTCTGTAAGCTTCAATACTGTTACGTCTGCACAGGACAGAAAACAAGCGTGTTACGTCTACTGGAGGCTGGCGATCTGGAAGGCTTCACATGGTCCTGTAACTGTTGTAAAGGAACAGAAGCAACACTTCTTAGAATAGAAAGTTCACTCACACAGTTGAAACATACCAGTGAACATAGAATTACGAAGATTGAAGAAAGAATAGAAACAATAGAAGAAAGGCAAGACAAGCACGAAAACCAAATATCGGCAAAAATGGAAAATCTGAAACTTTCTATGAAGGACGAGATAATCCAAGAAATAAAGGGCGAAATGACGAAAATGGTAGATAAAAGGACTCGGGAATCACAAGACCGAAAGAGCAGGGACTCTAATGTCATCATCTTCAATCTGCCTGAATCAAACAATTGTGACTCTGTTAATAGACAAGAGGAGGATCGAAGGAATTTTCAAAAAGTAGCTGATTCTATTGGTGTTTCAAATTTGGACACGACTGCAATTTTTAGATTAGGACGGCCCGACCCAACTAACAAAAAAACAAGACCTCTTAAAATCATCATAAATAATAAGAAACAACGAAAAACCCTACTAGAAAATTCCAGACAAATCAAAGACAAAGCTCCAAGAGAATTCAAAAAGGTCATCGTGATCCGCGATCTGACTATCGAGCAGCGTGAAGTCAGAAAAAGAAAATTCGAAACAAAAAGAGTACAAGCACATGAATCCAACTCCAATGAAGATCAGATGGAAGTCGAAGATATAAATGCGCCAAACACAGATATAATATCAAGCCAACCAATGACGACAATGGAGAACATTAGCCCTATCAGACGTTCTCTAAACATGACGTCATATAATCATGACGTCTCATCAAATGAATCCACTTTAGTATACAGCCAAGACACTTTTCTGGATAGCAACGCCCCGACTTCTCCAGTCGTGGATAGAGCATAGGAAACTACTTTTATGGAGGTTTTTACAGTAACAATTGCCAATGACAAAAACAATCGTCCTTCGACCATCCTTGTTTATTACTCAAACATTGACACGTTAACCCCAAGCAAGCGAATAGAATTAGAACAAATAATTTCTCAGAAATCACCTGACGTAATTGGATTAACAGAAATATATCCAAAGTCGTCATCTACAGTATACGAAGAGCTATACAACCTGGCGGGTTATGATTCCTTCAGAAATGGAAACGGAAAACGCGGAGTCCTTATTTTAACCAAATCAATCCTTCAAGCAAGTCCAGTACATGTGCCGGTTGAATTTGACGAACATGTTTGGTGTAGTATCAAACTATTAAAAAATGATACACTGCTTATTGGAAACGTGTACAGAAGTCCAAATAGCGATTCCAACAACAATGATAAATTATTAGATCTATTATCAGCAACAGAACAACTAAACTTCAATCATATACTTATCACTGGTGATTTTAACTTTAAAGAAATAGTCTGGAGCACTTTATCAACTACAGTCTCTGCACACCATCCAGCTACATATTTTGTAGAGAAAACGAAAGACTTGTTTTTGCATCAACATGTACTTTCCCCAACAAGATACAGAGACAGACAAACTGCTAATTGCTTGGATTTAGTTTTTACCAATGAGGAAGGTATTAACATACGGAAACTTCCGTACGTTTTGTCAAGAAGTAAAGATGACGTAAGAATATGTTGAAGTTGAATTTTGGAATTTAATGATGATAACTTTGACTTGACGGATGGCTATTCTGGAGTGTCCAGAATATAGCCGTTGTGTTCCGGACAAAGTCGGAGACCTAACTGACTTACAAATAAAATATTTCATGCTTAAATAATGTACATACAATAAAATTACAGAATTATGATTGACAGATATCGCTCATTGGCAGATTAATCAGCCGTGGTCAGTGTCCTTTAGGCAATTAGGATGGCCGTGACATTAATCCGGTTAAGTAATAGAATGGAACTTAAAATCTTTCAGAAAATGTATCAAAGTAAATAACCAGAGGATATACACAGTTATCACACATATGGGGTTTTATCTCAAATGTCACAAACGTAAATATGATCAAGAATATAACCTTAGGAATGTCAAATTACACACAATAGTATTAACTGATAATTGATGTTAAAATTTAGCAACTATTAACGCAAGTTCAAAGCACTTTAAAATTTATCACAAAATTCTTTGTGATAACTTCCTTCCGCTCCGGGAAAGACGCGTCCCGCGTCTTAATTAAACTGTCCTCTGTTTTGATGGAGTCTATTCGCTCGGTTTTCATAGGAAATGTGTGGTCGCTGGCGTCGTGAATTATTTTGTGGTTGGTTTGGTGGTCCGGGAAAAGTATTCGGTCTGGTAGTATTTGGAGCGCTGTAGTAACTAAGTTGTTTTTGGAGGCTTGTGATTATGTTTTGTTTCTGTTTTAATTCCTCGTCCTTCTCCGAAATTTTGAACTTTAAATTCGCAATCTGTCGTTGTGTCTGTTCTTTTTGTTTCGCGGTTGTTTGTAATGTACTGATTGTTTCGTCTTTGCTTTTCATAATTTTCTTTCTGTTGTCCAATGCTTTTTCTAGTTCCTTAATTTGAGACACATAATTGGTTATATTCACATTTTTGGCGCGTGCACATTCCTCTTCTAGAATTTCGTTTGATCTTTGTAATTTTGCACACTTTTCTGATATTTTGGAGATGGTAACTTTGGTACGAACAAGTTTTGACTGTAATGAAATTATCTGGTTGCTGTAGTTAGAGTCTTTCTGGAAATCATTTTGAAGTTCACTATTTTCAATGTCACTGAATGGAAAAATACACAATACCTTTTTGGTTTCTCGGAATTTCCTGAGACGTTCAGAATCTCGCCGCCGTTTAGATGTTGACTTGGCCTTTTTCTTTGGTGCAGTGCGAATAACGGACTTACTGTCCGAAGAGTTTTTCGGGACAGGAACAGGATGGATAGGCAGTTGTCGCTGACTGGTCCAGGGATAATATCCTGTTGTACCAACATTTGTAGTACAATGTCCGGTTCGATTAAAACACATTCTCGAAAAGTGGCCAATGTTTCCACATCGGAAACAGTAACATCCGTTTGCTGGACAACACATCGGATGGTTTGGGGCGAAGTGGCCTCCACATCTATAGCATAATGCCATCCTGAATGGTTACAGTCAAAACGTTACCCTGGTTAACTCCAAAGTATGGCGAACACAGTCTTGGTTAAAATCCAGTCCGTGTGATTCCGAATAGAGATTGGTCCTTCTTTGAGTCACTCGCGGGAAAATACTTGCTTGTCAGTTGAGGTTTCGGGAAAGCGTACCCAGCGTAGAAGTGGGTACTACCCGGATTCTCTCCACCAATTAACATACGGAAACTTCCGTACGTTTTGTCAAGAAGTAAAGATGACGTAAGAATATTGTTGAAGTTGAATTTTGGAATTTAATGATGATAACTTTGACTTGACGGATGGCTATTCTGGAGTGTCCAGAATATAGCCGTTGTGTTCCGGACAAAGTCGGAGACCTAACTGACTTACAAATAAAATAGTTCATGCTTAAATAATGTACATACAATAAAATTACAGAATTATGATTGACAGATATCGCTCATTGGCAGATTAATCAGCCGTGGTCAGTGTCCTTTAGGAAATTAGGATGGCCGTGACATTAATCCGGTTAAGTAATAGAATGGAACTTAAAATCTTTCAGAAAATGTATCAAAGTAAATTACCAGAGGATATACACAGTTATCACACATATGGGGTTTTATCTCAAATGCCACAAACGTAATTATGATCAAGAATATAACCTTAGGAATGTCAAATTACACACAATAGTATTAACTGATAATTGATGTTAAAATTTAGCAACTATTAACGCAAGTTCAAAGCACTTTAAAATTTATCACAAAATTCTTTGTGATAGTATGATAGACAATATTGCACATATGCCCGGCCTAGGCCGAAGTGACCACTTGTTATTGGTTTTTAATCTGAACTTGTACAGTGATTGTAATTCGCATATTATTGAAAAACAGAGACTTCTTCAAAGGAAACTACAATAACATACGTGAAGGCCTACATAATACTGATTGGCAAGCGTTGCTATACGGAAAAGGTACCGAGTAGTAAATAACATACCAGTGAGCAAAATCACCATGGATCGTCCAAAGAACCGCATTCCTCTAGACGAACAAGCACGCAAAAACATCAAGAAAAAACAAAGGAAATGGTATAAATATCAACATTGCCATACAACAGAAAACTGGGAAAATTATAAAAGAGCAAGAAATCATGCAACAACTTCGATTACAGCATCTAAATACCATTTCGAACAAAATATCGCCAATCAAATAAAGGAGAACCCGAAGCAGTTCTGGAAATATGTGAGGACTAATACCAAAATAAAACGAACTGTAGGAAATTTGGAGATCTCAAACGGCTTAATATGTAGCGACAGCAGAGAAAAGGCTGAACTGCTCAACGAATACTTCTGCAGTGTATTTACTGTTGAATCTGATACAGATCATCTACCCCATTTTAATGATAGAAATGTAGACACTCCACTGCTAGATATTAACATCACAAAAGAAAAAAGTCAAGTCGGCGATTTCTAAGTTAAAACCAAATTCTTCTGCTGGCCCTGATGTATTCCATCCCAAACTGTTAATCGAGACATCCTATGAAATTCTGGAACCTCTCGAAAACATTTTTAATAAATCCATCGTTGAAGAGAAATTAACAAACGGCTGGAAAAATGCTTTGGTAACACCAATTCATAAAAGCGGTTCAAAAACAAAAAAACAAAACTATCGCCCGATAAGTCTTACTTCCGTTCCTTGCAAGATATTACAGCTAATTATTAAAGACGAAATAAGATCGAATATGGAACGGAATGGCTTTTTTCAACCTGCCAACATGGATTCACAAAAGGGAAGTCGTGTGTGACTCAACTTATTGAAGTTGTTGACTATGTCACGTCAGAAATGGAAAAAGGAAACAACGTTGACGTCATTTACCTCGACTTAAGCAAAGCCTTTGACAAAGTACCACATAGTCGATTACTACTTAAGATGGAAAAATATGGTATAAAAGGAAATATTCTAGGATGGATAAAAGATTTTTTGAAGGGTATGAAGCAAAGAGTTTGTATGAACGGCGAACTGTCTGCTCTGCGTGACGTCACAAGCGGCGTCCCCCAGGGGAGCGTCCTCGGGCCGATTTTGTTCTTGATATTTATCAATGATATGCCTGAAGTTTTAAACTCGGTCGTGAAAATGTTTGCCGACGACGCTAAGTTGATGAAGGGTATTGGATGTGTCAGAGACAGACTAGACCTACAGAACGACGTCGACAAAGTTATTAAATGGTCTGAGACATGGAACATGAAATTTAACACCAAAAAGTGCAAACACATGTCTATTGGAAATTTACATCAACATGACAACTTCTGCTACAAAATGGGCACAAATGAAGAAATAAGCAAATGTAGTTCGGAAAATGATCTTGGTGTTACATTCGATTCTCACCTCAAATTTAGTCAGCATGTAAATAATTCAGTCTCTAAAGCCAACCGAATTACAGGATTGATATTCAAAACATTTAGCTATATCAACAAAGACATGTTTTTGAACCTTTACAAAACTCTTGTCAGGCCTCATCTGGAATACGGATCATGCGTTTGGAACCAAATTTCCATTAAGGACCAAATTTTGATTGAAAATGTCCAAAGACGAGCTACAAAAAGAGTGAAAGGTTTACACAACCTGACGTATGAACAACGTCTCAGATCACTAGGAATACCAAGTCTTCAATATCGACGGAAACGAGCAGATATTGTCCAGGTCTACAAAATAATCAATGACATCGATATTATGGACAAGGACAAGCTCTTTACGATGTCTCCTGTTACTGTCACCAGAGGGCACTCAAAAAAGATGCTGAAGCGCGGGGCAAGATTGAATGTCACAAAGAACAAATTCAACAGTAGAACTGTGGATACATGGAACAGTCTACCTGAAAATGTGGTATCTGCAATGACTCTGAACTCATTTAAGTCACGCCTGAACAAGCACTGGCACAATGAGCCCTCTAAATTCACTCCTACATGTTTTTAATGTTACTTGATTGGACAACTATTGTATACAAGGATACGCCTCCAGAAGCCATTGAGCTTACAACGGTGTTAATTTACATAATTACATAATTACATAGGCTACATGTTGTAGAGAACAACACAGACTCACAGACACACAACATGTAAACCAAGGACGTATATGAGAAGGATAAGTCACACTGGGTTTTGGGTGAAGTCCAAGGCAGGCGCTTTTGTGTTTGTGCACTGACCGTGACGTTGGGCGACGACTGATTTTCCTTTGATGTCCGCCGGCGCAGCCTTTGATCTAGCTTGCGGGTGCGATGGTTACCGTCTTACTTTCTGAAGCGGGGCCGTCATTTCATGAGCTGTCGATCTTTTTTAACGAAAATTTAAGACATATCCTCTAAATATTCCGTCTTTAAAGCAAGTAATATACGTCATGAAATTTAATAAACTTTACAATGGTGTTTCGTTTGACTCGATACGACAAGTATTTGTTGAGAAAAACGGTTTTTATTCCCGGTTCATAGGCGTCTCGCGTGGTGTTTAGTAATGTAAAGAGACAGACACGAATCCTTCTCACTTATAAATCCTTGATGTAAACATTGCGACGTCATCGGAATGTGCAAAACTGTACATTGTACAACATTGTTTATTTATCATACGCACGGAAGCATTGCTCAAAGAGGTACGGTAGTAACATAAACAATGTAACTTTTCTACATTTGTATTTACACACATACATGTATATGTGTTCAAACCTATTTTGATACATGTACATGTTCATCGAACGTACGTTCGGTTACTGAAAACACCAAAAGTTTCTGATTTGGACCATCATAAATTCATCCGCGCGGCTCCAAATTGCGCGTGACATACTCAATTTATCGAGAAATAAAGTTGAGTAGCCTTTGGTTGAAATCAGCGGGGTTTATACTATCAATTCACCACTGACTGTAAATATACAGGTTTAAAGCCGCTGAAACAACTGTCGCAAGGACAAAAAAAAATAGAAATTTCGATTTTTGATGTCCTATATCTCCGCCATTTTGAATAATATAACCATGAAATTAGTCATTATATAAGTCTGAGAGCATGTTTTTTAACATCCAATTCAAAACATTTCTCTTTGAAATTTCATAAAATACGGTGAAATTTACATTTAAAAATGAACGAAACGCCATGTTTGGAGGGCTATATTTCCGCCATTTTCAAATTCATTACTTTGAAATGATAACCCTGTACAGACAATATGCCAATGTCTTTATTTACAAAATATTAACACCCTACAATAAATGATAAAGGCCCTATCAGCTCACAAATTATGGGAAAAAATAAGGAAATGGAACAAATTGCCACATTTGGAGAGCTATATTTCCGCCATTTTTCTTTATAACCCCTTTAAAATCCATAACTTTTGAAGACAAAAGTTCATACAAGATAGATATGAAAAATCAACACTGTACATACAGGTTTAAAGGCGCTGAAACGTCTGTTTATGTGTAAAAATAAAAATTTCGATTTTTAATGTCCAATATCTCCGCCATTTTGAATCATATGACCTTGAAATTGGTCACTTTATGTGCTTGACAGCATATTCTTTCATATGCGCCTTTCAAAACATTTCTATGGTAAAGCTCATTTTTGACCTTTGTTTGACCTCATTTGACCCTCTAGCGAACTCTTGACCTAGACATAATCTCTGATAACATGTAGTAAGAAAAAAACGTTCGATATCGCGATCTACCTAAATAACGAAATGCACACGTTGAACAGCGTACGGTTATGAAGCTATGAACGTTTAAAGTTTGGTCGAAAAAAGTTGTTTTTACGTCTGTGACCTTGACCTTGAACATTATTGTAAAAAATCGAACGTACATTTCAAGATCTTAGGTACGTTCATAACGTGTCCAAAGTTGAGCGTCGTACATTAGTCCGTTAGTGAGATATCCTGCTAACAAGATTTGTGGAAATAAGAAAAAAAAAGAAAAATAATAAGAAAAAACATAACAATAACAATAGGGATTTCCATCCGTAAATGGAAATCCCTAATAAGAAGAAAAAACAGAACAATAACAATAGGTATTTCCATCCTAAATGGAAATCCCTAAAAACATAACAATAACAATAGGGATTTCAATCCGTAAATGGAAATCCCTAAATAACATTTTATAAGTTAAATATTAGCATAATCCCTCTACACTAAACTGCCCTTCTGACCAAAACACATTTTGAATTTCTTCAAGTTCGATCGGTGCGATTTGGCTGAAACTTACATGAAATGATCCTAACATGATCCCGACAAAGTGTTGTTATTTTTCGGGTCGATCCGAAATCCAAGATGGCCGCCACAGCCGCCATCTTAAAAACACATTTTGAACTTCTCAAGTTCTATCGGTGCGATTAGGCTGAAACTTGCATGAAATGGTCCTGACATGGTCCCGAAAAAGTGTTTTTATTTTTCTTGTAGATCTGAAATCCAAAATGGCCGCCACAGACGCCATATTGAAAACACATTTGGAACTTCTTCTCAAATTCTACCGGTGCAATTTGGCCGAAACTTGCATGAAATGATCCTAACATAGTCCCGCCAAAGTGTTGTTATTTTTCTGGTCGATCTGAAATCCAAGATGGCCGCAACAGCCGCCATCTTGAAAACCCATTTTGAACTTCTTCTCAAGTTCTGCCTGTGCGATTTGGCTGAAACTTGCATGAAATGATCCTGACATGGTCCCGACAAAGTGTTAATATTTTTCGGGTCGATCCGAAATCCAAGATGGCCGCCACAGCCGCCATTTTGAAAATACATTTTGAACTTCTTCCCTTGGGCCTCTTGTTTGAAATAAAATTTCTTGAAAGAAATTGAAAATGATCCTGACATGGTCCTGACAAAGTGACACCATATATAATTAATTTTACTATTGCCAAGGTAGTTAGATCCACGTGAAGGCCCTTTGGGCCTCTTGTTGTATATCCGGCCTTCGGCTGCCACTTGCCGAAGGGTAAATTGCGCTCCACTGTGCTATATAGTTTAATATTTGTCTACTTTGGTCCCGCATTACTGTTCGTATTCCTATTATGTAATCGTGTTCGTTTTGTATGTCTTGATAAAGGGGCAGATCTCCTCGAAAGTTTTACAATTTTGTTTTGTCCACACGGTTGGAATTACTTCCTTGTCCCATACACTAGCCTTATGTATACTTACGAGGATTATTTGTGTGTCAGTGTGTATGTAAGTATGGCGAGAGCATGGATGTGAGTGTGGTTTTTGTGTATTGTATTTGTTTCAAACCGATGAGCCGAATGGCTCAAGGTAATAAAATAATTGAATTGAACCTGTGTTTTAGCTGTGAATTTCACCTAAGGGTTTCATTTATGTATAACATGTGATAATTATGTGATTATTATACAGTAAAGTCACATCAATATATGTACGTTCATTAGTAGTCCATATAGTATGTGTACGTGGTAAGTAGTAGTCACCTCGGGGCACCCAATCCATTGTTATATTCCAAAACATTTTTCCTTCAGGAAAAAATTATGAAATTTCTTGATATATCGACAACCAAGAAGTCCAAAATCTTATTGTCCAAAATTTAGCTTCTGCTTTGAAGAAAAGACGGCAACATTCGCAGATTTTTGCAGAGCAAATTTACCACCGACTGCTTGCCACGTGACCACGTGACCCGAATGTTACAGCATTTTAGGGAGCAGTCTAATCCGGACGATTGAACGCAATTCACTGTACTTCATACTTTGTGGATATACAGGTAAGACTTATATGAATCAGTATAAGATTGCCTTACTATTGTTTTTTTTTTAAAAAAACACCTACCTATTGTTGATAAATATGTTGGCGTTCGATAGAGAAATTAATTGATTGGTCAATAAAAATTGTGGGCGGAGTTTGGCGATCGGTCAATTGAGCCTGTATTGACTTAAATACTTATAATAGTGTTGCGTATGTCGGACCCATTAGTCGGCGGCGCCAGCACAACGACAGTGTTATCGGCATTCGGCGTGAAAGGTTATCATTCACGATACAATCATTGAAAAATGAATTTCCAACTGTCTTCGAATGCTAGACGCTCGACTGATGGCTGTCGAAACGCGGGTCAAAACAATAGCTGACATTGGATTGATAGCTGTAGAGGCCCAGGTTGTAAACTAGGATAAATGATGTTCAATCGGCAATACATTCGTTATCCGTAAGTGTCCAAGAGGTTGAGGTTACAGTCAAGGATGTTTCTGAGGTCACACAGGAATTAAAAGAAAGTACAAAATTCATAAGTGATATGTATGACATGTACATAAACAGGGATTACATTAATTACATTACAAAGGTCGGTGTAAAGGGCTGTGAAGTTAATGTCGACGATGTTTCAAAGGAGCTCACTGAACAGGTTTGTTTGTTTGTTTTTATAGTAAATTATCTAGGCCAAATCACGTAGCATCTGTTGTTTTAAAGTTTAACAGTGGTTTGGGTTTACTTCGTCGCATCCATTTTTACTTACCACTTCCAGACAGACTTAAATTGTATCATGCCTGTATACTCCCACATTTTTGTACTGTAGCACTTTTTTTGTAATGTAGCACATTTTGGAGCGGGTGTTCTTTATTTTATGCAGAAGCTGATTAAAGCACAGAAACAAGCTGCAAGATTACTGTTAGATGCTTCATATGATAAACCACCTGCAAAAAATGTTTCTCTAATGGGATGGCTAGCAGAAAGTTCAAAAGGGGTGTTACGGTATTCAAACGTTTGAATAATCTAGGTCCAGACTACCTATTGATCACAGAAGTACAGTATTGTACATATGCAAGGGATGTAAACGGGCCAGGACCACTTCAACATAATTACCACACTTTCACATTATTTATTTATTTTTCATTTTTGTTTTATTTACTCACGAACATTATTGTGTATCGCTGCTCGGTGAATGCATATATCGTTACAAAATTTAAATGATTGCTATTAAATTCAATAAATATAAACAAACCTTTTTGTTTGTTTGAATAATTAACCTCCTATTAACAGCTTTAGTCATGCTAGGACGACTCCCAGTTATGTGGTGTGTTACGCCGATGAAGTGCGGGTGTGTGTGAGACTGCGGTTAATGGAACTCTTGTCCTTTTTATAATGCGTTATCACTGAAGCAACTCATCTTATTCCGTGGAGCTTATGGTCCATAAGTACAAATAACATCATGTAAAATATACAGTTGATATTGCAAGAGACGGAGAGTGATTTATATATTTAAATTCCATAATTTATATAAATTTCCAGCCAAATGTTTTTTCTGTTTTTTTTTTCTGACCTTTTCATAAAAGCAAAGTGGATAAATTTAGATTTACCAGTACAAAACTTTTTCCGGTTATATACAAAGGCAACCTTTAATTTTAACACACACCCGTTTTTTTAGTCACTCGAGCGATTAGTCAATTCCTTTTTCTATATACTGTTTTGTGTGATGTATGTGAAAGGAAGCCGCCATATTTTAACAACCAATTTTATGTGATTATTCACACGCAACACTGCGGGTGTCAGTTCGCTAAAACCTGCCTATATTATTAGGCTTTTAAAATGTGTTTTTGCCTAATATATAGTTAGCTCGCGATACCTCTTAAAACGTGAAATCGGAGGAAAGATTTGGCCTACGCTACGTCAGCGGCATATTTCTAATGCATCGTCCATACCCCGCTGCCCCCATGGTATATCTCATTTGTGAAATTAAACAACTCTGCACAATGAAATACTTCTGAGACCCTTCTATTTCACACATTTGTAATGGCCGCCGACTACACATTTAGTTGAGTAAACGGCATCCTCGATATTCCAGGGGTTCCGATCACTTACGATCTCTACACCCCTGGACTATCTCATAGTGAAACTGGAGGCAACAGAATAGAACAGGTAACTTAGTCATTTGATGTACATCAAAAGAGCCGTATAACGGTACACTGTGGTTGACTCTGTGCCTTTGATGTTAGGCGTCGCTCTCTCTATAGTCTTCAAATGAAATATTTGCTAGCCTGTGATTGGTCAAATGTTTTCCGCTGAGCTGCCTTCAATTTCACTATGAGATAGTCCAGGGGTGTAGAGATCGTAAGTGGTCGGAAGCCCTGGAGTATCGAGGATGAGTAAACGGCAGCAAATCACCATCGTTTTCGGTTTTATATTTAAAAAAGCCACGTGTAGTTGAGGTAAACAAAATGCCAGCCATGTGTAGGCCTGTAGTGAGCTACATGTAGATGCGGTACCGCCGCCGTGTTCAATTTAAATGCTTGATAACATGTCGTGTATGTCGACCGTGATTCCACTATAACAAATCTAAGTGGTTGGTATTTTGTTTCGTCTCAATAGACAGTCTATTAATCTGTCTGCTCGTACGAAATGACAGGACACACACTGCGTACAGCACGCACATACTTTGAGATATATTTCATTAAGTCAGATAGACAAACAAAACAAACCCACGAACAAACGAATGGACAGACAGACGGACTGAATGATGGATGGAGGGATGGACAGGCAGACACACACGATATACGATTTCAATTTACACACAAGGACGAACGAACAGTGCTGAGCCAATCAGCGGGACTCTGGTGAGAAAAACAAATTCCCAATTTTAATGGGATTTGAATTGCCATATTTGGAGGGCTATATTTCCGCCATTTTCGAATTCATGATTTCGAAATTATAACCCTGTAGAGACAATAGGCCAGAGTCTCAATTTACAAAAAATCAACACCCTACATTAAATAATAAAGGCGCTACGAGGCCACAGATTACGGAATAAAAGAAGGAAATGGAACAAATTGCCATATTTGGAGAGCTATATTTCCGCCATTTTTCTATATAACCCATTGGAATTCATAATGTTTGAAGACAAAAGTTTGTAACTCTGTATATTTAAGGATTAAAGTCTCTTTCTGGTGGTTCTATCGAAGGATAAAGTTGAGTAGGGTATCGATATTTGGAATGGACCGTGAACACTTCAATAAATATTAGAGGTGTCTATTACAAGTATTGTAAAGCTACAATTGAAGGATTCCGTTTCATTGATATTTCGAAACACCCAAACGTACATTGTGTATGTAAGTCCTACTCTCGCCGATTCACAGTAGATTCTAGATAACGTATACAGGACTTGTCTGTCCGCCGAGGTGAACAAAAATGCATTGTCGTGCTGGGTCGTTTTGGTTACACTTATCCAACTCAAATACTGATGTTGTTCTGACATATCTTATCCATTCGCGTACAACCAAAGATGTTAAAAATACGAATATAATGTAGATCTAGGCTATCTAGATTTACAGTGTATAACAAGGTCTCGGCAAGGTACTTTGCCAAACCTATAAAACGTTGGTATTTATAGATAATTGTCAAGATTAAACTATCTGAGATACAGTATTATGTCAATCCTATGTCACTCTAGTTCGGCAAAGTAGTTTGCCACTAAATATTCACAAAAACCATTTAACTTAGGCAAACTCGATTCGCCAAGTATTTAGCACATGCTGCACAGCCTACCCAACTACTAGATCCCAAAATGGCCACTGCAAGCTTTCCTGACCCGAAACGATACTGGACAGACGATTCTATCGATGTATTCTGCAACAAATGTGACGCCAAGATTACAAACAACAGGTTTTTGGACTGCGCCGTCTGTAAGCTTCAATACTGTTACGTCTGCACAGGACAGAAAACAAGCGTGTTACGTCTACTGGAGGCTGGCGATCTGGAAGGCTTCACATGGTCCTGTAACTGTTGTAAAGGAACAGAAGCAACACTTCTTAGAATAGAAAGTTCACTCACACAGTTGAAACATACCAGTGAACATAGAATTACGAAGATTGAAGAAAGAATAGAAATAATAGAAGAAAGGCAAGACAAGCACGAAAACCAAATATCGGCAAAAATGGAAAATCTGAAACTTTCTATGAAGGACGAGATAATCCAAGAAATAAAGGGCGAAATGACGGAAATGGTAGATAAAAGGACTCGGGAATCACAAGACCGAAAGAGCAGGGACTCTAATGTCATCATCTTCAATCTGCCTGAATCAAACAATTGTGACTCTGTTAATAGACAAGAGGAGGATCGAAGGAATTTTCAAAAAGTAGCTGATTCTATTGGTGTTTCAAATTTGGACACGACTGCAATTTTTAGATTAGGACGGCCCGACCCAACTAACAAAAAAACAAGACCTCTTAAAATCATCATAAATAATAAGAAACAACGAAAAACCCTACTAGAAAATTCCAGACAAATCAAAGACAAAGCTCCAAGAGAATTCAAAAAGGTCATCGTGATCCGCGATCTGACTATCGAGCAGCGTGAAGTCAGAAAAAGAAAATTCGAAACAAAAAGAGTACAAGCACATGAATCCAACTCCAATGAAGATCAGATGGAAGTCGAAGATATAAATGCGCCAAACACAGATATAATATCAAGCCAACCAATGACGACAATGGAGAACATTAGCCCTATCAGACGTTCTCTAAACATGACGTCATATAATCATGACGTCTCATCAAATGAATCCACTTTAGTATACAGCCAAGACACTTTTCTGGATAGCAACGCCCCGACTTCTCCAGTCGTGGATAGAGCATAGGAAACTACTTTTATGGAGGTTTTTACAGTAACAATTGCCAATGACAAAAACAATCGTCCTTCGACCATCCTTGTTTATTACTCAAACATTGACACGTTAACCCCAAGCAAGCGAATAGAATTAGAACAAATAATTTCTCAGAAATCACCTGACGTAATTGGATTAACAGAAATATATCCAAAGTCGTCATCTACAGTATACGAAGAGCTATACAACCTGGCGGGTTATGATTCCTTCAGAAATGGAAACGGAAAACGCGGAGTCCTTATTTTAACCAAATCAATCCTTCAAGCAAGTCCAGTACATGTGCCGGTTGAATTTGACGAACATGTTTGGTGTAGTATCAAACTATTAAAAAATGATACACTGCTTATTGGAAACGTGTACAGAAGTCCAAATAGCGATTCCAACAACAATGATAAATTATTAGATCTATTATCAGCAACAGAACAACTAAACTTCAATCATATACTTATCACTGGTGATTTTAACTATAAAGAAATAGTCTGGAGCACTTTATCAACTACAGTCTCTGCACACCATCCAGCTACATATTTTGTAGAGAAAACGAAAGACTTGTTTTTGCATCAACATGTACTTTCCCCAACAAGATACAGAGACAGACAAACTGCTAATTGCTTGGATTTAGTTTTTACCAATGAGGAAGGTATTAACATACGGAAACTTCCGTACGTTTTGTCAAGAAGTAAAGATGACGTAAGAATATGTTGAAGTTGAATTTTGGAATTTAATGATGATAACTTTGACTTGACGGATGGCTATTCTGGAGTGTCCAGAATATAGCCGTTGTGTTCCGGACAAAGTCGGAGACCTAACTGACTTACAAATAAAATATTTCATGCTTAAATAATGTACATACAATAAAATTACAGAATTATGCTTGACAGATATCGCTCATTGGCAGATTAATCAGCCGTGGTCAGTGTCCTTTAGGCAATTAGGATGGCCGTGACATTAATCCGGTTAAGTAATAGAATGGAACTTAAAATCTTTCAGAAAATGTATCAAAGTAAATTACCAGAGGATATACACAGTTATCACACATATGGGGTTTTATCTCAAATGTCACAAACGTAAATATGATCAAGAATATAACCTTAGGAATGTCAAATTACACACAATAGTATTAACTGATAATTGATGTTAAAATTTAGCAACTATTAACGCAAGTTCAAAGCACTTTAAAATTTATCACAAAATTCGTTGTGATAACTTCCTTCCGCTCCGGGAAAGACGCGTCCCGCGTCTTAATTAAACTGTCCTCTGTTTTGATGGAGTCTATTCGCTCGGTTTTCATAGGAAATGTGTGGTCGCTGGCGTCGTGAATTATTTTGTGGTTTGTTTGGTGGTCCGGGAAAAGTATTCGGTCTGGTAGTATTTGGAGCGCTGTAGTAACTAAGTTGTTTTTGGAGGCTTGTGATTATGTTTTGTTTCTGTTTTAATTCCTCGTCCTTCTCCGAAATTTTGAACTTTAAATTCGCAATCTGTCGTTGTGTCTGTTCTTTTTGTTACGCGGTTGTTTGTAATGTACTGATTGTTTCGTCTTTGCTTTTCATAATTTTCTTTCTGTTGTCCAATGCTTTTTCTAGTTCCTTAATTTGAGACACATAATTGGTTATATTCACATTTTTGGCGCGTGCACATTCCTCTTCTAGAATTTCGTTTGATCTTTGTAATTTTGCACACTTTTCTGATATTTTGGAGATGGTAACTTTGGTACGAACAAGTTTTGACTGTAATGAAATTATCTGGTTGCTGTAGTTAGAGTCTTTCTGGAAATCATTTTGAAGTTCACTATTTTCAATGTCACTGAATGGAAAAATACACAATACCTTTTTGGTTTCTCGGAATTTCCTGAGACGTTCAGAATCTCGCCGCCGTTTAGATGTTGACTTGGCCTTTTTCTTTGGTGCAGTGCGAATAACGGACTTACTGTCCGAAGAGTTTTTCGGGACAGGAACAGGATGGATAGGCAGTTGTCGCTGACTGGTCCAGGGATAATATCCTGTTGTACCAACATTTGTAGTACAATGTCCGGTTCGATTAAAACACATTCTCGAAAAGTGGCCAATGTTTCCACATCGGAAACAGTAACATCCGTTTGCTGGACAACACATCGGATGGTTTGGGGCGAAGTGGCCTCCACATCTATAGCATAATGCCATCCTGAATGGTTACAGTCAAAACGTTACCCTGGTTAACTCCAAAGTATGGCGAACACAGTCTTGGTTAAAATCCAGTCCGTGTGATTCCGAATAGAGTTGGTCCTTCTTTGAGTCACTCGCGGGAAAATACTTGCTTGTCAGTTGAGGTTTCGGGAAAGCGTACCCAGCGTAGAAGTGGGTACTACCCGGATTCTCTCCACCAATTAACATACGGAAACTTCCGTTCGTTTTGTCAAGAAGTAAAGATGACGTAAGAATATGTTGAAGTTGAATTTTGGAATTTAATGATGATAACTTTGACTTGACGGTTGGCTATTCTGGAGTGTCCAGAATATAGCCGTTGTGTTCCGGACAAAGTCGGAGACCTAACTGACTTACAAATAAAATATTTCATGCTTAAATAATGTACATACAATAAAATTACAGAATTATGATTGACAGATATCGCTCATTGGCAGATTAATCAGCCGTGGTCAGTGTCCTTTAGGAAATTAGGATGGCCGTGACATTAATCCGGTTAAGTAATAGAATGGAACTTAAAATCTTTCAGAAAATGTATCAAAGTAAATTACCAGAGGATATACACAGTTATCACACATATGGGGTTTTATCTCAAATGCCACAAACGTAATTATGATCAAGAATATAACCTTAGGAATGTCAAATTACACACAATAGTATTAACTGATAATTGATGTTAAAATTTAGCAACTATTAACGCAAGTTCAAAGCACTTTAAAATTTATCACAAAATTCTTTGTGATAGTATGATAGACAATATTGCACATATGCCCGGCCTAGGCCGAAGTGACCACTTGTTATTGGTTTTTAATCTGAACTTGTACAGTGATTGTAATTCGCATATTATTGAAAAAAGAGACTTCTTCAAAGGAAACTACAATAACATACGTGAAGGCCTACATAATACTGATTGGCAAGCGTTGCTATACGGAAAAGGTACCGAGTAGTAAATAACATACCAGTGAGCAAAATCACCATGGATCGTCCAAAGAACCGCATTCCTCTAGACGAACAAGCACGCAAAAACATCAAGAAAAAACAAAGGAAATGGTATAAATATCAACATTGCCATACAACAGAAAACTGGGAAAATTATAAAAGAGCAAGAAATCATGCAACAACTTCGATTAGAGCATCTAAATACCATTTCGAACAAAATATCGCCAATCAAATAAAGGAGAACCCGAAGCAGTTCTGGAAATATGTGAGGACTAATACCAAAATAAAACGAACTGTAGGAAATTTGGAGATCTCAAACGGCTTAATATGTAGCGACAGCAGAGAAAAGGCTGAACTGCTCAACGAATACTTCTGCAGTGTATTTACTGTTGAATCTGATACAGATCATCTACCCCATTTTAATGATAGAAATGTAGACACTCCACTGCTAGATATTAACATCACAAAAGAAAAAAGTCAAGTCGGTGATTTCTAAGTTAAAACCAAATTCTTCTGCTGGCCCTGATGTATTCCATCCCAAACTGTTAATCGAGACATCCTATGAAATTCTGGAACCTCTCGAAAACATTTTTAATAAATCCATCGTTGAAGAGAAATTACCAAACGGCTGGAAAAATGCTTTGGTAACACCAATTCATAAAAGCGGTTCAAAAACAAAAAAAAGAAAACTATCGCCCGATAAGTCTTACTTCCGTTCCTTGCAAGATATTACAGCGAATTATTAAAGACGAAATAAGAACGCATATGGAACGGAATGGCTTTTTTTCAACCTGCCAACATGGATTCACAAAAGGGAAGTCGTGTGTGACTCAACTTATTGAAGTTGTTGACTATGTCACGTCAGAAATGGAAAAAGGAAACAACGTTGACGTCATTTACCTCGACTTAAGCAAAGCCTTTGACAAAGTACCACATAGTCGATTACTACTTAAGATGGAAAAATATGGTATAAAAGGAAATATTCTAGGATGGATAAAAGATTTTTGAAGGGTATGAAGCAAAGAGTTTGTATGAACGGCGAACTGTCTGTGTCTGCGTGACGTCACAAGCGGCGTCCCCCAGGGGAGCGTCCTCGGGCCGATTTTGTTCTTGATATTTATCAATGATATGCCTGAAGTTTTAAACTCGGTCGTGAAAATGTTTGCCGACGACGCTAAGCTGATGAAGGGTATTGGATGTGTCAGAGACAGACTAGACCTACAGAACGACGTCGACAATGTTATTAAATGGTCTGAGACATGGAACATGGAATTTAACACCAAAAAGTGCAAACACATGTCTATTGGAAATTTACATCAACATGACAACTTCTGCTACAAAATGGGCACAAATGAAGAAATAAGCAAATGTAGTTCGGAAAATGATCTTGGTGTTACATTCGATTCTCACCTCAAATTTAGTCAGCATGTAAATAATTCAGTCTCTAAAGCCAACCGAATTACAGGATTGATATTCAAAACATTTAGCTATATCAACAAAGACATGTTTTTGAACCTTTACAAAACTCTTGTCAGGCCTCATCTGGAATACGGATCATGCGTTTGGAACCAAATTTCCATTAAGGACCAAATTTTGATTGAAAATGTCCAAAGACGAGCTACAAAAAGAGTGAAAGGTTTACACAACCTGACGTATGAACAACGTCTCAGATCACTAGGAATACCAAGTCTTCAATATCGACGGAAACGAGCAGATATTGTCCAGGTCTACAAAATAATCAATGACATCGATATTATGGACAAGGACAAGCTCTTTACGATGTCTCCTGTTACTGTCACCAGAGGGCACTCAAAAAAGATTCTGAAGCGCGGGGCAAGATTGAATGTCACAAAGAACAAATTCAACAGTAGAACTGTGGATACATGGAACAGTCTACCTGAAAATGTGGTATCTGCAATGACTCTGAACTCATTTAAGTCACGCCTGAACAAGCACTGGCACAATGAGCCCTCTAAATTCACTCCTACATGTTTTTAATGTTACTTGATTGGAGAACTATTGTATACAAGGATACGCCTCCAGAAGCCATTGAGCTTACAACGGTGTTAATTTACATAATTACATAATTACATAGGCTACATGTTGTAGAGAACAACACAGACTCACAGACACACAACATGTAAACATTGCGACGTCATCGGAATGTGCAAAACTGTACATTGTACAACATTGTTTATTTATCATACGCACGGAAGCATTGCTCAAAGAGGTACGGTAGTAACATAAACAATGTAACTTTTCTACATTTGTATTTACACACATACATGTATATGTGTTCAAACCTATTTTGATACATGTACATGTTCATCGAACGTACGTTCGGTTACTGAAAACACCAAAAGTTTCTGATTTGGACCATCATAAATTCATCCGCGCGGCTCCAAATTGCGCGTGACATACTCAATTTATCGAGAAATAAAGTTGAGTAGCCTTTGGTTGAAATCAGCGGGGTTTATACTATCAATTCACCACTGACTGTAAATATACAGGTTTAAAGCCGCTGAAACAACTGTCGCAAGGACAAAAAAAATAGAAATTTCGATTTTTGATGTCCTATATCTCCGCCATTTTGAATAATATAACCATGAAATTAGTCATTATATAAGTCTGAGAGCATGTTTTTTAACATCCAATTCAAAACATTTCTCTTTGAAATTTCATAAAATACGGTGAAATTTACATTTAAAAATGAACGAAACGCCATGTTTGGAGGGCTATATTTCCGCCATTTTCAAATTCATTACTTTGAAATGATAACCCTGTACAGACAATATGCCAATGTCTTTATTTACAAAAAATTAACACCCTACAATAAATGATAAAGGCCCTATGAGCTCACAAATTATGGGAAAAAAATAAGGAAATGGAACAAATTGCCACATTTGGAGAGCTATATTTCCGCCATTTTTCTTTATAACCCCTTTAAAATCCATAACTTTTGAAGACAAAAGTTCATACAAGATAGATATGAAAAATCAACACTGTACATACAGGTTTAAAGGCGCTGAAACGTCTGCGCCAAGTAAAAATAAAAATTTCGATTTTTAATGTCCAATATCTCCGCCATTTTGAATCATATGACCTTGAAATTGGTCATTTTATGTGCTTGACAGCATATTCTTTCATATGCGCCTTTCAAAACATTTCTATGGTAAAGCTCATTTTTGACCTTTGTTTGACCTCATTTGACCCTCTAGCGAACTCTTGACCTAGACATAATCTCTGATAACATGTAGTAAGAAAAAAACGTTCGATATCGCGATCTACCTAAATAACGAAATGCACACGTTGAACAGCGTACGGTTATGAAGCTATGAACGTTTAAAGTTTGGTCGAAAAAAGTTGTTTTTTACGTCTGTGACCTTGACCTTGAACATTATTGTAAAAAATCGAACGTACATTTCAAGATCTTAGGTACGTTCATAACGTGTCCAAAGTTGAGCGTCGTACATTAGTCCGTTAGTGAGATATCCTGCTAACAAGATTTGTGGAAATAAGAAAAAAAAAAGAAAAATAATAAGAAAAAACATAACAATAACAATAGGGATTTCCATCCGTAAATGGAAATCCCTAATAAGAAGAAAAAACAGAACAATAACAATAGGTATTTCCATCCTAAATGGAAATCCCTAAAAACATAACAATAACAATAGGGATTTCAATCCGTAAATGGAAATCCCTAAATAACATTTTATAAGTTAAATATTAGCATAATCCCTCTACACTAAACTGCCCTTCTGACCAAAACACATTTTGAATTTCTTCAAGTTCGATCGGTGCGATTTGGCTGAAACTTACATGAAATGATCCTAACATGATCCCGACAAAGTGTTGTTATTTTTCGGGTCGATCCGAAATCCAAGATGGCCGCCACAGCCGCCATCTTAAAAACACATTTTGAACTTCTCAAGTTCTATCGGTGCGATTAGGCTGAAACTTGCATGAAATGGTCCTGACATGGTCCCGAAAAAGTGTTTTTATTTTTCTTGTAGATCTGAAATCCAAAATGGCCGCCACAGACGCCATATTGAAAACACATTTGGAACTTCTTCTCAAATTCTACCGGTGCAATTTGGCCGAAACTTGCATGAAATGATCCTAACATAGTCCCGCCAAAGTGTTGTTATTTTTCTGGTCGATCTGAAATCCAAGATGGCCGCAACAGCCGCCATCTTGAAAACCCATTTTGAACTTCTTCTCAAGTTCTGCCTGTGCGATTTGGCTGAAACTTGCATGAAATGATCCTGACATGGTCCCGACAAAGTGTTAATATTTTTCGGGTCGATCCGAAATCCAAGATGGCCGCCACAGCCGCCATTTTGAAAATACATTTTGAACTTCTTCCCTTGGGCCTCTTGTTTGAAATAAAATTTCTTGAAAGAAATTGAAAATGATCCTGACATGGTCCTGACAAAGTGACACCATATATAATTAATTTTACTATTGCCAAGGTAGTTAAATCCCCGTGAAGGCCCTTTGGGCCTCTTGTTGTATATCCGGCCTTCGGCTGCCACTTGCCGAAGGGTAAATTGCGCTCCACTGTGCTATATAGTTTAATATTTGTCTACTTTGTCCCGCATTACTGTTCGTATCCTATTATGTAATCGTGTTCGTTTTGTATGTCTTGATAAAGGGGCAGATCTCCTCGAAAGTTTTACAATTTTGTTTTGTCCACACGGTTGGAATTACTTCCTTGTCCCATACACTAGCCTTATGTATACTTACGAGGATTATTTGTGTGTCCGTGTGTATGTAAGTATGGCGAGAGCATGGATGTGAGTGTGGTTTTTGTGTATTGTATTTGTTTCAAACCGATGAGCCGAATGGCTCAAGGTAATAAAATAATTGAATTGAACCTGTGTTTTAGCTGTGAATTTCACCTAAGGGTTTCATTTATGTATAACATGTGATAATTATGTGATTATTATACAGTAAAGTCACATCAATATATGTACGTTCATTAGTAGTCCATATAGTATGTGTACGTGGTAAGTAGTAGTCACCGCGAGGCACCCAATCCATTGTTATATTCCAAAACATTTTTCCTTCAGGAAAAATTATGAAATTTCTTGATATATCGACAACCAAGAAGTCCAAAATCTTATTGTCCAAAATTTAGCTTCTGCTTTGAAGGAAAGACGGCAACATTCGCAGATTTTTGCAGAGCAAATTTACCACCGACTGCTTGCCACGTGACCACGTGACCCGAATGTTACAGCATTTTAGGGAGCAGTCTAATCCGGACGATTGAACGCAATTCACTGTACTTCATACTTTGTGGATATACAGGTAAGACTTATATGAATCAGTATAAGATTGCCTTACTATTGTTTTTTTTAAAAAAAAAACACCTACCTATTGTTGATAAATATGTTGGCGTTCGATAGAGAAATTAATTGATTGGTCAATAAAAATTGTGGGCGGAGTTTGGCGATCGGTCCGGACGATTGAACGCAATTCACTGTACTTCATACTTTGTGGATAACCACAGGTGAATCTCAGGTAAATATACAGGTAAGACTTATATGAATCAGTATAAGATTGCCTTAATAAAAATTGTGGGCGGAGTTTGGCGATCGGTCAATTGAGCCTGTATTGACTTAAATACTTATAATAGTGTTGCGTATGTCGGACCCATTAGTCGGCGGCGCCAGCACAACGACAGTGTTATCGGCATTCGGCGTGAAAGGTTATCATTCACGATACAATCATTGAAAAATGAATTTCCAACTGTCTTCGAATGCTAGACGCTCGACTGAAGGCTGTCGAAACGCGGGTCAAAACAATAGCTGACATTGGATTGATAGCTGTAGAGGCCCAGGTTGTAAACTAGGATAAATGATGTTCAATCGGCAATATATTCGTTATCCGTAAGTGTCCAAGAGGTTGAGGTTACAGTCAAGGATGTTTCTGAGGTCACACAGGAATTAAAAGAAAGTACAAAATTCATAAGTGATATGTATGATATGTACATAAACAGGGATTACATTAATTAGATTACAAAGGTCGGTGTAAAGGGCTGTGAAGTTAATGTCGACGATGTTTCAAAGGAGCTCACTGCACAGGTTTGTTTGTTTGTTTTTATAGTAAATTATCTAGGCCAAATCACGTAGCATCTGTTGTTTTAAAGTTTAACAGTGGTTTGGGTTTACTTCGTCGCATCCATTATTACTTACCACTTCCAGACAGACTTAAATTGTATCATGCCTGTATACTCCCACATTTTTGTACTGTAGCACTTTTTTTGTAATGTAGCACATTTTGGAGCGGGTGTTCTTTATTTTATGCAGAAGCTGATTAAAGCACAGAAACAAGCTGCAAGATTACTGTTAGATGCTTCATATGATAAACCACCTGCAAAAAATGTTTCTCTAATGGGATGGCTAGCAGAAAGTTCAAAAGGGGTGTTACGGTATTCAAACGTTTGAATAATCTAGTTCCAGATCACCTATTGATCACAGAAGGTCTTTATGTCAGAAAATATACATTTGAATAGCTACATATCGAATTAAACAAATGATTATCTTACTCCTGTTTTGTCTTTGAAGCCGTTCGTAAATAGTACAGTATTGTACATATGCAAGGGATGTAAACGGGCCAGGACCACTTCAACATAATTACCACACTTTCACATTATTTATTTATTTTTCATTTTTGTTTTATTTACTCACGAATATTATTGTGTATCGCTGCTCGTAGAACGAATAATCATACCCTGCCTCCACTCCGGTTCCCGGCAGGGTATGAATTCCACCCCGTTGCCGCTAGTGTTGCAAGCCCCGATGTGATCCACATCGGGCACTTTGAGACTGATAAAAATATATTTTTCGGGTATTATCCTTATGTAACCTGTATTGTTCTGACAATAATGATCTATATTTACTTCACAAACCTTTCGATTATAATGTTTCATCAACTATTAGTGGTAAAATCCAAGGCAAACACAACACATGTATAATTCTGTTCAAATACGCCGCCATGTTTGATTTACCGGAAACCGTGACGAAATGAAACACTCAACAGGTAAAATATGTTTAAAAGATTTTAAAAGCCAACAAACTAAGAATAAATATGGTGAAACTGAACAAATGTAAGTATTATTAAGAATTAAGCAAAAAAGAATTTTTAAAGTTCATGTTAAAAACTTTGTAACATATTTTTCTTTCGTAGTGAAAATTTGTAGGTCATTCCATATATGGTACTAGGTGCCATATTTGGAGCGCGAGACTTTCTAACGAGAAGCATCATGGCGGCCAAGTGAGCCGTGTCGGAGATGTGAGCCATTCAAAAGTGCTTCAAAACATAATTTAGACATGGAGGTGGGTAAATAAATAATCATTTTATGTTAAAAATGTTTGATATTGTTGAATTTAATTAAAAAAATTACATGACACACATGAAATGCAACATTTTCACCGCTGGATGTTTTGCAACACTACGGGCAATGGGACGGAATCGTAGCACTGACGACGACCATCTGTCAGAAATCTTCCGTCCGTCGTTCAGAGCTACGTCATCGCAGCTACGCTGCTCGGTGAATGCATATATCGTTATAAAATTTAAATGATTGCTATTAAATTCAATAATATAAACAAACCTTTTTGTTTGTTTGAATAATTAAAGATGCTCCACCGCTGACAAATGGTACTTTTTCTGCTATCAAAAACGGGAGCAGACGATTTTGCATTTTTCTTCAGTTACAAAAGTTACCTACTTTACACCATTACCACCATTTAAAAGTTTGAGCTTCTAATTTTTTGTTTCAAGCTAAAATTTGAAAAATATTTAATTGCATCCCGAAAAAATTCCGTTACACTACATCCTATATGGAATGAAGTACTGATTGCGCATGCACTAAAGACAAAATAAATTATTTCATATTATTTTTTTGTGCTTATTAGACATATATATATATGTACATGATTAAATACCAATTATTGTTCAAATGATGAATATCATTCATGCTCTGTCGGCGGTGGAGCATCTTTAACCTACTATTCACAGCTATAGTCTAGAACGAATAATCATACCCTGCCTCCACTCCGGTTCCCGGCAGGGTATGAATTCCACCCCGTTGCCGCTAGTGTTGCAAGCCCCGATGTGATCCACATCGGGCACTTTGAGACTGATAAAAATATATTTTTCGGGTATTATCCTTATGTAACTGTATTGTTCTGACAACTATGATGAATATTCAATTCACAAACCTTTCGATTATAATCTTTCATCAACTATTAGTGGTAAAATCCAAGGCAAACACAACACATGTATAATTCTGTTCAAATACGCCGCCATGTTTGATTTACCGGAAACCGTGACGAAATGAAACACTCAACAGGTAAAATATGTTTAAAAGTTTTAAAAAGCCAACAAACTAAGAATAAATATGGTGAAACTGAACAAATGTAAGTATTATTAAGAATTAAGCAAAAAAGAATTTTTAAAGTTCATGTTAAAAACTTTGTAACATTTATTTCTTTCGTAGTGAAAAATTTGTAGGTCATTCCATATATGGTACTAGGTGCCATATTTGGAGCGCGAGACTTTCTAACGAGAAGCATCATGGCGGCCAAGTGAGCCGTGTCGGAGATGTGAGCCATTCAAAAGTGCTTCAAAACATAATTTAGACATGGAGGTGGGTAAATAAATAATCATTTTATGTTAAAAATGTTTGATATTGTTGAATTTAATTAAAAAATTACATGACACACATGAAATGCAACATTTTCACCGCTGGATGTTTTGCAACACTACGGGCAATGGGACGGAATCGTAGCTCTGACGACGACCATCTGTCAGAAATCTTCCGTCCGTCGTTCAGAGCTACGTCATCGCAGCTTTAGTCATGCTAGGACGACTCCCAGTTATGTGGTGTGTTACGCCGATGAAGTGCGGGTGTGTGTGAGACTGCGGTTAATGGAACTCTTGTCCTTTTTATAATGCGTTATCACTGAAGCAACTCATCTTATTCCGTGGAGCTTATGGTCCATAAGTACAAATAACATCATGTAAAATATACAGTTGATATTGCAAGAGACGGAGAGTGATTTATATATTTAAATTCCATAATTTATATAAATTTCCAGCCAAATGTTTTTTCTGACTTTTTCTGACCTTTTCATAAAAGCAAAGTGGATAAATTTAGATTTACCAGTACAAAACTTTTTCCAGTTATATACAAAGGCAACCTTCAATTTTAACACACCCGTTTTTTAGTCACTCGAGCGCTCCTCTCTCTAGCACTTTGGCCATTTTGTGTGATGGCTCTTCAGGAATATATATGTACAGTACATACACCATAAAACTTATGCTAATTAAATTAATATAAGATTGTGATCAGTTTGTTAATTAAATAATTAATATTTACATTAACTGACTTAAAAAATATAGATAGCAACTCAACGTTAACACATATTCAATGTACATATCGTTAACTTTAAATTAGAAGATTGATTGTCAAAATTAAGCTTGATGTAAATATTACAAATGCGTTAAAGATGCTCCATCGTCGACAGAGCATAAATGATATTCCTCATTTGAACAATAATTGTAGTTTAATCGTGTATATATATGCCTAATTAACACAAAAAAATAACAATTAAAAAACAAAATCAAAATTCTATATAAGATACAGTGCCACGGAATGTTTTCGGGATGCAATTAATTATTTTTCATATTTTTAACTTGAAGTAAAATTAGAAGTTCAAACTTTTCAATGGTGGTAATGGTGTAAAGTAAGTAACTTTTGTAACTGAAGAAAAATGCAAAATCGTCTGCTCCTGTTTTTGATAGTGAAAAAATACCATTTGTCAGCGGTTGAGCATTTTTAACTATTTAAATAGTCTGGTCACATCCGTTCTTTATCACAGTACTGCATGGATGTAACTTACAAAATCAACATACATGTATTAATTTCTTTTAAGATATAGACATATAATCACTTAGGTCACTGATATAATTTACTCAAAAACAAAAATCACAGATAGGAGACTGGTGACTTTTGAGTAAAATGATACAGCGAAGTATGTTATAAAAGTTCTTCATTAACACATAGTTCATTTACAGTTTGCATCGTTTCAATTTGAAATTATGTTTTTTAAATCTCTAAAAGATATTGTTGATCTGAAACAGTCAGATAAAGAATTTCATGTTATAGCTGCTAAAATACTACAACTGTTCTCACCGTATCTACCAATAGGTCGATAACTGCTTTATTATATGACACTTACATGATATTTACCCGGCTCTTCAAAAAGACTTTTAAACTACAAAAAAAATTCTGTTTACAAAAGTAGTCACATGTAGTAAATGTTAAATATTCAAATGCTACTTTCTAACGGTATCAACTGGTAGAACCGGAATATTTTATCAACTGCAGCCCGTCTGGCATTCTTGAACGTTTTCCATAAATTGAAGTTTGCAGTTGATCACAGTAAACCTGATGCCTTCCGCCATATAATATATGTTGCCGACTATAATAATGACGTCACAATAGATTATCCCAACGTCATTGAATGACGGAAACTCCCGTTACGCTAAATTTGGGTAGGAGTCAACGTCAAAACTGATTATGACGTAAAGTCTAAAGGGATTTTCTTTTTTTGACACAGGTTACTAGACTCACGAGAGGTACCTGGACTGAGTCCAGTAACCTCGCGTGCTTTTCCACCGATTTTGGGGTTGATATCGCAGTTGATGAATACTTCTCAGAAACGTATGGGCCAATGAAAATACAACAAAAGCACCAGTCATATAATAACGGCCTTTTTATTCCTCTTTATACCCACATGACTGGGAATCCATAGATAAGTTATTTGATTTTAAGAAAAGTTTGAGCTTCTAATTTTACTTCAAGATAAAAATACTAAAAATAAATACATTTTGTTTTTACATCTCGAAAAAAATCCGTGGAACTATGTCCTATATGAAATTAAGTATTGATTGTCCATGCACCAAAGGCAAAATAAATATCTTATATTATTTTTTATGTTAATTAGACATATACAAAATGTATATATACATCATTAAACACAAATTATTGTTTAAATGATGAGTATCATTTATGCTATGTCGGCGGTGGAGCATCTTTAACATCCACGTGAACCTTAGATCCAATGTTAAACAACAAAACCTAGTTAGTTTCCCCCTACATCAGGAATACACACTTGACCTAAAATGTTTTAACTACAAATACTATATTTTTAGCGCAATTTCCCTCCACTGGGGACAACACTGAACCCTGGGGTAATATAAATGACGATTCTTGTAAGGGATCATACGACATTTTATCTATGAAGATTATTTGTTTATACCGTTTCTGAAATATTAGAAGAATATTAAATGGTTACATAAAGTAACACCTATTTGGCCCAGCCCCCTGAGTGTCAGTCAGGGAAATGTTGCCGAGGCTTCAACTGCTGCCTCAAACTGATAATTCTGACAACATTTTCCTATAACAAATGATCGAATAATTCTCAAAAATGTGTTTTCCCTATATAAATTATAGTAAATTTCCTCGGTAGGACACCTGAGACCCCAGGGTTATATAAATCACAGTTTTTTGTAAAGGACCTTAAGACCTCTCCATCTCCAAGAAGAATGTTTGATTCTACCATTTTTGGAATTTCAGAAAAATATTTTTGAAGTTTTAGTCTATTTGACCTTTTTGGCCATGTCCCTCAGGCCCATGGGGGCTGGGACCATATAATTCTCAATTTTTGTTGATCTTTGGCCATGAAATGTTTCTGCAAAATTTCAACGAATTCGATTCAGTGGAATGGAGAAGTCGAAAATTTAAATTGTTAATCGTCGCACAACGGACGAAGCATGACGACGAACAACAAACGATAATAATAGGTCACTTGAGACTTTGTCTCAGGTGACCTAATGAAATACAAAACAAAAATTGTAACTTGTGTTATTTTTCAGATTACTATATTTCATTCTAGTGGTAAAAAATAATTCAAATGTGCCAAGTGTCAAAATCTAAAATTAACAATTTCAATGTTGTTGAATTTAATTTGATTTTAAAATGACATATCTTGTATTGCTGCATTTTTTTATCACTGATAATTGAAAGGGACAAGGTAGCTATGGATCATTTAACATGTCAACATCTAACGTCAATATGACGTCAAAACCTGACGTCATATTACACCGCGTCTATACAAGGTCAGATTCTGACTCTAAAAAACTTTCACATCCAACTTGTATGACGATATGTGCCTGCTGCTGGCGTATACAAGGTCAGATTCTGACTCTAAAAAACTTTCACATCCAACTTGTATGACGATATGTGCATGCTGGGCGTATACCGGAAATGACCGTAAACTCATCTCAGGTTGTCATTTGACGTTAGTTTCATGTTAAATATAAAGATATAATATGGCAAATAAACAAGTCACTATAACAAGTCGTGGTGCTTGATGTTTCTCTCCCGAAGACATGAATTGTTATTGACATAAACGGCAAGATAACACAGAGAAAGTGATAGGAAATAGCATGCTTACGATAGACGCGTAAAGATAAATGCCGGAATATATATTGAATGCAAGGTGTTTACGTTATTGGCAAATGGTCATCTTTTGGTATGGCAAAGGATATGTTCGAGATTGGAATAGTTTTTGCGGTATTAAGGTTTTTCTTTCAGCCACGTGTTCGGTCCTACCTAACTTGTGGTTACGACAAATTCGTCAGAAAGTGTAAGAATGTAGCTTTTTTTACAGACGACAGCAAGTTATACTTACGTAATTGTTACTTTGACCTTGATGTATTTGAATTTTATTCCAACTGCGGGGTAGGGGGGATAATGCCACGCTTTGCGGTTCTTTGTTAGCCTTCACTCTCGTTCATAGAATCGAATATGTAAGAAATGTTTAACATCATTTACACATGATTAATTAGCTTGAAGAAAAAAAGTTAACATAAAAACAATTTTTATGCTCATATTTTTACTCCTTCTTTCATTCAAAGTTTTTTTTTCTTTCTTCTCACTGGTAACTCCTTTCTTCTTTTAGGCCTGTCTTTCATTTCTCTATAATTGTCTCTTTTTCTGATCCTCTTAATCTACATTGTATTTATATCAGCATTATTTTTTGTTATTGTTGTACTCTCATCTTTTTCCCTCCTTTACATTTTTGTAAATATTGCTACTTCCAATATATTTTTGCAGCTATTATCTCTCAAAATTTAAAATTGCAAACTTTCATTTCGTGTTATACAGATTATGAATATCTTGCTTTTCAATTCCATCTTTGATACTTAATATTTAGGTACTGTTCAATGCACTCTAGTTATTGACAATAAGTCATGTTGAAATGCACATATAAATACATACTCCATCCAGTTCCTATGTTATAAAGAACCCTAAAGACCCTACACTGTATATTGTACATGCATGTATGCATACTATGATATTCACATTCATGAACAAGTCTGAATAAAATGTCCGAGGTATTCACATTAACTAGGAATAGCAAAAGTATTAACAGATATGTGATAACCTACAAGTTCGTGAATACACAAATATATACTATATTTACATGTATATAAGATAACCTACAAGGTACAAATGTATACTGACACTACTGTCATCAATTAATCTGATGTATGTAAACCCATAGCAGCCTATACTCGCAAGGGCAAGAGTTCCACAATGCAGGAAGACACAACACAAATATACCGCAATTTCCTGGCTGTTAATGTGACGTTAATTCGATCAAATAAACAAAGGCTTTTGGGGAAATAAAAGAAACTTCGAACTGCTCTCAGAATAGCAGGTGATTTGTTTGTTTGATTTTAAGGACGGCCACCTATGTGTGCCATGTGTTGTGTATGTAAAGTGCGTGGTGTGATTATGTTGAGTTTTTCATTAAGTGTAAAGCCAATTATGTATCAATTTTGTGTCGTTTTAGCTTGAAGTGTGAACAAAAATCACCGAAAATGAACTGGAGAGGAATAATCGGGTACGTACAGATTTTCATTTTAAACACATGGGGTGTCATACAAATGTATCAATGTGATTAAAATACAGATCGTTCGTTAAATAGTGGTTCTTACAACATCCCATAAGGGGTCATGTTCGGATGACCTTTATACCACGTGTGCTTTAGATAAATGTATTTATACACCTTGCTACGAACATCAATTGAAAGCTCTATTTCGTCCCAGTATACATATACAATTAGCTTTGTATGCTCTTTGGGCGAGATGACAACGTATACGAAAATAATTCTTGACAGATTTTGTGTCGCCTTCAACGCAAGGGCGACACATAGGTATCGCTGTGTTGGCGTCGGCGTCCGGGAAAAGGTTTCCGAGCAATAACTTTAGTATTTATTGTCCGATCTCGAGTGAGTTCGATACTGGTCAAAATTCGTCAATATTTGCAAGAGTTATCGAAATTTAAAATCGTCAAAACAGATAAATCCATAGTTTCCACTCGATAACTTTAGTATTTATTGTCTGTTTACAACCAAATTTGGTATATAACTTTATATCAAGGAGAGCGCGGATTGCGTTGATACTGGTCAAAATCCGTCAATATGTGCAAGAGTAAGAGGACTTTAAAATCGTCAAAACAAATAACTTTTGTTTCCGTGCGATAACTTTGATATTTTTTATCCGATTTTAACCTAATTTTGCATATTGCATTATATGGGTTTGATTCGAGTCAAAATCCGTCAACATTTACGACTCGCTACTACTTTCACCTGAATATTTTCAACTGTAAACATATTTTGTGATTAGTTAAACTACTGTGCAGGCGACACATTCACTTCCGTGGAATTCTTGTTTTAAACTATTCCGTACCTTGTCAAGATTCTGGCAGCAGCAATATGATAGGCCATTCCCAAATGTTACCAGGACATGCCCCCGAATTGGATGTTGTCAGATCCTCTTATCAAATGTAGTGATAATAAGGATCTGTGCATGTATTTTAACCTGATATCAGACCAGCCGTCATATAAGATGTGTATCTCCATAAGATATGTAGGGCATTCAATCTTATTAAAATCCAGATCCTTTATTATCACTACGTTTGATAAGAGGATCTGAAAACATTCAATTGTCCTGATGAACTTTGAAAATGGCCTATAAAATTGCTGCTGCCGGAATCTTGACTGTATACGAAATAGGTCAAAAAGCTGTCAAGAATTGTTTTTGTGTAATTAGTCAACTCGAACAAAGAGCACAACAAAGCTAAATGTATATACTGGGACGAAATGACCTTTGCAGTTGATGTAGTAAGGTACAGGTGGTATAAAGGTCAGATATTGTCATATCCTGTATTGAACGGAGTGGTTATAAGGATATGTATTGTTTGTAGTGCTATTTCACTGATTTTTAAGATTCTGTAACACAAATTCCAGACAACTGATACCTCTCTTGTATAAACATCCTGACCAGCCGCCTTCGGATCCCGAATCGTTATTCAAACATATTGCATAACGAACTAGAACCGTTGCACCATTTGTATATTTAGTGATTTTGGGAACTTGGGTACGCTGGTGTCCACGTTGTTTATATAAAAGATGGATGCAGGCTTAATGTCTGATTTATCGCTAAGGTAATGTAAGAGTAATGTAAGCGGTATATGCACTGTAAAGCTTTAAAATAAATAACACATGTTTTAACTGTTAATTAAGGTGTGATTAATGTTTTTTTTCAGTTGTGGCTTTCTTATCACCATGGTTGTGAATTTCTGGTATTTTCATGAAAAGGCACGACAAACGTTTCCCCTTCCAATGTACAGAGAAGAGAACCGTACAAATACTGACGTTCATCAAAAGTCTGTGTCAAATGAGTCCATCCCAGTTTACTTCTACAAGAAACAACTTGATCTTTCTAATCCATTTCGTAAATGTGATCATAAATGTCATTTAATAGAAGGGTTTTCTAAGGCTCCAGATGCTGTTGTGGTATTTCATGCACCGAGTTTACATGATGTGAAACCGTTAAAGAAATATCCGCAACAAATTTGGGTTTTACATTCCATGGAGCCACCAACATTGCATCCACCATCTAAAAAACTTGAAATGTGGACAAAACTTTTTAATTGGACATTGGGTTATAGAAGGGATGTTGATTTGTTACATGTATACGGGAAATTTCGTTCAGTCTCAACTACTTTAAATCATAAAAATACCGTAAACACATCCATATGGCGGTCACAGTATAATAAAACTTCTCTCTTTGTGTCACATTGCGGTGTAGCTAGTAAGAGATTACAATACGTGAAAACGTTAAATCCATTTTATAAGAATGATGTGTACGGTGCTTGTGGAACATTGAAATGTCCAAAATCCAAATATAGCATTTGTCTGGATCTGATAAAAAAATACAAGTTCTATTTGGCTTTTGAAAATTCTTTTTGTAAGGATTACGTTACAGAGAAAATGTTCAAAACATATTTTTTAAACGGAAGTGTAATACCAATCGGGCGAGGGCAGAAGCAGTACGATCTTTTTATGCCCCCAAATTCTTTTCTGGACACATCAAAGTACTCTTCTCCAAAGAAACTAGCGGAACATTTGTGGTATATCTCAAATAACGCAAGCGAAGCGAACCTGAAATTTGCGTGGAAAGAACATTTCGAGGTGTATAACAGTAATTTGGGTAGAACATCAGGGTTTTGTGAGTTGTGTAGACGTCTTCATGATCCTGCTTTAGTACAGAAGTACAAACGAATTTACGAGGATATCGATGTTTGGCTCCGTGGCAGGAAGAGCACCAGAATGTGCATGGATCCTTCCGACCTTGTTTAACCTGAGTGGTAAACTATCAACATAGTGCATAGGAAATGTGAAGAAATCATGTCAGTAACCATCGAGATTTAGATAGAAAGTCAAAAATATCAAATCTGGTCAAAAATGTGTGAAAACATTAATATAACTTCATGAAACACATTGTAGTTAAAAAAATATGATATGATGTTTCCATCGAAATGGCAACATTTTCCTATTAACCTATTCATGAATCGCAGCAAAATAACTTATATTAGATATGTTTTGTATGCACAGTGTCAGGTAACTTTGTCAGCTTATTTTAAAAATAAATGTCCAACATAACGATATTAAGTATTATTACGATGAGCAGGACGACAAAATATATTAAAATTCATATGGCGGTAACTTTTAACTGACAAAACTGTCATAAAGATCATAGGAAGTTTTCAACTTAGGTGTTAATCCGACTCCCAAGTTTCCGCTTACGTGCAGATAGTGCTCAGAGGCAAAACTAATAAAGTCATACACAAGAAAACTTGTCTAAATATCTTTATTTTGTATTTTAACACAAAATGTCCATATGACACATATATGCCTAGCTACATGTGTTGAATTTATCAATTATTACAATGCCTGTCGTTCATTAAAAAGCTACCAAAAATATATTTTACAATTCACCCATGATGATTGCAGCCTAGACACATATTTATTGATGCCATGTCTATGGGGGTGAGGAGAGGGGATAGTGAAATCCAGCGGAACAAGTGAAAGCGTACGTATACATGTTCATCCTGCAACTGCCCCACCATCCTCGATACTCCAGGGCTTCCGATCACTTACGATCTCTACACCCCTGGACTATAACTGAAGGCAGCTCAGCTGAAAATATTTGACCAATCACAGACCAGCAAAGATTTCCTTTGAAGACTACAGAGAGAGCGACGCCCAACTTCAAAGCCACATAGTCAACCACAGTGTACCGTTATATGGTTCTTTTGATGTACATCAAAGGACTAAATTACCTGTTCTGTTCTGTTGCCTCCAGTTTTACGATGAGATAGTCCAGGGGTGTAGAGATCGTAAGTGATCGGAACCCCTGGAATATCGAGGATGCTGCCCCACTTACTGACGGATAACTACTGCCTCAATACGAGCACGTGTTTTCGAACGTGGCCCTGAACTTTAACCTTCCGGTAAATGAAACGATACCACATTCACCGGAATGACGTCATTTTTACGATATCGAAAATCTCGTATGGCGGTGACGTCTTTTTCTTGTCAATAGAAACAATGCAAGTGATCTATTTTTTTTTTAAATATAGACTTGCCCACTTCTGGTGACATAGATTTACACGAAGATATGAATGGATATGATTTATCTTATCCAAAGTCACACGGTATACATGTATTTCTGCAACTACCCGGTAAACGTTTAGGATGATATCTATATTGTCTCTGTTGAACTACATGTATATCTAACCATTTGTACAATTTATGTCCTTTTGTTATCTAATGTTATGAAAAATAATTCATGTAGATCTATAAATATTCTTATACATGTACATATATTTACACTTGCTAGGCTTGTTCACTATACGCTAATACTAGTCGATTTTGTTTATCATAACTGCATGGTAACATTGAACTTTGAACTTGCGTATGAAAATGTTCTATGCAACGTTAAGGGGCTACTTAAAAAAAAAGAAACATATGGCTTTGTTTACATTTTGACGCAACATTACGTGTCTATTGTTGTTTTTCATAGAATATTGGAAAAATGTAAACAAAATACACATGTTTTATATTTATGTATGATACAAACATTTTTAAAATTAACAATTGCATAAAAAACGGGAAAAAATATCCCGACCGGGGCGACGTGCAGTGCTTTCATTTTTGATAGAAATGATTGATGTCAAATGTAAACATTACCTCTGTGTCTGTGTTTGTCCTACGATCGAGTCTTTAGGGTGAACGGACGTGAGGCCCTCGGACAGAGGTCAGTTATAAACATATCCTCTTGTCTTTGTTATAGAACATGCACCTACATGTAGTAATCCGAGTGTTGACAGTTACACGCGTCACCACAAATACATTGTATCCATCGAAATTGTTCCATCTGTGTTGTTACATCTTGATGTACTCAGTAGAAGTATGGGGTCACGAAAATATTACAGCTATAGAAAAGCTTCATTTACAGTTTTGTAAACGTATACTCGGCGTGAGGAAAAGTACGTGTAATTACATGGTATATGATGAATTAGGGAGATTCCCTCACTGTGTAGAGGTTAAAAACAGAATTATTATGTTCTGACACAAATTGATTACTACTGATAATCTTTTAAGTAATATATATAAGTTGATGTTAAACATGAAAACAAATAATATCATGGAATTCAAATGGATGCATAATGTTAAAAATATTTTTGGAGAAACTGGTTTGAATTATATATGGGACTTCCAGAATGTATGTACATGTACATATAATAGAGAATATTTAAAATCTATCGTAAAACAAAGATTACAAGATCAATTTGTACAAAAATGGTTTAATGATATAGAGAATTCATCAAGAGGCCGTACTTATTCTATTTTTAAAAGTAATTTTGAATTCGAAAAGTATCTTGTGAAACTAAAGCCAATAGACAAATCATCATAAAATTCAGAACCTCGAACATGCACTTACCTAAAAAAACTGGATGATGGACTGGGACCCCTGAAGTAAATAGAACTTGTAATCTATGTTTTACTGATATTGGAAATGAATATCATTATTTGTTTCAATGCAGTAATGAAATGGTGAAACGTTTACGAGAAATGTATATACCAAGTTACTATTTTAAAAACCATAGTGTTATCAAAATGAAAGGCCTGTTTACTATATGTAACATAACTGTTCTGACAACTATGTGTAAATTTTTTGAAAAAAATTTGAAAACTATTGATTGAGCATGTACATCACTAATACATATTGTAATGCACTGTTGCATTATGGGCCCAATCAAGGACGTATATGAGAAGGATAAGTCACACTGGGTTTTAGGGAAGTACAAGGCAGGAGCTTTTGTGTTTGTGCACTGACCGTGACGTTGGGCGACGACTGATTTTCCTTTGATATCCGCCGGCGTAGCCTTTGGTGTAGCTTGCGGGTGCGAGGGTTATCGTCTTTCTTTCTGAAGCGGGCCGTCATTTCATGAGCTGTCGTGTTTTTTAACGAAAATTGAAGACATATCCTCTAAATATACCCTCCTTAAAGCAAATAATATACGTTGTGAAAATTAATAAACTTTACATTGGTGTTTCGTTTGACTCGATAAGACAAGTATTTGTTGAGAAAAATGTTTTTTATTCCCGGTTCATAGGCGTCTCGCGTGGTGTTTAGTAATGCAAAGAGACAGTCACGAATCCTTCTCACTTAAAAATCCTTGGCCCAATATACCTGCATGTTTATATTATGTATAGTGACCTCCTGTTACATACTTGTATGTCTGAGAGTGAAATAAAATTCGAAATCCATCTATTGATGGCGATGAATCTAAGCGTAGATAATATAATCACATGGCTCTATGTAATATCGTCAAGTCAGACAACAACTCAAACACATTGAGCTACTTGAACACCAGTGTTTCGGCAAACTCCAGTGTGTAATTATAAACGTGCGTCAGCTTCGCCTCGCTGCACAACGGTCACCGAATTCACACATGTGGCCGAGTACAAATTCTTTATGTTATTACGCTATATTAACTTTTAGCAAAATTGAATACATATTTAAAGTGAATAGTCGGGCAAAGAAAACCAGTCTAAATGCGTTCATTGGCCGACGGCCAAGTTCTGCTTAGTTTCCAAGTTCTGAGTAAAGAAAAATTGAAAGCATTGAAAGCGAGACTGCGTGGAAATGTAACCACGGACATAGTGAGCCGGGAGGACGTTTTAGAATTTCCATACTTTAAATTAATTTCTTCGTACGCAGATAGATTTTGACGAGAGATTTTAATTTTCCATTTCATAAGAAATTATACTGGATACATTCACACCATTTTTACCGACTTTAGCCATCCTTGCCCGACTGTTCACTTTAAATGGCCACTACCTTTCCGAAACGGCTTTTAATTTTAAAATAGGAATATAAAACGAGATCAAGAATTTTGTAGAGTCGCAGAAGTTATTAACTATACGTTTACAAGCACTCTTATCATCACCTTCAGAACTGTTTAATTAGAATAAATAAAATGTTAATTTTCATAACGCGGGTCGTTTTATGTTTCCCGCCGTCGTCCTAAATGCCGCGCGGTAGTTGACTATCACTGCGCCAAACGGCAAAACAGCGAAATGAATCTCCACTGTTATCGTACATTAGATAGGAAATCTTGCATATGTTTGGTGTTGTAACCTCATCTTAAGCCATTGATACATATTTTCTTTTGTTATTTATGTTTTTAAGAAACCTTTAAATTTTCCTCCGGAAAGGTAGTGGGCCTTTAAAGTTCTGATCTGATTAAAAAAATTATCTCTGAAATTTACTTTATACGCAAGTACTAGCCGATTTTGTTTACCATAACTGCATGGTAACATTGAACTTTGAACTTGCGTATGAAAATGTTCTATGCAACGTAAAGGGGCTACTTTAAAAAAAAAAAAAAAGAAACACATGGCTTTGTTTACATTTTTATGTGTATATTATTGTTTTTCATAGAATTTTGGAAAAATGTAAACAATACATTTGTTTTATATTTATATCTATGAGAGTAACATCTTTTTTAACGAACAATTGTATAAAGAAACGGGGAAAAATACCCCGACCGGGGCGACGTGCATTGCTTTCATTTTTGTAAAAATGGTGGATGTCAAATGTAAACACACCCCATAGAATGTATTCTTAGAGGAATTGCTCCATACAAGCATGGTTAACATAAAAGCGAAATCCAATCCCTATATACACACTCACAAAAGTAAGTACATACATTACATTCATTCAGCTTTCTCTTCATTTAGACAGCCATTAATACATGTAACTATTGTTGTCATCTGCTTACCAACTTTTAGGATTAGATTATTTCATATTTGTTTTTATTTGAAACTATGTCCACTTTCAAGATACATATATTTATCTTATAAATCGGCAACATATTGCTATGAAGTATGTGTAAAGAGTGCGTACATATATTTCATTTTGAATGGATATATTGAAATATATCTATCTACATAAAAATATGGCATTAAAAAATCAGTTTAGAATGAATTGACTATCATCATTTACAATAGCTGCAATATTGTAGCTCAAAAGACTTTTAGACAGACAAGAGATTCCAGAGGGATCTTGGCGCCCACCAAAGAATGATCTATGTTTGACAATGGAACGAGGGATCTTTTCCCTGCTTTTTAAACTTTTTCAAACATACTACATAAAAAATTTCTGACAGATCCCTTCAGTACTTTCTAAGAAATAGCTGTACCAAACTTCAACAATAAAATTCAAGATGGTGGCAGGTTGGCCATATCATTGACCGATCAATCCCAAAAGGCATTATGCACAACTAGGGCCCTAGGGGAACCTATATATGAAATTTGAGTCAGATCCATTCAGTACTTTTTGAGAAATAGCTATAAAAAACTTTAACTATCAAAATCCAAGGTGGCTGCCTGGCGGCCATCTTGTTGACAAATCAGTTACAAAATGCAATATATGCACAATAAGGGCCCTAGGGGAACCTACATATAAAATTTGAGAATGATCCATTCAGTACTTTCTGGGAAATAGCGATAACAAACTTAGCTATCAAAATCCAAGATGTCTGCCTGGCAGCCATCTTGTTGACCGATCGGTCACAAAATGCAATATGCACAACTAGGACCATAGGGGAACCTACATATGACATTTGAGAATGATCCCTTCAGTACTTTCTGAGAAATAAAGGTAACAAACTTTAACAATCAAAATCCAAGATGGCGGCCGATCGGCCATCTTGTTGACCAATTGATCCCAAAATGCAACATGCACAACAAGGGCCCTAGGGCAACCTACATAAGAAATTTGAAAAAGATCCCTTCAGTACTTTCTGAGAAATAAAGGTAACAAACTTTAACTATCAAAATCCAAGATGGCGGCCGGTCGGCCATCTTGTTGATCGATCGGTCACAAAATGCAATATGCACAACTAGGACCATAGGGGAACCTACATATGACATTTGAGAATGATCCCTTCAGTACTTTCTGAGAAATAAAGGTAACAAACTTTAACTATCAAAATCCAAGATGGCGGCCGGTCGGCCATCTTGTTCACCGATTGGTCCCAAAATGCAATATGCACAACTAGGGCCCTAGGGGAACCTATATAAGAAATTTGAAAAAGATCCCTTCAGTACTTTCTGATAAATAGCGGTAACAAACTTTAACTATCAAAATCCAAGATGGCTGTCTGGCGGCCATCTTGTTGACCGATTGATCCCAAAATGCAATATGCATAACTAGGGCCCTAGGGCAACCTACATATGAATTTTGAAAAAGATACCTTTAGTACTTTCTGAGAAATAGCGGTAACAAGAATTGTTAACGGACGGACGGACGGAAGGACAGACGGACGGACTGACGGATGGAAGGACGGACGGACGACGGACCACGGACGAAAGGCGATTTGAATAGCCCACCATCTGATGATGGTGGGCTAAAAATGGTACCGCCTTTAGAGCTACAATTAGTGCCTATTACTGCTAATGGAGCAAAGTAATGATTATGCAAACCATTATAAAACATTTGTTGGCATTTTATCGTACTTGTTTGATATCGCCAACCTACTCGGCAATGAAACTGAACCACATGAAATATCAAATTCTCATCGAGGCATTATTTTTTTGACATAATACATATGCAGGTCTTTCTGAAGGATATTTATATGGCAAGTCCACAAATTGTAAATTTGACGTCTTGTGAGCGGTACGGTAGATATAAGGAATGGTAGTTATGTTCGTTTTGGACAAAAATGATATGTAAATGCATGAATACGTATAAAATAATTGGAAACCTACAAAAAAGTATAGAAAATTGTGCTTCTCGACACATAGGGACCAATGGCCGGCCGAAAGGTATAGTAGGCCGGGTACGTATATTCGTTTTACATTTACAAAGTCTTTCAGAAGAAAGCAAACCTTTCAGGTACAAGTCAATCCCTGTAAGATTTGGCTTCACATAAATAATTTATTTAAACTATTACAAGTAGGATAAACATTAACAATACATTGAGTGATGGTAAGTTGCATGTAACAGTTTTATTTCCAGAGCCTAGGGTGCAGAAAGAACACATGGCAGATATTACAGCATATGCAAAAAAATATATATGTATGCACAAATGTCATTAGTGTATTTTAGACTGTTGGATGAAAGTGTGTTGTTTATATGAAAAAAAATCATTAATCTACATGTATATTCTTTCTGTGTCTAATCCAAAATACAACAACCACAAACTAAGGCACACATCTTCATATGTATGAATAATGACACATGCATTGTATTTCTATTCTAAATGACAAAAGTTCTATATTTTAATAGACACCACATATGAGAGGTATACAAGGTGCGTTAACTTCATGTAGTCATGTAGTGGTTTCAATCACCAATTTGGATCATGTACGATGTACTTGTAAATTATTTTTAAACGTAGGCCAAAAACAGTCTGCAGACGGACATCTTAATTTTCTAGTTTGGAATTTAGGCGTGACATGCTAGTGAATGTACCCAGTTCTTTTAAAAACTTCGATCTGTATACACACAAATATAAATACATGTAAGATGTATACAAAGACCAGTATACAGTGTATGTTTCTGGTACATATATGATAGTTTTAGTGAGAAAATGTCGGGATAAACTCATAAATTTCCGTGATAAGTGGATATATTACCACATGCTAATTTCACCATGCTTTAGTACATTCTCGGGGAAGATGGAAGACGTACGATCGGACTTGCAAGTCGAATGAACCCTCCACTGAAACTTTTAATATCGGCCACGCCCACTCAAAAAATGAACGAAAATGTTGGGAAATTATCCAATATTTACGATAAAAAAACACGTACATAAATTGAAATATGTAATTCAAATAACATTAGCAGCAACACAGCAAAGAGCCATGTAACAAATCGGGAAAATTCGTTTCAAAGCTACTAAAAATGTAGGTAGTTATAAACTGTTATTATAATATGACTGAAGGCAAGGCCTTTAAAGTTACTAAATCATTAGATTTACATAGATTTCTAAGGGGTTTTGACTTCCATCCATTCTTAAACTTGAAATTAGAAAGTTTTCAAAATTACAACATTTAATTTGAACTATTGGCAACGTTTATCAACGTTGAAATATCGCCAAACACAACAAGAAATCGTATCTGTTGGCATTGACTGTTTACAACGGAAAGAACCGTGTGCATCTTTGAGTTCGAAATCGGGATCGCTGAAAATCTATAACACCACTAAGAGGCCACTTATATTTTATCGGTTACATTGGCCTGATAGCGTAATAGCTGGTAGGAAGATGAAATGTAATTGAGGAGGGGGGGAGGGGAGGGGGTAAGATCCTCAATATTTGGAAACTCCCCCCTCCTCGCCCCGCACCCACAGGAGGAGATTAATTCTTTAATACAACACACAACCATATATACTTTATAAACTTTTTTCATATATATAGGATCCTTGTATACATTTATAGACAGTGGCGTCGATAAAAGGAAATTAATGAATACGCAAATTGCCATGCGAGCACCGAAGGTGCGATATTTTGGTGTTTGGGGGTGCCGAGAGTCTCCTACGAGAAAAAATATTACGATTTAGAAAGACTAAGATGGGTTTAACGATGCATTTTGATGAATTTGCGAGCGCCGAAGACGCGATAATTTGGTGTTTGAGAGGTCCGGGGGTTTCCCTCGGAAAAAAAAAATTACGATTTAGAATTTTACGATGCATTTTGATGAATGTGGGAGCGCCCGAAGGCGTGAGATTTTGGTGTTTGAGGGGGTCCGGGGGTCTCCCCCGGGTAAAAATATTACGATTAAGAATGGCTGTGATGAGTTTTACGATGTATATAATGATTTTAAAGCGTTCTTAACATGATACTTTTTTATATTTAAAGTTACCTGCATTTAGAAATGATAATTGTGAATCCCATCATATCATTATGCAACTCTGCTCGATCTGAACATACCGGCTTCACACCATCGGCACATTGTTGTTTTACACAAAATAATAATGAATTAATTGTCTTTCTAAGTCATATAAACAAATGAATCTTTAAAGAGACGTTTTTTTTTAAAATAGTATGTAGAATCCCTTGATTGACATTTTAAGTCTAGTTCATGTGTATTGAATTTTGACTGGTTCGCCCGTTGTCAGTATAATGTGACCGGGTGGGGTGTGTTGTTTGGTGTCTTCGGCGGCATGCTTCAGGGACCTGGCACGATTTTTTTAACTAACAGTATACATATATATATATTATATTATAGTATCAAGGGTATGAACTCGGCGGTCGAGAAAAACGAACCTATTTTCTTAAAACCGTGATTATTTTAATAAATGGGTTCTATACAACATTGAAGGATATCTTACCTTAAAGAGAAATAATTTATCTTTCCATTGAGTGCTTGATGAACAAAATTGGCCAAGTATTGACGAAGTTATGGCTTGATGAATCGGGAAATTTGCTAAAAATATGCTAGGTAGACATTTCCCTGTCCGGTCGAAATGTCGTCTCGGCTCTAATGGGTACCTCAAAAACCAAGCCAAAATCACAAAATCTACGCTTGTGGTGGTAAACAGTACCCATAACTGTGTTCATCCACAATCTCCTTTGGAGGTGTCATGACCCGTACTTTGTAGAAACTCCATTTAAACATCGTGTAGCTCACTTACTTTAACCGTCACCGCCATGTTCATTTTTCTCTCGGAACGCTTCTCGAGTTTACACACAAGCACAACATTACATAATTTGCATAATGTAGTCACGATATGTAAAGTTGAGAAGCGTTCCGAGAGAAAAATGAACATGGCGGTGACGGTTAAAGTAAGTGAGCTACACGATGTTTAAATGGAGTTTCTACAAAGTACGGGTCATGACACCTCCAAAGGAGATTGTGGATGAACACAGTTATGGGTACTGTTTACCACCACAAGCGTAGATTTTGTGATTTTGGCTTGGTTTTTGAGGTACCCATTAGAGCCGAGACGACATTTCGACCGGACAGGGAAATGTCTACCTAGCATATTTTTAGCAAATTTCCCGATTCATCAAGCCATAACTTCGTCAATACTTGGCCAATTTTGTTCATCAAGCACTCAATGGAAAGATAAATTATTTCTCTTTAAGGTAAGATATCCGTCAATGTTGTATAGAACCCATTTATTAAAATAATCACGGTTTAAGAAAATAGGTTCGTTTTTCTCGACCGCCGAGTTCATACCCTTGATACTATAATATATATATATGTATACTATATTGGTTAAATTTTTTCGTGCCAGGTTTGGTGTCTTCGGCGGCATGCTTCAGTGATATAGCACTATAAAAAGGGCAACAGTTCCACTATACAAGAAGACACAACATGAATATACCTCAGTGTCGTAAAAACACGCACCTTGCACAACATACACGCAACACACTGCATACATGGGAGGCCGTCCTTATATGACCATAGCTGTTAATAGGACGCGAGCGTCGAAGGCGCGAGATTTTGGTGTTTTAGGGGTCTGAGGGTGACCCCCGGGAAAAAATATTGTAATTTAGAATGGCTGAGATGAGTTTTACAATGAATTTTGATGGCTTTGCGAGTGCTCGAAAGCGCGAGATTTTGTTGTTTGGGGGGTCCGGTACCTCCCCCGGGAAAATATTACGATTTAGAAAAGCTTAAATGAGTTTTGATAATTTGCGAGCGCCCGAAAGCGCGAAATTTTGGTGCCGTGATTCGGGGGTCCGAGGGTCTCCCCCGGAAAAAAAATTACGATTTAGAATAGCTGAAATGAGTTTTGATGAATTTGCGAGCGCCCGAAAGCGCGAGATTTTGGTGTTTGGGGGGCCCGGGGGTATCCCCCAGAAAAAAATTACGATTTAGAATGGCTTAGATGAGTTCTACGATGCATTTTGATGAATTTGCGAGCGCTGAAAGGCGCGAGAATTTGGTGTCAGGAAGGGACCGGGGGTCTCCCCCGGGAAAAAAAATTACGATTTAGAATGGCTGAGTTTTACGAGGTATTTTAATGATTATAAAGCGTTCTTAACACGGTACTTTTTTCGATTTAAAGCTACCTGCATTTAGAAATGATAATTGTGTCGACATAACATTATGCAACCCTACTCGATCTGAATATACCGGCTTCACACCATCGGCACATTGTTGTGTAACATAAAAAATGAATTAATTGTCTCGCTAAGACATATTAACAAATTGATCTTTTAAGAGACATTTTTTTAAATAGTACATATAATCCCTTGATGGACATTTTAGTCTAGTTCGTGTGTATGGAATTTTTACTATTTAAGGTTTGACATTATGTGCTTGAACGTTTTTTTTAAATGCGCCGCTCAGCGGAAAATTTTCTAGAATGAAGTACGAAAAATGTACAGGAGGACCCTTTTTTCTTTCAAATAAGCATGTTTGGAAATTTTCAGTCGGCGAAAATGGGGGGGGGGGGGGCAAAAAGACATGTTTGCCCCCCCCCCCGCTTCCTACGCCCCTGGTCAATATAAATATAGGAAACCGTAGGAAGCGGGGGGGGGGGGGGGGGGGGGGGGGGACATGTTTGCCCCCCCCCCCCCCTTCCTACGCCCCTGGTCAGCGGCAAATTTCTAATACATCGTCAATACAATGCCGGGAAAACGTACAGATACCTATTCATCGGGATCATATGTACCCCACTGCCCCCATATTATATCTCATTTGTGAAATTAAACAACTCTGCACAATGAAATACTTCTGGACCCTTCTATTTCACACATTTGCAATGGCCGCCGACTACATATTTAGTTGACTAAACGGTTAAAGGGACAATTCAGTCTAAGAGAACATTAAAATTTGTATATATATCAGAAAAAAACCCAATTCTAATGGAAATAAGATCAGTCGGTTTTACTGTGATATGCCTGAAAAGCCCATGGTGGTGACATGTGTGTGAAATGTTCAAACTTGCTTGCTGTCCGCCATTACACACTGTGGTCGAACATCTTGTATGCCGAACCCTTTCTCGTAAAGTAATGCAACTTTTGTCTAGAACTGCTCAAATCGCTCTGACAGTAGTGTTTACCTTATTAGGTGAATTGTCTTGCCTAAAAATCACTTTATCACCTTATCAGTGGTTATGTAGTTCATTTGTTTAACGTGCGTGACTTTGGCTCGGGTATGGGTACAGAGTCCATGTTGTACCTGCTTAATCGTATTGATCAACGATTTGATATTTCAACGATATTAATTTAAATACTTAACAATGTCGTGGAATTTGTCAATGTTTTACGTTATATGTTTCATAAGAAATGTAGACCAATACATTTATGCTATATTTTGCTTCTTGGTTATGTAAAAGAATTAGCCTGAGTGAATCGTCTCTTTAAGCCACGTGTAGTTGAGAGGTAAACAAAATGCTAGCCACGTGTATGCTACATGTAAATGCAACGTGGATATCGCGAATGTGATGCGGTACCAGCGATGTTGGTGTTCAATTTGAATATATTTGACAAAATGTCGTGTATGTTGACAATGATTCCACTATATCAACTTTAGGTGGCTGGCATTTTGTTTACCTCTCAATAGACAGTCTATTAATCTGTCTGCCGGTATGAAATGGCAGAACACCCCCTGCGTACAGCACGCGCATACTTTGAGATACATTGTTATTAGGATGTCAACCTAAAAACCATCTTTATAATAGCACACCTAACAGGCTAACAGCTTGATGTTTGTATGGATTATGTAGATAATAAGGAGAGTGTGTTTAATTCCAAAATAATTTTATGATATAGTATCATTATAAGAGTAACATCAAAATAATTTACTTTTTTTTTTGTTTAGGATTAACTTCAATAGATTGTTTTATGTTATATATCTCGCACAAGAATCTAAGTGTAATCTAAATAAACCGCGAAGCGGTTTATAATGAGAGTACACTAAGATTTTAGTGTTATAAAGCCATAAAATAAAAAAATCTATTCAAATTAATCCTTATAATTCAATTTACTAAAGATAATCTCTTTAATATTAAAAATTCATTTTGGGACTCTTTCGTCTATGAAATCATTACGCCGTCATCTCAGCCAACCAGAAGCAAGTAAAAAAAATTCATATCTTGGTCTTACAGTTTCGGACGATTTGAAATGGGACACTCATATAACAAAAATAGCAAAAAATGCTAGCTCCACATTAGGCTTTCAAAAACGGAACCTGAAACACTGCCCAACTACGTGCAAAAATAGCATATATTTCACTGGTGCGCTCCATTCTTGAGTATGGTGCAATAATTTGGGACCCTTATATAAAAAAAGACATTGACAAACTTGAAAGAATACAAGGAGTAGCAGCCAGATTCATTTCCAACGACTACAAGACCAGGGAGGAAGGATGCGTTACAAGAATGCTAGATGATCTGAAACTAACAGAGACTGACCTTCCTATATAAAGTGGTGGAGGGGTTGCTACCATCAATACCCCTAAATGAGTACTTAACAAAACAACGACCCAAAAGAAACATCAAGGCTAAGAAGTAAGAAAATCACATCACCACAAATATTGTTGAAAAAAATGTCACCAGAAATAGTAGCCTCGATCTAGACATGAACAGCGACCGGGCGCGGCTATGGTATAGACCAATCGACACATACATATACTTCAAAACCCCTCACGGTACCGACACACAACTGTGAGCCATACAGGAATTCCTTCTTTGTGCGTAGTCATTGACTGGAACCACTTAGAGGATAAGGTAGTATGTGCACCAACATTGGAGGCTTTTAAACATGCCCTGTAAGATCCTCTCTCTACCGTTGTGTTAAAACCGGAAACGGGTTCTACAACGTAACATATATCGATATAGAAGCAACGTTACAAACGGCGACGCCATTTTTACCTTTAAGGGCTGATAAAGTAAATTTTTATGAGACAATGATACAAGTTTTGCTACTTGGAACTTGGAACATGGACAGCTCACATGTTCTCAGGTTTAACAATTCCTCGTATTAACATACAAAAAGTCAATATTTGTATAGTGTCACCTCCGTCGATAATTATCACCAGCGGCAACAGGGACTCGCCTTTCAAATCACACACATCAGCCTTACCTGTGTTACGGTGCAGGTGTTACAATGTACCTGGCTCATTTCGTCGTAACAAGTAGCTGGATTTCCTACATATACTTGAAAAAACTTATTTAAGAGACATTTAGCATTAATTGAAATTTCTTCCGAGCCATAAGGGCAATTTTTGTCAATATTAGAAAAAAGTTTTATACCATTGCTACTGTACTGGCGTTACCGTAAATGGTTCATGAACACCGAGTTGATATAGAGGTCTACATACATGTAATACTAATACTATTGTACAATTTTGAATCCCCAACCGATAAGGACGCTACCATTACATTATGGGTGATATCCCATGCTTAGTTGCAGAGAAGAAGTCGTTTATATGGAAATAGACAAATTGACCCCTTTTGACCCCGCCCCTCAGGCCCCCGGGGGTCAGCCCCATCATTTGTACAATTTTGAATCCCCATCCTATAAAGATACAACCATTGCATTATGAGTGCTTTCCCATACTTAGTTTCAGAAAAGAAGTAGTTAATATGAAAATAGTCAAATTGGCCACTTTTGACCCCGCCCCTCAGTCGACCTAGGGGTCAGCCCCATCATTTGTACACTTTTTAATCCCCATCCTATAAAGATACTACCATTGCGTTATGAGTGCTTTCCCATTCTTAGTTTCAGAGAAGTCGTTTATATGGAAATAGTCAAATTGACCCCTTTTAACCCTGCCCCTCAGGCCCTCGGGGGGGTCAGCTCCATCATTTGTTCAATTTTTAATCCCCATCCTATAAAGATACTACCATTGCATTATGAGTGCTTTCCCATGCTTAGTTTCAGAGAAGAAGTCGTTTATATGGAAATAGTCAAATTGACCCCGCCCTTCAGGCCCCCGGGGTCAGCTCTATCATTTGTACAATTTTGAATCCCCATCCTATAATGATACTACCATTACATTATGGGTGAATACCATTACAATATGGGTGATATCCCATGCTTTGTTGCAGAGAAGTCGTTTATATGGAAATAGCCGAATTGACCCCTTATGACCCCACCCCTCAGGTCCCCGGGGGTCAGCCCTATCATTTGTACAATTTTGAATCCCCATCCTATAAGGATGCTACCATTACATTATGGGTGATACCCCATGCTTAGTTTCAGAGAAGTCGTTTATATGGAAATAGCCAAATTGACCCCTTTTGACCCCACCCTTCCGGACCCCGGGGGGTCAGCTCTATCAATTGTACAATTTTGAATTCCCATCCTTTAAGGATGCTACCATTACATTATGGGTGATACCCCATGCTTAGTTTCAGAGAAGTCGTTTATATGGAAATAGCCAAATTTACCCCTTTTGACCCCACCCTTCCGGCCCCCGAGGGGGTCAGCTCTATCATTTGTACAATTTTGAATCCCCATCCTATGATGATACTACCATAACATTATGGGTGACTACCATTACATTATAGGTGTACCCCATGCTTAGTTGCAGAGAAGAATTCGTTTATATGGAAATGGCCAAATTGACCCCTTTTGACCCCGCCCTTCAGGCCTCCCAGGGGTGGTTTAGCTCTATCACTTGTACAATTTTGAATCCCCACCCTATAAGGACGCTACCATTGCATTATGGGTGATATCCCATGCTTAGCTGCAGAGAAGAAGTTGTTTATATGGAAATAGCCAAATTGACCCCTTTTGGCCACGCCCTTGAGGCCCGTGGGTGGTCAGCTCTATCATTTGTACAATTCTGAATCCCAGCCCTATAAGGATATTTTCAGTTAATAGCCCAGTCAAATTTAATTGAGACCGGACCAGTGGTTATGGAGAAGAAGTCGATTGATGACAGACCCCAGACGCCGCTCTATCCCATAAGCCCTTTGGACCAGGTGAGCTAATTATGTAATTTTAAGCTAAATTACTTTCTGAACATGCAGGTTAGATGAATGATAGTTGAAGTTGATCACTATCAACATTGAGCTAACAAGGTACATTCAAGTTATTTTGATTGCATTTCATATTTATTCAAAAATCATTGAAGACAATATCATTTATATCTATGGTCGATGTAAGACAAAATAAGTATAACAGATAGCACTCGCTATCTGTTATCAACACTATTATCAACAAAAATACCTTTCTTACAATGAATGAACACAGTATAGTATATTTATCAAATGAAAATGATTGAAAGTAAACCTCGTCTCTGAAGATACTTTCATGCGAGTAATTTCAGATTGGTTACAAAAATGTTTTTCAGTATAAATGCGAAACAAAGTTAATGAATCATTAAATTTACTCGTGATACTCTTTGTACCTTACAATACACATATGCTTTATGATAGAATATGCATGGATGCCGACTTTTGATTACACATCATATTGTTTTGGGGTCCTAATCCGCCTTGTCCTGGTGGAGGCTACAGGAACTTTTGTAGGAGTGACGTATGATGTTGAAATAGCTGGAACTACCAGAGTTTTACTGACTACGGGTTTGTTTGGTACACTGGACACAGGTGTCCCACCACCTACAGTCATCACCGTGACGGTCGGGGTACCAACACATTTCGAGTCAGTTTCACTAGCTTCAGGAGCACTAATTGTCTGAGAGGTCAATGTACTTGTTGCCATTGGTGATGATGTGGAGCCCTGTATCACTGGACTTGACTCCAGAAGGGATGAAACCTTTCCTAATGTCTCTGTTGCCATAACTACTTTGATTTGTTTCTCCTGTGTCTGTACTGGCTTAGCAACTGCTGTCATGGATCCTCCACTCATTAGAGTTCTCTCTAATGCTGAAGCAATTCCTGGTGCTGATGTGGTTCCTGCAGTGACTGTCCCACTTGGTGTAGAAGTGTTACCGGTGTTGGAAGATACAGGAAGTGATGTCACAACAGACGGAACACTAACAGTAACACTCTTTCCCGTGGTGTTGCTGTTTGTCTGAGGTTTCATCATACAAATAAGTTCCTGGCGAGACACAGAGTGAATTTTGGCTTTCACAACAGATGCGGTTGTGTCAGTGAGCCCAGCTGTTGTGAGGGGAAAGTCGTGAAACTGGAGTTTTTGTAAAGTCTGAACTTTATCGGACTCTGTCTGACTACCAGCAGAAGCATGCATCTGGGTGGCGGCAGTAGTGGTAGCAACTGTTGGAACATTGACGGTGGATGCCACACTGACAGCAGCAGATGCAGGATTAGTAGCAGTGACCTTGTTGGCCTGTTGGATATTAGCTGCTGTAGGGGATGACAAGGTCTGTAGTAGTGTGGGAAGGTTTGAGTGAGCCATAACAGGGTTCGACTGTTGTGATGAGGATGAAGATGATCGGGCGATAGAGGACAAAAGCTGCTGAATCTGGTTACAACTTGTAGCTGATGCTGATGTTATATGAACTGGAGGCTTTATGCCACCAGCACGTAGGGCATTGCTGAGAGTCGTGAGAGTCATTTGTAAGGAAGAGGATGAGTTGGGAGTTGATACGCTGTTAGCTGACGACAGTGTCACACTTGCTACAAGTTCCTGCCGTGCTTCCCTTGCAGCCTGAGACAGATCGGAAGAGGATGGCCCACACACACTGTGACTTGGCTTGGCTAACGGCATCGAGGCCACTTTAGCTGTTGTCTTGTCCAGGGCTTGGTTCTGACTGATGAGGGTTGCAAGACGATCTGCCAGACTTTTACTAGCTAAAGGTGACATAGAGGATGCTGCTGGCTGCGGACTTTGTGAAGGTGTGGAAGTTTTGGTTCCATCTGCACTAGATAAAGCAGTAACTGTTGATGGTAAACGTGACTGTGGAGTAATTTCATTCCCACGAATATTAAAGGACAAAGGTCCGGGTCTACACAGCAGTCCAGATAACTCTGGGGCACTCTTCATGGCTTGCAGTGTGGATGGACTAGCGACCTGTTGCTGCTGATTAGCCAGGGCTGTCTTTAACCGCTTCTTTGGAACGGTACCAGGAGCACTGCGTACATACTTCCTCTTGGGAGCATTTTTGGGCTCTAAAATCAAAACAAAGTTATTTACATAAGTATGTTTATGTATTAACATGCTAATTTTAAAGCTCAAGTTTAAAACCAAATTCTTTATCACAAAACAGGCCTATTCAGCTATGACATAAATATTGTTAGACACATGTGAAATAAAACAACTGAGATGTCAAAGGTAATAATGATAGCCTCTGTACATGGAAATGTTGTATCTGAGTCTGATTTCATCTTTCTTATAGAGAAGAAAATTGAAAGTTTTGTTATATTCTTAAGTTTTTCAATTATGTGATAAATTCAATCTTACATTCGTGGCTATGTAATATGAAATTAATTAAACCTGTTAAAATAATTTAATATGCCATTTGCCTAATGTCTTAATATGAAGTATTGAATTATTGAATTCATTTAATAAATTTCATATTGTAGTCACGAATGTAAGATACACTTTTTCTAATTTAACATTGTTTTGTTTTAGCTTTAAGACCATGCTGAATGTATTTTCCATACACAACTGTTGATATTTTAAAACTGAAGTTTTAAAAGACTGGTTGCATGAAGATTACAGCAGTAATTATAAACACAACCATACCTAAAGGCACACATTGGAACCCTTTTAATGTTAAGACTAAAACTTTTAACTTTAAGGGTGAGCAAGGTAATGTATCAAATGTATGATGTTTGAACTTACTAGTCCCCGAGAAGATGACTGGACCAGCTGAAGTTAATGTATCAAATGTGTGATATTTGAACTTACTAGTCCCCGAGAAGATGACTGGACCAGCTGAAGTTAATGTATCAAATGTATGATGTGTGAACTTACTAGTCCCCGAAAAGATGACTGGTCCAGCTGAAGTACTTAAGGCAGAGGAAGTTGTGAATCCCTGGGCTGTAAATGTACCACTAAGGAATGTGAGGCCTTGTCGGGCAGACTTTAGGGCCTTGGCCACTGTCAAACCCTTAGGGCTTATCTGGGACACTGGGCTGGTTCTCTCGTACTATAAACAAAAGGAAGAGTGAATTATTTCCAAATATATATTCGTTACTCAACATAGTAAAACTGTCTTTTAAGGCATCTATGTGATACTTTGACTTCCAATTAATTCAACAGGTGCCAACTAGAGTATTCATTATATGTACCACATGTAATTGACTTTAGTTTAAACAATATTTTATTCCAAGATATACATACATATACACCAATACATACAGACAGCTGAAGTAATTTATTTGGAGTGCTGGACTAAAGTTAGAAATTTCAAAATAGTCCTTAATCTGTATGGTGTAAATATTGCACTTGATTTGTCAAGAATTACCAGTACAAAAATATATTTCCCTCTATAAGGTAAACTCTGTGTATGTTATGATAGGGGTAAGAATGTTACCAAGTTAATTTTTCTAATTTCTTTTTAGCACCAAAACTACCAGAAACACTTTTAAACAGTTAGCATAATCTCTGTCCATGTATTCTGTCAGATGCAAAAAGTAACTTGACCAAGATTCAGTTCAATCGAATGTGATTAACTTTGTCCACAAATGGATTTTTCACACAAATTCTCAAAATTTTAGGATTTAGCCCAAAACACCAGAACTGGTTTTAATATTTTTTCAAACCTTTGTCTGTTTTCTGCTTGATGCAAATAATGACCAGACTTGTCACCAAGTTTCACTCAATTGGATGTGATGAACTTTGTCAACAGTGGATGTTAATGCAAATGTTGACACTGTTGCCATTGGAAAAGCAGCCTATGGTTTGTTTATTTTTACGTCCTCTTAACAGCCAGGGTCATGTAAGGACGTGCCAGGTTTGTTGGTGGAGGAGGCCAGAGTACCCGGAGAAAAAACACCGACAAACGGTCAGTAGGCCTACCTGGCAACTGCCCCACATGGGATTCGAACCCGCTTCCCAGAGGTGGAGGGCTTGTGGTAATATGACGGGACATCTTAACCACTCGGCCACCGCGGCCCCAGCAGCCTATGGAAAGTCAGACAGGAACGAATAGTTTACAAATAAAGGCAAAAGGTGACTGCATGAATAAGATATATTGACCTTCTTTTTCTTCTTCTTTTTCTGTTCCGCATCTGACACATCAGTATTGTTCTCCATGTTGAGGTGGGCAGACTTACACAAGATACCTCCCAGAAAGTCTGACAACTCTTCCTGAAAGTAAATAACGATTATGTAAATTCTGCCAAATTGATAACAAGAAATGTCTGTATGACATAAAATGTCCTTGTCTCCTTATAAACTCTGAGCAGGATGGGATGAAGGGGATGCACAGGAGAGAATGGGACAGGACCAGACAGACACATTTAACAATATATGTCCCTCACTTCATCTTTTCAGTGCAGAGACACAAAAAGATGATTTCCAATAAATTAAAGCATTTTGTACTATCAATGAATCTTTTCAAGTCATCAATAATTGATCTGCATTGCATAAAAACACCGATGGTACACAAACATAACAAAAAAATAAGAGGCCACGGTCATCTGACTACCTTGGCAATAATCATATAGGAAATTAATTTGATATAGCGTCATGGTAGCCATCTTTTATTTGGGATCAACCAGAGATGTAACAACACTTTGTAAGGACCATGTCAGGATCATTTCATGCAAGTTTCAGCCAAATCGCACCTGTAGAACTTGAGAAGAAGTTCAAAATGTGTTTTCAAGATGTAGGCCATCTTGGAATTCGGATCGACTTGAAAAATAACAACACTTTGTCAGGACCAAGTCAGTATCATTTCATGCAAGTTTCAGCCGAATCGCACCAGTAGAACTTGAGAAGAAGTTCAAAATGTATTTTCAAGATGGCAGTTTTGCAGCCATCTTTGATTTCAGATCGTCGCGAAAAATAATATCACTTTGTCCGAACCATGTCAAGATCGTTTCATGCAAGTTTCAGCTTAAATGCACTGGAAGAAATTGAGAAGAAGTTCAAAATGTGAAAAGTTTACAACACATGGCGGACGAAACATGACGACTATAGGTCATCCTGACCCTTAGGGTCAGATGACCTAATAAAACCCTGAGGCAACAAGAGGCCCAAGGGCATTAATGGTCATCTGTGGCAGCCATCTTGGATTTCAGATAGACCCGGAAAATAACAACACTTTGTCGGGACCATGTCTGGATCATTTCATGCAAGTTTCAGCCAAATTGCACCGGTATAACTTGAGAAGTTCAAGATGTGTTTTCAAGATGGCGGCTGTGGTGACAATCTTGGATTTTGGATTGACCCAAAAAATAACAACATTTTGTCGTGACCATGTCAGGATCATTTCATGCAAGTTTCAGCCAAATCGCACCAGTAGAACTTGAGAAGAATTTCAAAATGTGTTTTAAAGATGACGGCTATGGCGGCCATCTTAGATTTCGGATCAACCTGAAAAAATAACACTTTGTCAGGACCATGTCAGGATCATTTGATGCAAGTTTCAGCCAAATCGCACTGGCAGAACTTAAGAAGTTCAAAATGTGATTTCAAGATGGCGGCTGTGGTGGCCATCTTGGATTTCAGATAGACCCGAAAAATAACAACACTTTGTCGGGACCATGTCTGGATCATTTAATGCAAGTTTCAGCCAAATTGCACTGGTAGAACTTGAGAAGTTCAAGATGTGTTTTCAAGATGGCCGCTGTGGTGGCCATCTTGGATTTCGGATTGACCCAAAAAATAACAACACTTTGTCGGGACCATGTCAGGATCATTTCATGTAAGTTTCAACTAAATCGCACAGGTAGAACTTGAGAAGAAGTTCAAAATGAGAAAAGTTAACGCACGGCGGACGACGACGGATGAAACATAACGACTACCTTCGGGTCAGATGACCTAAAAATAAGAGACATGCAAAATGTTTAACACAATTTGCCACCATTTTGACATCGAAAGTATAAATTCAGACGTACCAGGATTTGTCGGTCGACCATTACTTGAGTAATGCCCTCTTCTTTTTTCTTCGAGCTCCTCACCCGGAGATTGCTATCAGCACCCCCTATAACTAGCAGTCCATTCTCTGCCTTCATGCGTTCCCTGAGATCTTCCATGTCATCTATATTAGCATTATTGCTATGCTGACCAATTACAAAGAGACTTGGTGTACGACTGTCCAATAGGGGATCTTCAATGTCCTAAATAGTTAAAGCCAGATTAGAATCAGACATTTATAACACAAGTACAGTCAAACCTGTCTATAACGACCACTTAAGGGGAGGCAGAAAAACGGTCACTATATACAGGTTGCCTTTATAGACAGGTTGGGGCTTTCGTGCCAACCAACGAGCCAGTAAATAAAACAGAATTACATTAATACAAAACATACATGCTACTGGATGTTTATATATTTATTGCCATGCATTATTTAAGAAATAGTTGTGTCAATATATTTCCGTGATTTGTGTACGTTTTATTTTAATGCAATCGGAAATTTCAATCATCACAAAATCAACACGTTTTGATACATAGATTTTTTCAGCTATGAACATAATCATTACCTAATTACTGACTTCACATGGCATGGAATTATCTGTGAAAGATTATTTTCAGACAATGTATGCGTGCAATATTTTTTTTACAACATATTCTCGCTGGCAAGTGTCGTATGTAAGGCCAAACAAAATTAATTGTTAGTTTCTCAGGCCACTTTTTTAAAAAGTCAGTGCGGGCGGCGGGAATTATTTTTTATTTTTTATTTCTCTGAAAACAAATGCGGCAGATAACATTTTATTTTTTTCTCACTTGAAGGACATGAAAATCAATGAAAACATGTGTAGAAAATGTAAATTCTTACTCAGTCTTTAAGAACAGCTTTTAAATATCTCAATCGTCACTATATCCAAAGAAAACCAGTTGAAAATACATAATCCTGGGAGGAAACATTCCGTTTTGAGCAAATGCTGACATCGGCAGCCATTTTTTACCGGAAATGAAAGGTGCATACTAAAATTGGAGCCAATTTCCGGGTGCGTTTTCGAATGGAAATTGCGGGCGAGTTCGAATGGAAATTTGGGGTGCATTCGATGCGGCGGTCTCGATTTTAAGTTTTAAGTTATGGCGCATAAAAAAGTTGGTGCGGGGGGTAAATGTCGATGCGGCGGGGCCTGAGAAACTAAGAATTAAATTTTTTTGGCCTAATGTTGCTGTGTAACCAGTTTTGACGGATTAATCTCGGAAGATGAAAGATCAAAACTATTAAAATCACAATGCAGGTACACATATTAACTTTCAGTAACATTTCTACCAAGTAATGGGACTGTATTTTATTTATAAACACATCGAGATTACCTGAGTTACATCGGGCGATAATCCGACTGACTCTAATCGTAAAGAAGTCGAACGTAAATTTATAGGCCTAATTTGAAATAGCTTAAGTACAGGCCATTTCTTAGTAATAAAACAATGCTAAATATCGACAATGAAAAACGGAACACATTAAATAAATCGGCATGTTTTACTTGCCTACCGTATCATCAGAGTTGTGGCTTCAAAATCACGCTTTACGAGTGATCTTTTCGTGCACATGGCGTTCACGACCAAACTTAATTTCAGTCTTTGATAGGCGTAAACGGTCTTTAAAACTTCCATCCTTAAGTTGGCAACCATATTTGTACCTCAAATGTTACGACCACTAGGTTATAAACCAAACAGTACTGTATAAACAATTCATAGCTTTGGCTTCAGTAATGGCTGCCATTTGCTTACAAAGGGAGTTAATTACCGGAAGTAGGTCAAAGGGACGCTACTACACACACACTGTACTCGGTACTCGAAAAGTCGATCTCAGCAACCGGTTGTTACACAACCTTTACGGGGCTAAACGACCGGTCGTTAGCCACATTAGACAGGTGGTTGTTATGCAGAGTGCCATTATATAGTAAAAACGCACGGGGAGTCTAAAAACCGGTCGTTATAGACAGGCGGTCGTTATATACAGGCGGTCGTTAGAGCAGGTTTGACTGTAGTAACGAAATTTACAATACAAGTAGTAACGAAATTTACAATAACAGTATTAATGTAAAGTACATGTATTTATTCCATTAAACTTACATAAAGACTGTAAAAATGTACACTTTTAGGATGCATCCTAAAGAACTGAAGAAGTTTATATCTATCTTGGACAACACATTCTTCTGCTAATCAAATTTCATCAAAAGTTATGCAAGTCAAACCTGCCTATAAGATCACCCAAGGGACAAGTGGTCTCTTTTTTAAAGCAGACTAGATTAGTCTTTATATACAGGTCAAAATGTGTTATGAATGACCACTTGGGACCCTAACAAAGTGGTCTTAATGAGCAGGTGGTCTGAAAAGCATGTTTCACTGTGTATTTGAAACCTATTTCTGAATCAATCTGTTAAGTCAATACCTATCACCTTAATTTTTTCTCCAACATTTTTTCTTACACATGGTTTTTAGGTAAAGTCAAAACCATTACACACTCACCCCACGACTACCGTTGGTCCCGGTCAGTGGAAAGCCTAGGCAGACAACAGCACTAACTACCTCCAGCAACGCCACCTGTAGTGTGAACAAAACAAAGGTAATGACGTCTTTTCAAATCAGGAACTGCTGTTAAGGTGATAAACTATAATCCATAATATTCAAGTATATGAATTTAAATAATTTCTAGACAATGAGGACATCAACTATAGAGAATCAATTATAATTTTTATATCCAATATATTTGGTTTCCTTTCATTGGCTTATATCTTCCACACACGACTACTCACATGACAGGCTATTAAAGCACCAATATTCCACCCAAGTAACACGATGGGGCGATGCTGAAAATGGCCCTTCAGCTGAAAAATACAAAATTATCAAATTTTAAACATTTTTTTTTTATTCATGAATTATTGCATACTTTGACATTATACATGTATTGTATGTAAAACCACAAGACATTTTGTGAGGACAGCCCCATCATTTTTGGATTTACTGGACAGTGGTAAAAATATATGACTTGTGGACATATTTTGGATTTACTGTCAAAAGGTATATTTTGCATAATTATACCAACCTCGAGAACTTTAGTGCACACAGACTCAATATATTGGATTTACTGTTGAAAGATATGACTTGCATGCAAACCTCAAGAACTTTGGTGCGGACAGCCCCGATCATGTGCTCCAGACATTGGGCGATGCCTACACCACTACCACCACTAACTGTATGCATGGTTACAGGGATGACCTTCCCTAGGTGAGACAGCTGCGAGTTCCAGAATCGCGTCCTTTTGGAGTAGGCACTGTTGTGGGTGGGGCCTGACGGAGCGATCAGAATAAGAGGGTTCCCTGGTAGTTTACGCTGGGAAAGAGAAATAACATGACTGTGGAATTTTACAAACCAGGCAGGTAAGCTGCGAAAATAACCAGTTATATGGTATGTGATCTCAATCTCCATCACGCTAACTTGACTAGGTAAACATAAGGTAAACATTTAGTTCCAAGAATAAATTCTGTGCAAAATACTTCATCATAAACAAAAGGCCCAGAGGGCCTGTATTGCTCGCCTGTTTGTAATGCCATAGTAATGTTCTAAATACAGGTTCATTGTTTGTTTTCTGAAGGAATTTGAATATTTACCTCTAATTCCCCTTTTGGGCCCAATCCCTCCTGCCCCCAGGGGGTCAGAGCCAAAATTTAATACAAGTTCTGTTTTCCTTCCCCAAAGGATGTTTGTGGCCAAATTTGGTTATAATCCATGCAGAAATCTAGGACAAATAGAGATTTTCAGGATTCACCTCTAATTCCCATATTGGGCCCCGCACCTCCTACCCCCGGGGGGTCAGAAATAGCCAAAATTTATACAGCTTCTGTTCCCCTTCCCCCAAGGATGTTAATGGTCAAATCTGGTTACAATCCATGCAGAACTCGAGGACAAGTAGTGATTTATAGGATTTACCTCTATTTCCCCTATTGGGCCCCACCCCTCCTGCTCCCAGGGGGGTCAACGCCAAAATTTATACATGTTCTATTTTCCTTCCCCCAAGGATGTTTGTGGCCAAATTTGGTTACAATCCATGCAGAACTCTAGGACAAGTAGCGACTTATAGGATTTACCTCTATTTCCGCTATAGGGCCCCACCCCTCCTGCCCCTGGGGGTCAGAGTCAAAATTCATACAAGTTCTGTTCCCCTTCACCCAAGGATGTTTGTGGCCAAAGGACCAGGTAAGGTGTTACCGTATTTTTGCGCGTATAGTGCGCACCCGCGTATAGTGCGCAGGTACGTTTTTGAGTTTCATTTTGGAAAAAAAAAATATTTACAAAAAAAAATCTCAGTTTTTGTATCTTCGATCACAACATTTTGCATTGCCTCCAAACACTTTTGAAGAACAAAATCAAACGGTTCTTATTGTTTATCAGTGCTTAAAACAACCTTCTGTTCATTAAAATTAACTGGCGAGAGGAGTTTGACACGATGATTGACACTTTGTTTACACAACGGCAGGCCTAGTTAGCTTGTGAATTGCCGGTGACACTATAATGAGGATATCAACAACGATGTTTTTACAATCAAATAATTAACCATACCTTGTGTAATTCCAAGTGGTATCAATCAAGTCTATTGTGTATCTGATAGGCATTTAGATTTAATCATTGTCCAAGATATTAGCTGGAAAGCCGACTGAGTAGGCTAATCAACCACAGGTGGCCGCCATATTTGATTACTGACTGCACGCTTCCGTATTCTCAATTATTTCAATTAGTATTGAAATCAGGATGATATCTTACAGAACCATTTCAAAAGATAGTAATAAGAGTAAATTTTACAGTCATACCATCATTTATAGTGCCGATTGGTCAGTGTTAATGTAGGAAGGTTTTAGTTTCGTATTTAATTTGCTGGCTCTGCATGTGGGATTACACTCACTTCCGTAAACATTTGCAAGTTCAAAAGTTTTCACATGCTGGAGAAACTTATTTATAAGGTAATCTGTCTAATGTGACGAATTAATTACACACTTATACATCGTTTCAAGCTCCAGGCTATATTCATTTAGCCATTTAGATTTGGAGATACCTTACTGAATATTCACGATCGTAACATGAATCCGGTCATGAACACACGTGCTCTCAAAACGGACTTTCAAGGAATTAAAGATAAAAATTTCAAGAGATGTTTTCCTTTTATATTGAATATATGCATTGACCACTGACTTAAAGATCCAAGTATTTAATCATAATTATTTCACGACAACGTGTACAAAATGTTACTGCATAGCTCGCGGGACCTGCCGGTCGGTGATCATAACCCAGGACCTGGCCATGCCTTGTACCTGCGTATAGTGCGCACCCCCAACTTTTCACTTGATAAATTATGAAAAAAAGTGCGCACTATACGCGCAAAAATACGGTAGGTATGGTAAGGGTCTTTTTTTTTTGCCCCCAAATTCCGCTATTTTTCAAAGTTTGTTATTTTAAGATGTGAATCTTGCATTTCAAATATTAACTACATACCTGATATATTTGATAGTGTTATAAGATAATATAGCAGTTCTAGTTGCCATGGCAACCATTTTTATTATACATTAATTAAGCAAAATGTGAAAATTTCATCAAAAGTGGCCTTTTTATGCAGTTTTTCATCTAGTTAACATAGAGCGCATTCTAGAACAAACTTAATATTTCTCAAAACAAGAGGCCCAGAGGGCCTGTATCGCTCACCTGGTTTGTAATGCCAAGTAATGTTCTAAATACAGGTTCATTGTTTCTTTTCTGAAGGAATTTGAATATTTACCTCTAATTCCCCTATTGGGCGCCACCCCTCCTGCCCCCCGGGGGTCAGAGCCAAAATTTCTACAAGTTCTGTTCTCCTTCCCCCATGGATGTTTGTGGCCAAATTTGGTCACAAGTAGCGATTTATAGGATTTATCTCTATTTCTAATATTGGGCCCCACCCCTCCTTCCCCGGGGGGATCAGAGCCAAAATTTATACAAGTTCTGTTCCCCTTCCCCCAAGGATGATTGTGGCCAAATTTGGTTACAATCCATGCAGAACTCTATGACTAGTAGCGATTTATAGGATTTACCTCTATTTCCCCGATTGGGTCCCGCCCCTCCTGCCCCGAAGGGGTCAGAGCCAAAATTTATACAAGTTCTGTTCCCCTTCCCCCATGGATGTTTTTGGCTAAATTTGGTTACAATACATGCAGAACTCTAGGACAAGTAGCGATTTATAGGTTTAACCTCTATTTCCCCTATTTGGCCCCGCCCCTCCTGCCCCCGGGGGGTCAGAGCCAAAATTTATACAAGTTCTTTTCCCCTTCCCCCAAGGATGATTGTGGCCAAATTTGGTTACATTCCATGCAGAACTTTATGACTAGTAGCGATTTAAAGGATTTACCTCTATTTCCCCTATTGGGCCCCGCCCCTCCTGCCCCCGGGGGGTCAGAGCCAAAATTTATACAAGTTCTGTTCCCCTATCCCCAAGGATGTTTGTGGCCAAATTTGGTTACAATCCATGCAGAACTCTAGGACAAGTAGCGATTTATAGGATTTAACTCTATTTCCCCTATTGGGCCCCGCCCCTCCTGCCTCCGGAGGAGTCAGAGCCAAAATTTATTCAGTTCTATTCCCCTTCCCCCAACAATGTTTGAGGCTAAATTTGGTTACAATCCATGCAGAACTCAATGACAAGTAGTGATTTATAGGATTTACCTCTATTTCTCCTATTGGGCCCCGCCCCTCCTGCCCCCGAGGGATCAGAGCCAAAATTTATACAAGTTCTTTTCCCCTTCCCCCAAGGATGATTGTGGCCAAATTTGGTTATAATCCATGCAGAACTCTATGACTAGCAGCGATTTATAGGATTTACCTCTATTTCTCCTATTAGGTTCCGCCCCTCCTGCCCCGGGGGGTGTCAGAGCCAAAATATATACAAGTTCTGTTCCCCTTCCCCCAAGGATGTTTGTGGCCAAATTTGGTTACAATCCATGCAAAACTCTAGGACAAGTAGCGATTTATAGGATTTACCTCTGTTTTCCCCTATTGGGCCCCGCCCCTCCTGCCCACAGGGGTGTCAGAGCCAAAATTTATACAAGTTCTGTTCCCCTTCCCCCAAGGATGTTTGTGGCTAAATTTTGTTACAATCCATGCAGAACTCTATGACTAGTAGTGATTTATAGGATTTACCTCTATTTCCCCTATTGGACCCCGCCCCTCCTGCCCCCGGGGGATCAGAGCCAAAATTTATACAAGTTCTGTTCCCCTTCCCCCAAGGATGTTTGTGGCCAAATTTGGTTACAATCCATGCAGAACTCTAGGGCAAGTAGCGATTTATAGGATCTACCTCTATTTTCCCCTATTGGGCCCCGCCCCTCCTGCCCCCGGGGGGTCAGAGCCAAAATTCATACAAGTTCTGTTCCCCTTCCCCCAAGGATGTTTGTGGCCAAATTTGGTTACAATCCATGCAGAACTCTATGACAAGTAGTGATTTATAGGATTTACCTCTATTTCTCCTATTGGGGAAATGTTGACGGACAGAAGGAAGACGGACAACGGACGGACGGACGGACGGACGCCGCGCCATGACATAAGCTCACCGGCCCTTTTGGGCCAGGTGAGCTAATAATGTGTCTTCGTGTCTGCTAATTCCCTTAAAATATAAAGTTTGTTCTAGGTTGTGCTCTTTTGCTTTTCAAAGAAAAACAATCAAGAAATATGCCAAAATTGACTAAAGTTTCAAATTTGCAGGATTTAAATAAAGTTACCATGGTTATATAGCAAAAACATACTTTCCGTCAACGAAAATATCATTAAGTTTTTATCAGGGGCGTATTCAATATTTCAAACACAGCAACTTAATTTCTAAATACTTAATTTGAAATTTGGTAGATTTAGGGGCTAAAAAGAGCTATTACCATATCTAGTCCTTTGGTTACAATCTATGCAGAACTCCATGACTAGTAGCGATTTAAAGGAAATGTTGTCATACGGAAGCCGGAAGCAGCACCATGACTTAAGCTCACTGGCCCTTTGGGCCAGGTGAGCTAAAAATGAGGTGTATCTCTCTGCTGATTAATTTACGGATAATAGTGTTGGACTGTTTAGATATTTTCGTTAAATATCAGCAAAGCTACATGCACCAACTGAGATGAAAGTTCGTTGAAAGTTTTGCTATCTTTGCTTTCATTTCAATGTTATTTGCACAATGGTCAGTGCACAAAAAAGAAACTAGAAATATGTCTATTAGACATAAGTGCTCCCTAAATATGAACTTCCCAACCTTAATTTCCGCTATGAAATCATCCTCTGCAACAGGAGTACGTAGCACTTTCACTCATTATCTTCGGGACTATATATTGCAAGGAGACGGTTTACAGCCTTGGTGCATTATAATAAATACTTTTACTTCATCAGAACTTCAAATGTGAAATTACTTTTAAGTTCTTTGTTACATAAAAGTGTGTTTCTTATCATATTGATATTAATACGATAAACTTGTTTCGTTGTTCAAAATAGTCGTCCCCTAAAACACCGTCCAGTCTCTGTGTACGTGGTGACTTCCCTGTGTCATGCTTGAACGCCTTTCTGGGGTACATTAGATCTAGAGCTCAGACACTCAGCCTGATATTTTATAATGTGTTTTTTTAATTCTGTTTCTCTAATGCAAAGCTGTGTAATTTTATAAATATTAATTAAAACTGTAGCAAATGGGGTCTATGGTCACAGGGTTTAGTAAGCGATAGTGCAACGTACACCTAGTACCTAGGATGATGTGAAATAAATTAAATATGTGGCCGCTACTAACAGTTATCCGTTTCGTCACTTTCTTTTATTGCCTATATAAACCTGAATTGCATTGTATTGTTCCGTAAGTTTCCAAAGTCGATCAGATGCTTAAAATATCGTGACCGATGCAAGAGTTTGTATGATACACAGCTAGAAATTTACTCAAAACAAATGTGTTTTGCACTGTGAAATGTCCCTGCTATTAATGTATAGTAGATTATCGCTGACAAGTATATCTTACCATGTGTTTTTGAAAGTTTAGTGTCACTAAATCATGGCGAAATTTATTAAACGCTATAAGACACTGACTTCCAGTATCGCGTGCGCAGTTGGAAGCTGTGCATAGCGGATGAACACAGACTCTACACTCGACAAGGAAAATAATAGTACAAGTATACTCGCACTAAACAGCTTTTTTACAGAAGTTGGACAATAAAATGAGAATCGCAGTAAATTCAGAAAGGAAACAATCTTTTATCAATTCAATAAATGGCATGGATATCTTTGACAACCTATCAGTGACACAGGGTTACAGAATAAGAGATCCATAACCTACCAGTTTCTGTTGAGAGTAGACGCTGTATACTGGGTCCCATGGACGCTTGAGCAGTAGGTTTAGGGCATCAACCGAGGCTGCGGGTGTTTTGCCTCCGGTTGCAGTCATGGCTATCATTTTCTCAATCAGGGAAGGTACCTACAAAAATATCATCAAAATTCAGATTTAGATATCTTCAACAGCATGATTTGATATCAAATGTCTACTCAGGTTTTATTTTTAATTACGTTAAATTTTGTTCTTTTAATTAAAAGAGGCCCATCCTAGAAAACATTGTGAAATGAATATCTCCAAACCAGTACATCAGAAAGATTGCTCAGTTTTATGTTTTAAGGTATCTGGCAATTGCCCTACATGGAGTTCGAACTCATGACCCAGAGGCGGAGAACTTGTGGTCATATGTCAGGACACCTTTACAACTCAGCCACCGAGGCCCTGATCATAGATAATGACACTTCAGATCATAGATAAAGAAAACTTGTTTTGTATGCTACTGAGACCTTAGACTTTAGTGTCTGTAAGACGTCCAGATAGGCACTGAGTACAGGTACACTGAGGCTATCCAACAGTACACTGTGTAACCACTGGGTGAGGCGCGGGTCCTGAAACACACAACAACACAAATCACAATCGATGATCGGTGGAGGACAACTTACTAATTATCATATTATAATCGATTACCATTTACTCTCCTAAAGTTTTTTTTAGCTTTCCAGAAGAGTTTTAGAAAGATGAACCAGTAGTATGAAGACATAATTTTTTTTTCATAATTAAATGTATTGTGATTCTGAGACATTTTGAAACGTGGTTTTGGCATACGTTTTACATGATAAAGATTCAGAACAGCATAAAGCACAACTTATCTACCATTTAATGATCGATTATTGCTTTTTATAATCAATAGCCTTTAGCAAGATCACAATCAATTGATTATCGATTAAAATTGAAAATCGGTCCAACACTATCACAATTAATTTTAAAGCTACAATACATTATACATATTTATAGTATTATAATTGTGATAGATAAACTTGTTATTGTTAAGAAGGATAAATTCAGTCAAATATCATAGAGATACAAACATATTGAACTGGATATTGAATATGCTATTTAGATCTGAAAGTAGGTATTTTGTGGTTTAGAGAAAAGGTCATTTATTGTTTTATTTTTACTACTGATTAATTTCATTTAATTTTCTTTTTATACCGATATAAAGTACGAATATTGTATTTGTGATTTAAAAACAATTATGAACAACTTTATGCAATGAATGTTTCTTATCAAATGATAATGCAAATCCTGATTTCAAATGTCACTTTTAATTCATTCACCCCTGAAAACACATTTAGGCTTGTCTAAATCAAAGACTAGACCAGTCAATTATAAAATTTCAGGGGTGAATGAGTTAATTATATGTACAACAGTCTTTCATCATTAACATATATACTACCCAGGAAACCCCGGCCAGAGCTTGTCGGATGCGGCGAGCAGTCTTGTCAATGTGGATCCTTCTCATCACTGGCTCATTATGGTGCTACAGCAACATGATAAGTACATTTTAGTGACAATCCTATCACAAAGAAGTCACTCGAGATAAAAACTTTTAGACAACATCTTGGATATAATAGAACTGACAATTCAGAATAAAGTTGTATCTGCAGAGACAGATATAATATCTAACTTTTTTATGTAGTTTCAACATGCTCATGCTTAAGGAACAACATGATTGTTAGTTTGATCACTATTGAATAAGATTCCAATGTTATCCTTACAATAGTTCAAGCATTTTAATAGCATTAAAATTGTATTTTTTTTAACAAACATTTGTTACATCATATAAATGTTATAGTATATACAATGTATATGATTTGGTTTCAGGTTGCAGTTTATCTTAACCATATGGAACTAATTCACATACCACGTGATACCCAACAACATTTGTGCGGGACTAGTATCTTCAGTAGTGATGGAACGTAATTATTTGTAATCTTCCCGCTAGAATGAAGTTAGCGCAGGATATCATCTTTTGATGTCATTCCATCACCAACAGAAACAAAAGTCCTACATAAATGTTATCGGGTATCATGTGGTACATGAATGATTCCCATTATTTACTAGTTTTGAGACGCTAACCCCCTTGTATGCTATTTTGAGAGCCTTAATCACCCCATTGTATGTTATTTTTGATAGTCTTACCCCATAGTATGTTATTTTGATAGCCTTGCCCCATTGTATGTTAGTTTTGAGAGTCCTGTCATATTGTATGCTAGTTTTGAGTCTTTTTGATAGCCTTACCCCATTGTATGCTAGTCGTGAGAGCCTGTCTCCTTGCAGAGCCTTCATAACTTTGTTATAGAGTCGGTTCTGCTGTAGTGTCCAGCCGACCCTACAAGTAACAACACTAAAAATCGCACCTTGTTTATTTGTTGGATGAATGAAATGAGGCAATGAGAACGAACTAAAGAAATGAGGGACAAAGATAGCTGAGACTTGCATATGATGTGAATACATATGAAAAGAACATCATGATATTGTGTGCAATAATGTACAAATGAAAAAAATTTCAAATGATGCCACTCACTTACATATTAATGTATGATGAGGAAGTTTATAATGCTATGCAAATTGATGTATCAAAATATAAAATATGAATTAAACTTTTGATGATGATGTTGTAAACACAGTCCAACCAACTCAATTCATTTTTTTAAAAAGCATGAAAATCTCCTAGTCTTAATGTAACTTTCAACTAGCAACCCACAATATATAAAATTCTGAAACTCTGATAATTACTCTGACAAATTAAAGAAACTTCTAAGTTCCAAACAAATTTAGGATGGACTTAATATATGCTAAATGATAATTATGCTGTAATGGTTTATAATGATATTGTACACAACATATGATAATGTATTATTACTTGCTAACATGATCCTCAGCGTCATCAGCACAGTTATCTGCCCTTGCGAAGTTAACACTGCGGTCACACTCGTGCATCAGGCTACGAGCCTTGGCCATCTCGTACGGAGGGGGAGGAATAACATCATCTCCGGTCACATCTATCTCATTATCACGGGAACTGTAGGCAGAAAATGGCATTTTATCTCAGGAACTAGCTAGGCAGGAAATGGATTTTAAGGCAGATAAAATATCGAAAATTTATCAAAATTGAAAAGTTTGAGTTGCAAAAAGAATGTATATCGGTAATAACAAGTTCTTTTACTAGCTATGATTTACTGTACTATAGTTTATAACACACTGGCCAAAGGAGTCAATATAAACATACAGTATACTGATATGTATTGTGGTTGAATACATAAAGGTATATAGTATACAAATTTAACATGAATCAAATACATTTTAATATTCAATTTACTTATATACTAGCTATCGATACTGTCATATTCTGTCTTTTCATATTACAGAGTTTCTTCTCTTGCGGGTAAGTATCCATTATGGCATCATTATTTTGTGAGCAAAACTCGCGTCATTTTCTCTGGCATACCCAGGTACTCTTGTAAACACATGACGTCACAACCAATACCTACCTACAAGGGCAGATAACTCTGTTATATGTAAATACAGAGTAAAAAAGTTTTTATAGGAGTAATTTTGTCTCTATTACCCAAGAATCTGGTCTGCAGTGGTCTGAGGTTTGGTTGGCTTGGCCATAAAGAGTAGTTTGGCTGGTCGGGCATTGCTCGCGTCTGGATGAGCACTCCAAGGTTTGGAGTAGCAATGGTCTAGTCCGACAAAATCCACAATATGCATCTTATACATGATTGGCCCTAATTAGTTTTATCAGAATTTGAATGGTATGTCCCTGCTGTCACCGGCTCATTTTCAGATCTGAAAATTAAAAGAAACAAACACACTATTAATATTTTTAAACGCTAGCTGGAGTTTCCTCTGCATTTCCAGACCAAACTTTCAGAGAGATGGCTCTCAGGGGTGCAAACATCATAAATTTGGAACAATAGCAATGCATATATGAACAGTCATTATCTTGTATTACCTTTTTCAAGGTATATGTGCAATAACTGAAAATTTTTGACACATGATTTTTTTTTTCAGCAGTACATGTGAAGATTTAAATGGACAGACAAATGTCTATGCCTTTCACATTTGCTACACCATGCAATATACATGTATTATTATATGCACTTTGCCATTCCTGTTTCTTATGCCTTATATATTTTTACAGCAAGGCAGTATCTTCTTTCAGAATATGTCTTTATCTTTACTTATGAAAATTTTTGTGTAAGCTTAATGATACAAATACACATGCAATGTTAATGGTGAGAATTGGTTGCCTGCCAGTGGCACTTTTAATTTTCTCGCTTAATTCGAAATTCAAAGGGGTCTTTTTGCCTCATTTTGGGAAGGAAATTGGTAAATTGGGAAGGAAACTTCCAGGAGCAAACTGTATTTTTGGGGGAATTTAGCATAAATTTGAAATCATTTCCATTGGGAATGTGGCCGGCTGCCATTATCAGCCCAAAAAATCTTTCTGATAGGCAAGTAGGCATCCCCTACTCATACTTGCTAACTTTTTGAAATTCCCGTGCCAGGGGTAATTCATGTGTCTAAACTTTTAACCTCAAGAAAGTCTACTTAGTAAGCCCATTTGAAGAAATCAAAGGTTGATTTTTTTAATTTTTTTTATTATGACTTGTTCTTTCCGATGGTATAGGTAGATTTTTGACATTTTGAATTAAAGGGACAATTCAATGAGACTAATTCTTTTACATAACCATGAAGCAAAATATGACATAAATGTATTGTTCTATATTCCTTATAAAACATATAACAAGAAATATTGACAAATTCCACAACATTGTTAAGTATTTTGATTGATACCATTGAAATTCCAAATTATTGATAAATAAGATTAAGCAGGCATAACGTGTATGCTGTAGGTCCATACCCATACCAGGATCATGTATGTATACATTAATACATAACCACTGATCTTTATGAGGAGTTGGTCAAATTACATTTAGATAAGAACATGCACCTAATAATGTAAACACACTACTGTAAGAGTGATTTGAGAAGTTTTAGACAAAAAATACTACACTGGCTAGGGCTACGGTTAGGAATAGAAGGCGTCCAACCACAATGCATAAATGGCGGACAGCAAGTGAGTTTGAACATTCCTACAGTGGTCTTTCTGGCATATCACAGTAAAACCAACTAATATAATTTCCACTAGAACCGGTTTGCATTTACCAAGATATATTCAAATTTTAATGTACTCAGTAACTCTTAGACTGAATTGTCCCTTTAAAGAATTTAGATTTGCTGAAATGGCCTAAAATGGGGGGTTCAAAAATCGAGAGCCTAGCTCCCTCCAAATTAGGGAGAATTGGCAAGTATGCATGCTGTATCAGGCCCAAACTTCAGAATATCCATACCTTTAGGGATAATGGCAGAAACATAAAAGAGAAGTTTCTGTAACTTTCAGATAGGAACCCGTGCAATATCCGTACCCAATTTTAGAATCGGCGATCGACTAATTTTGGTTTTATCACATGCATTGTATTATTTTGAATTTAATCTGCATCGCTTTAAAGGTAGGTTTCGCTCAACCAAACAAATACATTTTTGTAAAATCCGATAAACGGAAGAAAAGATGAAAAATCATATAAAAAATACCTCAATTTAATTTCTTTATGTGTATGAGATTGAATGAATGTGTCTTGAATACAAAATTGAAGGAAATCCTTGCAATCCTTTTAACAAATGAATGAAACACGCTTGAAAACACTACAGTACAGGTGTGACTAAACAAACCAGAGTAAACCGACTATAAACAAGGCTGTTTACATTTGGCGTTGGCCTAACTTACATTTTTTCCGTCGAAACTGGAGACGCCAGACATGTGGCACTGAAACGACACAATTTGAGAGGGCACACATCAATATATACATACCTGGTTATTACAAAGATGACGGGGATATGTTAAACAATGAAAAATAATCATCAACGAACTAAATACGTATCGACATATACGTAATTGTTTACATAATTGCCTGATGTAATTTTAGCTTCGAAACAAAATGGCGCCTAAGGGAGATTCCAATTGTAAAACGGATGGCGGGTGCAAAATCCGGAAATATGTTTTGTTAAAATATATACAAACTCTGTAACTGTTTCAACAAGTTTATTCTGCAAATAATTAAAACGTGACATATTATTATGGTTGTTACATAAATAAATTGCATTGCATTTCAACTGAAGACATAAATATTGAACAAGTTTACACATTTTCCTAACACGTTACATCTACTAACGTAAACATGAGAAAAAGTTTTGTAATTTATACTGGTTCATATTTTGTTTCCATTATATAAAGAATAGCTACAAATTGTTACAATTATAAAGAAATGAGATTTTCACTAATTCTATCAATGGACATCTTCGATTTTACCCCCTCTCCAAATAAAATAAAATAAAATAATTAAAATAAGATCAAATAAAATAAAATAAAATAAATACCTTCACAAAAAAAGGCAAATGTTTATTATGGTGAATGTTATGTAAAATATTTATTTTTGCTGTGTGTTCTCTTTTTCAATGGGACTCATTCACGTACCAAGTGATACCCGATAACATTTGTGCGGAACTATTGTTTCTATTGGTGATGGAATGATGTCAAATGGCATTATCGCAGGAAAACGTCATTGCAGCAGGAAGATTACAAAGAGTTACGTTCTATCACTACTGGAGATCCTAGTCCTGCACAAACATTAATGAGTGTCTCGTGGTATGTGAATTAGTCCAATTGAATACTTTTTTTAATGGATATAATTTCTTAGCATTACTCCTTGAATCACTAGATGCATTTGTTTTATGTTCAATTTCTACTGATATAATTAAAACAGTAAATATTTTATCCAGTATTTCAATGCCAAGTTACTGTGACAAATACCAGAGGGATCTTGGCGCCCACCAAAGATTGATCTATGTCTGACAAATGAAAGAGGGATCTTTTCTCTGCTTTTCAAACTTACACTTCTTTTTTCTGCTTTTCAAACTTTAAACTATCAAAATCCAAGATGGTGGTCGCAAAATGCAATAGGCAGAACTAGGGTCCTAGAGGAACCTACATATGATATTTGAGAACAATCCCTTCAATACTTTCTGAGAAATAGCGGTAACAAACTTTAACTATCAAAATCCAAGATGGCTACCGGTCGGCCATTTTGTTGACCGATCAGTCCCAAAATGCAATATGCACAACTGGGGTCCTAGGGGAACCTACATATGAAATTTGAGAAAGATCCCTTCAGTGCTTTCTGAGAAATAGCGGTAACAAACTTTAACTATCAAAATCCAAGATGGCTACCTGGCAGCCATCTTGTTGACTGATCAGTCCCAAAATGCAATATGCACAACTGGGGTCCTAGGGAAACCTACATATGAAAAATTTGAGAAAGATCCCTTCAGTACTTTCTGAGAAATAGCGGTAACAAACTTTAACTATCAAAATCCAAGATGGCTACCTGGCGGCCATCTTGTTGACTGATCAGTCCCAAAATGCAATATGCACTACTAGGGTCCTAGGGGAACCTACATATGAAATTTGAGAACAATCCCTTCAATACTTTCTGAGAAATAGCCGTAACAAACTTTAACTATCAAAATCCAAGATGGCTGCTGGTCGGCCATCTTGTTGACCGATCAGTCCCAAAATGTAATATGCAGAACTAGGGTCCTAGAGGAACCTACATATGAAATTTGAGAACAATCCCTTCAATACTTTCTGAGAAATAGCGGTAACAAACTTTAACTATCAAAATCCAAGATGGCCACCGGTCGGCCATCTTGTTGACCGATCAGTCCCAAAATGCAATATGCACAACTGGGGTCCTAGGGGAACCTACATATGAAATTTGAGAAAGATCCCTTCAGTACTTTCTGAGAATTAGCGGTAACAAACTTTAACTATCAAAATCCAAGATGGCGGCTGGTCGGCCATCTTGTTGACCGATCAGTCCCAAAATGCAATATGCACAACTAGGGTCCTACGGGAACCTACATATGAAATTTGAGAAAGATCCCTTCAAACTTTATGAGAAATAGCGGTAACAAACTTTAACTATCAAAATCCAAGATGGCTGCCTGGCGGCCATCTTGTTGACTGATCAGTCCCAAAATACAATATGCACAACTAGGGTCCTAGGGGAACCTACATATGAAATTTGAGAAAGATCCCTTCAGTGCTTTCTGAGAAATAGCGGTAACAAACTTTAACTATCAAAATCCAAGATGGCTACCTGGCGGCCATCTTGTTGACTGATCAGTCCCAAAATGCAATATGCACAACTAGGGTCCTAGGGGAACCTACATATGAAATTTGAGAAAGATCCCTTCAGTACTTTCTGAGAAATAGCGGTAACAAATTTTAACTATCAAAATCCAAGATGGCTGCCTTGCGGCCATCTTGTTGACCGATCAGTCCCAAAATGCAATATGCACAACTAGGGTCCTAGGGGAACCTACATATGAAATTTGAGAAAGATCCCTTCAGTACTTTTAGAGAAATAGCGGTAACAAGAATTGTTAACGGACGGACGGACGGACGGACGGAAGGACGGACGGACGGACGGACGACGGACCACGGACGAAAGGCGATTTGAATAGCCCACCATCTGATGATGGTGGGCTAATAAAACATTGGAAATTGCTATAGTTGTAGTTTTGAGCAACACATAATATTATGATGATTAATATGTTAACATAACAATTGTCATCGGAAGCACATGAGAAAGAAAGAAAACAAAACCAATGTGAGATTTTTGGTAAGCTTTCAATGATCAATATGATAATGTAATAATAATATTGGCCATCATGGGAAGCACTGATGAAAAAAACACAAAAAAAAAAACAAACAAAAAAGTTGTGGCTCTGACTCGCAAAAACAAGTACATAAAGGATCAGAACACAAAATAACTTTGTTTGCCGTAGTCTATTCTTCTACCTTTAATTAGTATTTTTATACAAATTATTAAATTAAAAATATTGAAATAATTTTAATGATGACTGTAACATAAATTATATCTACTTTTTTTTAAATAGGTTTATTTTTTTAGTTTCAAATTGTTAGTTCATCCCAAAAACAATGGTGTTTTAATACAATGAAGGTGTAATTGCTGTAGGAAACACTGGGTTCTTTGGAAAAGATGTAAAATACCGGTAGTGTATATATATAAATGGAGTACATTTTGTTTAGTGTTTCATTCTAGGTCTCTGTAGCTAGGCCTAAAATAGTAGAAATTGTTGTTAGAATTATCAACAAAATGAAACAATTAATTACGTTAACATTGATTTTTCTATATGTCAAAGATGCTCCACTGCTGCCTGATGGTATTTTTTCACTATCAAAAACAGGATCAGATGATTTGGTATTTTTCTTCAGTTAAGAAAGTTACTTACTTTACATCATTACCAGAAATACCACCATTGGAAAGTTTGAGCTTCTAATTTTACTTCAAGATAAAAATATTAAAATTTTTAATTGTATCCTGAAAAAATTCTGTGGCACTATGTTCTATATAGAATGAAGTTCTGACTGCCCATGCACCAAAAGCAAAATAAATTATTTCATATTATTTTTTGTGTTAATTAGACATATATATATATACACGATTAAACACCAATTGTTGTTCAAATGATGAGTATCATTTATGGTCTGTCGGTGGTGGAGCATCTTTAATATATACCTGATTTTCTACAAGATATGTAAAAACCTATAACCAATATCATATCTCATTAACTCATTATTTGTAAATGAATCAATCAGATATTGTCTTTGCATATTACAGATCTAGAGTTACCTCCCATGCCTGTAGGTATTCATTGTGACGTCATTGTTTTGTGAGCGAAATATGTATTGTTTTCTCAGAAAAGTATGACGTTACGCTCACAAATACATGACATCACAATCAGTACCTACCCGCAAGGGCAGATAACTCTATGATATGCAAATACAGTGTACTACAAATATAATGGAAAAGAAGAGTAAAATCTGGGATAAAGAAGACTGATATCCTAAAATGAAATAACACTCAACAATCTGAACAACTGATATATATATATGTATATATATGATGTCAATAATTTCAGTAAATTGATAAAGTTAATCATAAAACAATATTTACAGAGATACATAAACTTGACATAACTCAAAATCAAATATATAAACAAACACTTTGAGATTTCTCTCTCTCAAACAAGTACTATGGATTGAGATTTTAATTTTAAATTGCAATCTCAAAAACATAATACATGTAAAACAAAAATTATGATCCCAAATGAAAAATGATATTAATGTGTATATATATCTATCACAGAAATTAGGAGACAATATGAAAAATAATGTCATTTTCATTCTGAAATTTTAACTTAAATATATGAGATCCACTCATTGAAGATTCATTGTAATTTTGAACCAGAGAAATAATTTAGAATTCTCTTAAACATTCCTAAAAACATGGGAGATAATCCATGTCCACCTTCCTTAACTTTCAACAGATATTTCTACATTAGGGGAGGTAATTTCTCCACTAGAAATAGAAACCATTTACATTGGTGAATAGATGGATACTGGTATGATATTTTTACCGACATGTCTGTTCATTAGAGGTATTATAGAGAATATTAAGACAATAAATCAGTTCAATTGTATAAAGAACAAGGTTTTGAACACTGAAAAGTCAATCTGATAAAAATGCTTTGTTCCGTAGAGGATATCTGACAATGTCTCGACATTAAGGGTCACTTTCTGATGTAGTTTGTACTCACTGTGCCTCATTTCAAATGCATTTACTGGTAGCTTAAGTATATATTACTGAAAACAACATTTTATTTAATCACAACGTGCATAAACGTGTAGCTATATGTTGTGCTGTCTGGGCAAAATGACTATAGACACAAAAATTATCCTGACAGCTTTTACAAACTATTTTGTCGACTCCCTGTCAAGATATTTGAAGATAATAATCTGATTGGTCAATTTGAAAGTTCATCAGAGCTTGACCCCATATGACTTGTTTTCAGATCCTCTATGAAACAGAGTAAGAATATGGATCTAGATTTTAATTAATTGATGTAATCACAGAACACAGGGGCAAGTTTTCATTTAATAGTAATAGCTAGGTGTAAAGGACCAAAAGATTGCATTGTGGTCAATGTTATTGCATCATCCATAAATTTGCTTACCCCTGTATTTGTGATTAGTTTAAATATATTATGTCTCAAAATTCATACTGATTGAAAATTACAACAGCGCTTTGATTCCCCCTTAACACCTCAAATATCAATATTTGAGCTAAAATCAAAATCTTTAACTTTATCATGAAGACAAATTTACCTATCTCTGACCTAAAATTTTAGTACATATGTAAAATTATCATATTAAGCTAGATAAAACACCAAGAAAATGAATGGTCAGACAAGGTTTCCTCCAACTGCTGGCAGCAAGATGATCAGGAAACTTAAATTGAAGTATAAATTTCTGATAAAGAGTGCCATTCCGCATTACTAATAGTTCAAGAGATTCAACTAATGATTAAACAGTCAGCTGCATATATACAAAGTTTCAAGCTAAATGGGTTCAACTGGATATTAAACAAAACGTAAATCGTATTGCTGATGGAGTGCATCATGTAAACATTGAAGTGCATTCAGTTGGTAATTATTGAAGTATGAATACCAATTGGACGGTGGCAAATTTAATGAAGCAAGCTATAGTGCTTCATGTTGATTTTCTGATGTCTAGTTGGCATTCATACTCCCAAAATTGCTAAGAGAATGCAGTTCAATGCTTATATATAAATTTGATATCAATCTTATGATAAAATTCAAAGAGATTTTGCATCTACAATGTATGATATAAACAATTCATTGTCGTTAGGAATGGAACAGCCATTTGAACAGTCATTTCTGTGGTCACTGGCATGACAATTAAACATATGGCAGTTCTTGTACTGGTGAATGCCAACTGCGTTTAGTATGGTTATACAGTAGGGATAGTGAAAATGTTAATTTATTTAAATGTCTAACAGAAATGTAAACAATGCCATGAGTAGATTGTATGCTACGAGATCTGTCAATGCACATTTGCAAATTACCTGGTATGCATAGATAAATTACAATACACATGAAAAAAACTGCATTTATCATAAGTTCAGAAATGTAAAAAATGTAACCCAAGTGTATGTGAATACATGTAAGCAGAAGAGTAAATCAAAATTTAAATCTGGTATTTAATATTAATTTGCATATCAAAGAGTTACATACCCTTGTGTTGATTGTGACATCATCAATTTGTGCGTGCTGCGTAATATTTTTTCTGAGAAAATGATGAACTTTGTAATTTTCCATTGCAAACTAATGACATTAAAAAACTGAAATCTGCAAAAAGTGCACATTGCTCTGAGACAATTAAAGCTGAGCATGGAAAGGTTTGAATAAAGAGTAACATTATTTACCCATTTGAACAGAGCTGAATTGGGTGACTGAAGCAAGACAAAGGGTCGATCATTGATTTAGACAACCACAGTTGTTATGACAAGAATGAATGGCAGAAGTTGAGGTATACATTGTATTGCAATTATTGAAAAATTACTATAGTGTATACTTATGCATATTTTTCCAGATCTGATTTGACTTATAATAATAATATAATTCAATATCACATATAAATTACAGATAAAAATAAATGATGGCACTATTTGTATTACAGTATAACTTGTCTAAACCTGATGTCATCAGGACCACATATCTGGCCAGAATAGACAGATTTCCAGATTATACAGGTTTTAATAACTATAATTAAAAAAAAAATATTATACGATTATGCTGGAATAGATTATAGGAATTTGGATTAGACAAGGGTCAGCTTGGGCAGGTTACACTGTAAATGGAAAGTAATATTATAGCTCATGATTGAAAAACATTACATGTATATGTAAATCTGTATACCGGGTAATAATTATAATATGATTGAAACATAACAAAGTCAAATAGACATCACTAGAACATACCAGAGTACTACTTCCATATCATTTTATATTCAGGGACACATCAGATAATATTTTGTGACTTTGTACTAATGATATGATTAGACATGATAAATACTGTAAACCACCTTTCTTTCGCTGCTACTAGATTTAGCGATCTCCATTTCAAAACAAGTTTAGCATTTGCAGATTTAAAGTTGAATGGGAATTCCTATCAATATAAATGATGAAGATGTTACCAGGGTATTTTGCAGAGACAAAATTTAGCAAAACTTGGGTTGTAAAATTCATGGAAGTAAATCGCATGTGAAAGAAAGTTGGTTTACAGAAAGACGATGTTATACATTTTTGATTAACACACTCAAGCTGAACACTTCAGGCAACATTTTTTAAATTAAAAATTCAATGATATTAACTGACATTAATTTCCTGATATTTGTAAATATACATGATATTGGCTTGTAATCACTTAAATCAAACATAATATGTATTCATTAAACTCCGGTAATATATAAACATTTGTAACAACATGATATAGACTTCTAACATATTTCTTTAAATATGACTGACATAATTTATTCTACTTTATCAAGATCAACCTTCACCTATGTGAAAGAAGAAAGTCCATTGTATGGGCTATCCTGTTCACATATTTCTATATCTAAATCTCATTCTACAATAAATATTACCGCATATATTCAATATATGTTAATAATATATGTCAACTTAAGCTAAATATCCTAAATAATTAACATGTCTTAAAATTAACTAAACTCATAAACTAAAACATCAACAACAATAACAATATATTTACTATAGGTAATAAAACTAAAACCTTGTCCCTTTCCACCATTAAAATTAGTCATTTATATTAATTAATGGAATGCAGCACTTTCAAACATACAGTATATAATTTGCACAAACATAAATACTACACTTTGAACTATAAAAGGAGTCAACCAATGTTATTTCCCCATTTATTGTACCATGCGGTTTGGGTTTTATTAGTTTAACATCCTATTAACAACCAGGGTCATGTAAGGAGGTACCAGGTTTGCTGGTGGAGGAAAGCCAGAGTACCTGGAGAAAAACTACCAACCAGTGGTCAGTACACCTGCCCCACTTGAGATTCAAACTCGTGACCCAGTGGTGGAGGGATTGTGGTAATATGTTGAGATATCTTACCCACTCGACCACCGCGACCCCTAAAACCATCTGTTAAAAAGTGTTCACTGATTTCATTTTCTATTACGGTTAATAATGCATTTACAGACTGCATATCATTCTGACATATAGAAGTTAATCGTAACTGCAAAAATACATTTAACTCATAGACCCCTGAAAATTCATAATGAACTGCCCTAACCTTTGAATTAGAGGAGTTTAAATGTGTTTTCAGGGGTGAATGAGTTTTTGGAAAATAAATCATCCAAAATTCTAAGCAATTTCAAATATCCAAGTATCTTCTATTCTGTCCTTGCAGGTAGGTATCGATTGTGACATTATGTGTTTGTGAGCGTTACATCATACAATCAGAGAAAACAATGTAGGTTTTGCTCATAAATTAACAACTTCATAATAAATACCTTTCTGCAAGGAAATAACTCTGTAATATACAAAGATGGAACACTGTATAAAATGGAATTGTCATTGTGCAGAAATTTCCATTTGTTTTACCTCGAGGTATATGTCACTGTAAATATAGCTAAAAACACTATGCCAAAATTATTTCTGCTACAAAATACATGTAATTTTAAAGCTCTTAGCCATAACAGAGAGCCTCCACTAAAATGTCATGTAATAATAGTTGTACATGTATATTTGTCAAAAATCTTGCATTATCTGGACAAACATTCTCTCACATAATATAAACTGTATTCGGTCCAATAAGCGACCCATCCCTATAAATGCCCCTCCTCCTTTTTGGGGGCCACAATTTCAGTTAAACTGACTTAAATACAAACAGACACTATGAAAACTGTGAAGATACATGTATTTCAATTTGATTCTGTTGTAAATTCATTAATAGCCTACTAGGTGCAATGATTGTGTGAAATGTAGCCGACGTTTTCACTGCTCCTTAACCGCCCGCCGCCCGGAGTGTCTATTCCCTCGCTGTTAATAGGATGTTAATCTAATAAACCAAACCAAATTATTGGGTCGCTCACCTGGTTTGTAATGCCAAGTAATGTTCTGAATACAGGTTCATTGTTTCTTTTCTGAAGGAATTTTAATATTAACCTCTAAATCCCCTATTGGGCCCCACCCCTCCCGCCCCCAGGGGGTCAGAGCCAAAATTTATACAAGTTCTGTTCCCCTTCCCCCAAGGATGTTTATGGCCAAATTTGGTCACAATCCAAGCAAAACTCTAGGACAAGAAGTGATTTATAGGATTTACCTCTATTTCCCCTATTGGGCCTCACCCGTCCTGCCCTTGAGGGGGCCAGAGTCAAAATTTATACAAGTTCTGTTCCCCTTCCTCCAATGATGTTTGTGGAAAATTTGGTTACAATCCATGCAGAACTCTATGACTAGTAGGGATTTAAAGGATTTACCTCTATTTCCCCTATTGGACCCCGCCCCTCCTGCCCCCGGGGGGGTCAGAGCCAAAATTTATACAAGTTCTGTTCCCCTTCCCCAAAGGATGCTTGTGGCCAAATTTGGTTACATTCCATTCAGAACTCTATGACTAGTAGCGATTTAAAGGATTTACCTCTATTTCCCCTATTGGGCCCCGCCCCTCCTGCCCCCGGGGGACCAGAGTCAAAATTTACACAAGTTCTGTTCCCCTTTCCCCAAGGATCTTTGTGGCCGAATTTGGTTACAATTCATGTAGAGCTCTAGGACAGTAGCGATTTAAAGGATTTACCTCTATTTCCCCTATTGGGCCCCGCCCCTCCTGCCCCCAGGGGACCAGAGCCAAAATTTATATAAGGTCTGTTCCCCCTCCCCCAAGGATGTTTGTGGCCAAATTTGGTTACATTCCATTCAGAACTCTATGACTAGTAGCGATTTAAAAGATTTACCTCTATTACCCCTATTGGGCCCCACCCCTCCTGCCCCCGGGGGGGTTAGAGCCAAAATTTATACAAGTTCTGTTCCCCTTCCCCCAAGGATGTTTGTGGCCAAATTTGGTTACATTCCATTCAGAACTCTATGACTAGTAGCGATTTAAAGGATTTACCTCTATTTCCCCTATTGGGCCCCGCCCCTCCTGCCCCCGGGGGACCAGAGCCAAAATTTACACAAGTTCTGTTCCCCTTTCCCCAAGGATGTTTGTGGCCAAATTTGGTTACAATTCATGTAGAACTCTATGACTAGTAGCGATTTAAAGGATTTACCTCTATTTCCCCTATTGGGCCCCGCCCCTCCTGCCCCCAGGGGACCAGAGCCAAAATTTAAACAAGTTCTGTTCCCCTTCCCCAAAGGATGTTTGTGGCCAAATTTGGTTACATTCCATTCAAAGCTCTATGACGAGAAGCGATTTAAAGGATTTACTTTTATTACCCCTATTGGGCCCCGCCCCTCCTGCCCCCGGGGGGGTTAGAGCCAAAATTTATACAAGTTCTATTCCCCCTCCCCCAAGGATGTTTGTGGCCAAATTTAGTTACATTCCATTCAGAACTCTATGACTAGTAGCGATTTATAGGATTTACCTCTATTTCCCCTATTGGGCCCCGCCCCTCCTGCCCCCAGGGGACCAGAGCCAAAATTTACACAAGTTCTGTTCCCCTTCCCCAAAGGATGTTTGTGGCCAAATTTGGTTACAATTCATGTAGAACTCTATGACTAAAAGCGATTAAAAGGATTTACCTCTATTTCCCCTATTGGGCCCCGCCCCTCCTGCCCCCGGGGGACCAGAGCCAAAATTTATACAAGTTCTGTTTCCCTTCCCCAAAGGATGTTTGTGGCCAAATTTGGTTACATTCCATTCAGAGCTCTATGACAAGTAGCGATTTAAAGGATTTACCTCTATTACCCCTATTGGGCCCCGCCCCTCCTGCCCCCGGGGGGTCAGAGCCAAAATTTATACAAGTTCTGTTCCCCCTCCCCCAAGGATGTTTGTGGCCAAATTTGGTTACAATCCATGCAGAACTCTATGACTAGTAGCGATTTAAAGGAAATGTTGACGGACGGACGGACGGACGACGGACGGACGGACGGACGGACGGACGGACGGGACGACGGACGCTGCGCCATGACATAAGCTCACCGGCCCTTCGGGCCAGGTGAGCTAATAAACCAAACCAAATTATTGGGTTTAATCTGGTATACAAGTATATTTCTACATATCAATTTACTTGTTGCAGATTTTGCCTAATATGACCAATGTTGTCATAAATCAAAGAATAAAACAACTGGAACTGTAAGTCAATTGCTTACTACAATACCCCTGCTTACCTTCATTTAATACCAGGATAACCAAATGACAATTATGATGTGTTATTTTTGAAAATAGGACAAATTTCCACCAATCATCCAAGCAGAAATTAAATTTATGTTCATTTTGATGTTTTACTTGGTATTATATAATCTATAATTTGCATAGAAAATTTGAACTGTCTTGACAAACTTTAAATTATGAATGAAGAACATACAGTTAACTTCACCATTACTATAGTGTATTGCCTTTAGTTGACAGATTCTAAAATTTTTCTAATATACCTACTAATTCAGGTCAAAATAATCTTTTTTTTTACAATTTCATAATCTATATTCTGGTGTTTGTTAAAGTGACAATTGAGACTTTTAATTGGTATCTCCTGGGGTATATCTTGCATCAAACCATTAAAAGACGCAATGACTTTTTAAGACCTTTGAAAAAGTCTGTAACAACTCACAAATCAATTTAACACACACAAAAAAAACAATATAAAGTACATGTATTGTAAATATTCTTACCTTGCATATAAAAAAAAAAACACTGGCAAGACAAAAATATCTAAAACTTCACATATTTGTGAGCAAAGACCTTAGAAAAAAGGCAGTAGAGAAGTAAACGTCAAACTCAACCTTCCAAGGATACTTTTCCCAGATGGCTGTCATTTTGTCGAAGACAGTGACCTTGACATTGTTTGCAAACAATCTTTTTAGCACTGTCAATTCCATGAGTACATATATCTTCTGTGACTTTGTTTTCAACTAATCTTTTTAGCACTGTCAATTCCATGAATACATATATCTTCTGTGACTTTGTTTTCAACTAAACTCCAGTCTTTAATTTTGGAACACTTCCTCTTGAATGGCAAGTTTTTCTTCCAGGTACTTGATTCGGTCCCCAAGGACTTGTATGGCAATTTTTTTGTTGGCTAAGGCTTCAGTTCTATCATGTAACTGTAAATTTTAACACAATCACTGATCAGTAATGCAGAAATTTCAAGATATTTGAGATATCATGGATAAGTCCCACCTTCTAGTAATTGTGAGATCACAAAAATCTCGTCAAATGTGACATCAGAATTACCGAAAGGTGGGACTAATTGAAAGTAAATTGTACTAAATACTTTCATTTTTTTCTACACAATTTAAAAGATTTTGTTTAAGAAAATATATCAAGGTGAATACACAATTAAGTTTTTTTTCAATCTCACATTTGGTAATTATCAATTAAACATACATCAGACAAACATAATGAAACACAAATGAATTAAGCATGTACCAAAATATTCTCCCCTCTCCCGACACTCCCCTAGCTATTTGTAACAGTTAAATATTCTCCCCTCTCCCGACACTCCCCTAGCTATTTGTAACAGTTAATTATTCTCCCCTCTCCCGACACACCCTAGCTATTTGTAACAGTTAAATATTCTCCCCTCTCCCGACACTCCCCTAGCTATTTGTAACAGTTAAATATTCTCCCCTCTCCCGACACTCCCCTAGCTATTTGTAACGTTAATATTCTCCCTCTCCGACAGTTAAATATTCTCCCCTCTCCCGACACACCCCTAGCTATTTGTAACAGTTAAATATTCTCCCCTCTCCCGACACTCCCCTAGCTATTTGTAACAGTTAAATATTCTCCCCTCTCCCGACACTCCCCTAGCTATTTGTAACAGTTAAATATTCTCCCCTCTCCCGACACTCCCCTAGCTATTTGTAACAGTTAAATATTCTCCCCTCTCCCGACACTCCCCTAGCTATTTGTAACAGTTAAATATTCTCCCCTCTCCCGACACTCCCCTAGCTATTTGTAACAGTTTAAATATTCTCCCCTCTCCTGACATTCCCCTAGCTATTTGTAACAGTTAAATATTCCCCCTCTCCCGACACTCTCCTAGCTATTTGTAACAGTTAAATATTCTCCCCTCTCCCGACACTCCCCTAGCTATTTGTAACAGTTAAATATTCTCCCCTCTCCCGACACTCCCCTAGCTATTTGTAACAGTTAAATATTCTCCCCTCTCCCGACATCCCCTAGCTATTTGTAACAGTTAAATATTCTCCCCTCTCCCGACACTCCCCTAGCTATTTGTAACAGTTAAATATTCTCCCCTCTCCCGACACTCCCCTAGCTATTTGTAACAGTTAAATATTCTCCCCTCTCCCGACACTCCCCTAGCTATTTGTAACAGTTAAATATTCTCCCCTCTCCCGACACTCCCCTAGCTATTTGTAACAGTTAAATATTCTCCCCTCTCCCGACACTCCCCTAGCTATTTGTAACAGTTAAATATTCTCCCCTCTCCCGACACTCCCTAGCTATTTGTAACAGTTAAATATTCTCCCCTCTCCCGACACTCCCCTAGCTATTTGTAACAGTTAAATATTCTCCCCTCTCCCGACACTCCCCTAGCTATTTGTAACAGTTAATATTCTCCCCTCTCCCGACATTCCCCTAGCTATTTGTAACAGTTAAATATTCTCCCCTCTCCCGACACTCCCCTAGCTATTTGTAACAGTTAAATATTCTCCCCCTCTCCCGACATCCCCTAGCTATTTGTAACAGTTAAATATTCTCCCCTCTCCCGACACTCCCCTAGCTATTTGTAACAGTTAAATATTCTCCCCTCTCCCGACACTCCCCTAGCTATTTGTAACAGTTAAATATTCTCCCCTCTCCCGACACTCCCCTAGCTATTTGTAACAGTTAAATATTCTCCCCTCTCCCGACACTCCCCTAGCTATTTGTAACAGTTAAATATTCTCCCCTCCCGACACTCCCTAGCTATTTGTAACAGTAATATTCTCCCCCTCTCCCGACACTCCCCCTAGCTATTTGTAACAGTTAAATATTCTCCCCTCTCCCGACACTCCCCTAGCTATTTGTAACAGTTAAATATTCTCCCCTCTCCCGACACTCCCCTAGCTATTTGTAACAGTTAAATATTCTCCCCTCTCCCGACACTCCCCTAGCTATTTGTAACAGTTAAATATTCTCCCCTCTCCCGACACTCCCCTAGCTATTTGTAACAGTTAAAATATTCTCCCCTCTCCCGACACTCCCCTAGCTATTTGTAACAGTTAAATATTCTCCCCTCTCCCGACACTCCCCTAGCTATTTGTAACAGTTAAATATTCTCCCCTCTCCCGACACTCCCCTAGCTATTTGTAACAGTTAAATATTCTCCCCTCTCCCGACACTCCCCTAGCTATTTGTAACAGTTAAATATTCTCCCCTCTCCCGACACTCCCCTAGCTATTTGTAACAGTTAAATATTCTCCCCTCTCCCGACACTCCCCTAGCTATTTGTAACAGTTAAATATTCTCCCCTCTCCCGACACTCCCCTAGCTATTTGTAACAGTTAAATATTCTCCCCTCTCCCGACACTCCCCTAGCTATTTGTAACAGTTAATTATTCTCCCCTCTCCCGACACACCCTAGCTATTTGTAACAGTTAAATATTCTCCCCTCTCCCGACACTCCCCTAGCTATTTGTAACAGTTAAATATTCTCCCCTCTCCCGACACTCCCCTAGCTATTTGTAACAGTTAAATATTCTCCCCTCTCCCGACACTCCCCTAGCTATTTGTAACAGTTAAATATTCTCCCCTCTCCCGACACTCCCCTAGCTATTTGTAACAGTTAAATATTCTCCCCTCTCCCGACACTCCCCTAGCTATTTGTAACAGTTAAATATTCTCCCCTCTCCCGACACTCCCCTAGCTATTTGTAACAGTTAAGTACCATGGTTCTGCTGTGGCCTATTGGTAGACCATTAAAACTTCCTAATTCAAAATGTCTGCTTCTCAGGACTTATTTGCTGATATATACAAATTCCACCAAATAATGCCTCACCCCAACAATTAGTGCCCCTCCCCTTTTCATGGCCTCAAATTCATTCACCTAATTTGGATTTATAGATATAAATGTAAACTAAAAATAAGTGCAATATTGCAATAGGTCTGGATTTTTAACCATTTTGCACTTCCTCAATTTCCTATGTACTTATTGGGTTGGACATGTTAAATAAGGAAAGATTAATTTACAGATGTATATAAATAATATAATTTATGCATTATAAATTAATATAGCATACTATTTCTGTGAGAGCGAGGACGAGATCCCTGTCTGTAATGGGGGGTACCCCAGCGGGGAGTGTATTACATGTCCCGTTACTGTCAGGATCCTGTTCTCGACCGTGGTCTCTTTTCAGGGAAGCTGTGTAGTCCTCTGTTAACATCATAAAGGTAAAATATCAAACTTTACATCAATTGTGAAACAAGCTATACAGCTTACTTAAATCACTTTTGATGAACTGGATGTAATCGCACAAGATGTGTTACAGTTGGAGGAAACCGGTATGCTTGATTGGGCATGTGACTGTGACCGTGAATAGGTAAGACAAACACTACCTTGATCTGAGCAATATTATGAAACACTTTATGCAACATCAAATACGTCATTTCACATAACAGAAATTAATTTGATTAAGTATCATCACCATACTTATGATAGTAAGAGTAGTTGTAAATCATTTTAACTGAAATTTGTGAAACATAAATTACTGGTACTGTAAACTAGATGAAAAATAGTATCAAGCCTCTAACCATTTCTTTGCTATAATAGACAACTTTTCGAGAACCGCATGTGACTTTCCATTTTGTATTGTGTATGCTGCAATATTTGCTACATCAATGAATAGTTGCATGTGTGTTTGCAAGCAATAGGTGTGGCTACATCCTGCTTGGTGATCGGGCAATATTTAAAGACATTATGAAGGATAGTGCAGATATTACGTTGCACACCAGGACAAGGTATTACACATATTTGAAACTTCAATAACAAAATTCTGCCATTTTAGTCATTAAACAAGTAAATATCACTGTATTTTTCTATTGTTCCTATTAATCTAGTTAAGAACATGCCCTACCATCATTTAGCATCTGTATGAAGCGTTTAACAATAGTTTTGGCTTTCGTAACACGAGAGGGTCCGGATGCTGAGGTAGCGATGTCGGATATGTGGAGCATGAGGGCTTTACTCTTGGATAACTGCTCCTCAAAGGCCATGTGGTAGGCGTCGGCTGTCATATAGGCTTCATCCCGTCGCCTCAGGTACATCTCATTCTGGTGGAGAAATTTAAAATGAATATATAAAATATGAATACTGTATAATAAAAAATTATATATTTATATTTACATTTTCACTGCAGCCCCACTATGTAACCTTACCAAACGCAGTTTGCAGTCATATAGACAATGAACATAAAGCGTTTATTATGACATCATTATCATTGTGACGTCACAGTTGTCGTACCAGCAATCACGGAGGACGGCTGTTCAAATGGCTGTTCCATCAACGACGATAACGAATGATTATTTAATCATAGATGCAAAATTCCTTGGGATTTCATCATAAAATTGTAACCGAATGTAAATATAAGCATTGAACCTCTTTCAGTTTGCGTTCATAGCCAACATGAATGCCAACTGAACAGAGGCAAATTCAACATAAGCGCTAGCGCGCTTCATTGCCTTTTTCCAGTTTGCATTCATATTGGCTATGAATGCCAAATGAAAGACGTTCAATGCTTAAATGTACATTGTAAATTGTGTAATCAAATCAAATAAAAAATTAAGTCTTTATAACTATATCTCATTTTGGTGAAGAGATTTAAAATGAATATATGAGATATGAATACTGTATGATCAAGTCAAATAAAAAAATAAGTCTTTGTAGCCATTTATATCAATCTTATTGAGATATGCATCTAATTCAATATAAATATGTCCCAACTTTATTAAATGATAATTTATTTTTGTACTTTTAACAGTAATTTTTTTAATCATGCAGTTTTATAGTAAAAGTCTAATAACAATGTATCACTGATAAATACATAAACAGCCTGACTACATGTATATTACATTCAGATTTTTTCTCTCAATTTATGGGATGCAAGCTCAAATCCCATGTGAGAATATTGCCTGGTACTGCTCTAGTAGTTTTTCTCCAAGTACTCTGGTTTCCCCCCATTCCCCCAACAAACCACACATGTCCTTAAGTAACCAAACTTAATCAATTTCTTTATGACTTACAAAAGGGATAAGATAAAGAAACTATTCCATATCATATAATACAGCCAATCAAAGACAGACATGCATGACACAATGAGGAAAGAAAGAGAGCTACCTTCTCATTACTCTTGATGATCTCTCTACGTAGATGAGCGGCAGCCATGGCACATCCACATGGTTCCGGTTCATTGCCCCGACATTTACAAGCACCAAGCACCGCTAGCTGTTAAGAATGAAATAGGTTGTTACAATTTTTTTTCTTTTTATGTAATTCATGTACGGTTACAGTTGTATTACCAATTTAATAAGATGTATAATGTGGAAATAAACATGCAGCAAAATACTACACTGTAAACTACTTCACAAATTGCATTTTAACAAGGTACACATTTTTGTGTAATTTCACAAGAACCAGAGAGAGCTCAACAACTCAAAGTAGTGCGAATTAAAAGGTTTCACAAATAATTGCATAAATGAAATTACAAAATGAAAATATACTGCACTTATTTAACAGTCCTTGATCGTGAATTAACATATTTACAAATATGTTGCAATTAACAAAGACACAAAAAATAGTATACACAAGAGTAAAGTGGTTTTCAGTTATTAATTGTCAAGATACGTTAGATCTACTTCAACAGTCATAAATAAATGGGATGCACCAAATAAGGAAATCATTTCAAAATATTACAGTAATATGATCAATCAGTAGAGATGAAAATTTATGATTTATAACTTCTGTCATTTAATATCTTACTGGTGTAATGGATTTGGATAATTTAGTCTAAGTAAGACTGATTTATGGAGAACAAATCTTTCTCCCTTTACTGCTTATCACAGTACAGCCAGATTTTAACGTTGTCATGACATCAGCCATAGTCAAATACTGAACACAACTATCTACCAGTATATAACATAAAGGCCAAAATGTCAATATACTGGTAATGTATAGCCAAACACACTCAGTTTATCATGTCAAGATGAAATGTGAATTGTATTAAATATGTACTTCTGATTCAGGAAAGAACTTTCACACAGTGCTGTTAAGATCTTAGGTGTTTTTATTTTTTATGGTTAACTTCAAGTATGGACCAGGTACAAAATGTCTTTATTTCCTAAATGGCATACTTCATGCAGAGTTACGGTATGTTTTGCAAATAAAGCATGTCTTTGTATTACAGTTTTACGTACCAAGTACTTTAGCATTGAAGAGTGATTTGGAATTACAGAATACCTTGGAAATTTTGCATGCTTCAAAATTAAAGCATGTCTTGAAATTATATCATGTCTTGGAATTAAGCATGATCAAAAATGTAGTAACATATTCAGATTTAAAGCATGTTTCAAAAGTATAGCATGTCTTAGAATTAGAGCATGCCATAGAAAAATAGCAAGTCTCTTGATCATAGCATGTCTTGTGCATGCAGTAACAGCATGTCACAAGGCTACAGCTGGTCTCAAGGTTACAGCATGCCTCAAGGTTACAGCATGCCTCAAAGTGTCCGCATGCTTCAGAATAGAAGCAAGTCTCAGTATCTAAGCATGCCAAGGACCATGGTAGCATGCTTCATGCTGCATGCTTAACAAAGAGATATTCATACCTCTGGTGACCCTTGACCTTCACAATGATCTTTGACCTTTACCTCTGCAGACGTGTATTGGCTGTACTCCTGATCATCAGAAGATGAACTTTTTGATTTTGAATATTTTCCCCTTTCCTGGACATCTAACAAGGCAATGAGTTCGTCTCGCTCCCGACAAAGACCTGAGCCAATCATAATGTTATATGTTTGTGCCAAAAAATATACTTGAGTCAATTTAACATATTTAAAGAAAGTCATGTACAAATACAATAATTACATTAAATACAACAATTTAAGATATTTTCCCAGCAAAGATGTGTGATGGAGAAAACTTCCCATTTGTATTTTTGCAGACTTATGATAGAAATTATCTGAGAACAGAAGACAGAGATTCCAATTGATGTAACACTGTTCCATCAACTTACTAGCTCAAATGTTAACAGGATAAAAGTCGTCAGGGGTGTCAACCAAAAAAATTTTGTAACATGGTCTGACACATGTGTACTTACTTAGATTCTGTGACCGAGCAGCTTTTAACTCTGCTGTTTTTTGTTCTAACTCTACTGTTAAAGCAACATTGTCCCTGCACACACTGAAATGACAAGCAAATTTGTGGAATTTCCATCCCCCGCTTTCAAGACATATTGTAGGTAAACATTATTGAGGTTGGGTTTAACCTTGGTTATGCCGTGGCAATCAAACTTGGCCAAGCCCTTAAGGCATTTGACCTTGTTACCAAGTTTGAAGAAAATCGGTTAATATCTATTAGAGTTATAGCAGGGAAATTGTTTATATTGCTCACTATTAATAGATCAATTTCAAAAATGCCTGACATAAATAATGTAGCAGGGTACAGGCCAAACAGTTGACAGACTAAAAACAGTTCAGAGACCAAGTGGCGATCATTATTAATATCTAAGGACTAAATCTGATCTAAAGAAATTTCTTTGTAATGTGGATATTATTTAAAATCTGCACATCTAAATAAACTTGCCTGTCAAATCGCACTGCCCACATCTGTTGGCTGTCCTCCAAACTGCTTCCCTGTTTGTCTAGTTCAAAGTGGAGCTTGTTCACCTCCTAAGAACAAAGATTTGTACCATATTCATAAATGTTGAATTACATTCAATGAAAACCAATTCATCATGAGTTTAACCACTTTGACAAGATGAATATTTTGGTCATCCTCAATACTCCAGGGGTTATTATTACTTTTGTTATATCCACCCCTGGACTATGCCACAACAAAGCTGAAGGCTCTGTATGTGAAAACAAATTAGCAGCAGGTAATTTGGTCCTTTGATCTACATCAATAGAATTGAATAACAGTACATTGTATGACTTTGAAGATGAGCGTCACTCTAAGTAAACTTCAAAGAAATTCTCTGCAGTCTGTGATCGGTAAGTTTTTCTCTCCTGAACTGCCATCTGTTTTATTATGATATACATGAAGTCCAAGAGTGGATATAATGAGAGTGATAATAACCCCTGAAGTATCAAGGACGGCATGGTATATATTTGTTTATACATCTGTTCTGTTTGCATCATGCATGTCCAATTATATTTCAAGGGATACTGATATTGAATTAGCTTTGAAAAACATTTTTACCATGACCATGCAACCTTTTATGTTTTTTGTAACATACAAACCTGCTCTAGGGAATGGCTGTACTTTTTGGACTTCTGATCTTGTTCTTCAACTTCTGAAACCTGTAAAAAAAAAAAAGAAAACAAACAAAGTTTATTTTTTCTGTGAACTTAGCCAAATTAGAATCTGCAATATGTATAATGTATATAAATATGATATGAGAATTGTACCTATTTATAACATAATGTCCCTTACAATCAATCCATGCTGTGATATACAGTGTTCTCCCTTAAGGATTTTTTCCTGCTGGTCCTAAGGACCGGCTGATCCTAAAAGTTACTGGTCCTGACTGAAAGTTAGTGGTCTTTACAAAGTTACAATTCATCCTTGTAGATTATATATTAATTACTAGCAAAGTTATAGGTTTACTAACAAAAGACTCTATACATGTATCTGCATATCCGGATTAGTATCGTCGGCTCTCAACAAAGTTGACTGAAAACCAGAATATTACAAAAATTTGTTTTGTACAATTTGAACTTCGACTTTCTACAATTGGACTGCCATTTTTGCTTTGTATATTTTCTGTCTGTACCAAAAGTCGCCGGTCAATGGACCAGCTACATGGTAAAAATTGTCTGCCCACCTATAAAGTTGCCGGTCACGGGCAGACAGACAGGCGTTAATTTCAAACGCTGGTGATATATACTGGCATCATGCTACAGATTTTAAAGTAAATAGTTTTTCTTTAACAGTCATAAAACAACGAAAACTTTGATGCTGCATACCATTTCCATGTATATATCAACATAAATCAAGATTTTCAAACACATTTTCATGTGATCCTAAATTTACATTAAGATTGTTAATGTTCCCTGTTATTACTCTGCAAACTTAATTTTCACTATATGTACACATTGAAATTTGTGTAACCTTAATTATGACATTAAAATACTCAAGTTATTTACTTTAACATGCACTGTATACAGCTGAAATACACAATATAATATTTAAAGTCATATAAATCAAACCAACAGGAAACTGTCCTTTTGTTATAAATGATTCTGTTATGAAATTTCAGCATAGTTACAGCATGAATTCAGTATGATTACAGCACGAAAATGCAGCACAAATACAGCATGGATGAAGCATGCTGCTAAATTTCTTCCACCATATATTATTACCACTGTAGCAACCGCATAGTGCAGCATGTTTCAATTATGCAAATTAGGCTGCAATCATGCTGCAAACCATACTGTGATCATGCTGCAGAACAGCTTGGCTGCAGTATGGTGGTAAATTGGTAAGGGTTAAATCCTATAAAAATATTTATAGATTCCATTTGTTTTTTTTCTTCAGCAAATATGAAAAAAACCCATTAAAGATCAAAACTGTCCTTAAAGAATGATTTGATGGACATAATGTACATCCAACATATGGAGATTGATTATCATATGACGATGTCAGCTTGTATCAACTATATGTACATCATTGATATGTTCAAGCATGTTTAAATTGATGTATGAAACTAAAATTACCTGTGTTTTTAAGATAGCAATAGCTTGATATTTTGCCTCCAGTCGTTTATGATAAATTTCTAAATCAATCTTCAATTCTTCAACTTCCTAGAATAAAAAATAAAGATCTGTATTATTTTCATTTTCAGATAGAAACATGATCAAAAATAAAAGACAAAACTAGAAGTTAATTCATTTTTTTTTTAATTGAACTAAGTGTTATGGTAAGCATTGTTATCATTGTAATATTGCACAAGCTCATTATTCCAGGTGTTAAGAATCTTCATAATCATCATCATCATCATCATCATCATTATCATCATCATCATCATCATCATCATATTCATTATCTCTTTTCTTACCTGCTCTGCTTCTATCAGCTTTTTCTCTATTGCATCTCTGCTTAGACTTCTTTGAAGTTTTGCTGAAAAAAAATTTGTAAAACAATTACATTCATTGTTTATAATTAGGTGTAAGTGGCATTGATTTATGGAACTTGTCTAGATGAGTTTTGGGTTTTGGACTCATGATTTTCCTGTGGGACCCACAATTATGAGGTAGAGTCTACATCAAAACATTGATATTGTGATTGAAAAAACAGTAATTGTTATTAAAGAAAACATAGTAGCCAGGCTCGTTTATAATCCCTCATCACCTTTGGGAGTCAGTATGCTTGAATAGCACAATTGGTATACCGAGTCTCTATCTTGCTGTGTTATGTATTCAAAGACAAGTTTGCAATTGGCTGCTATTCATGTATACATTTCTGTTTTTTTTAAAAATAGGGCTACCGCTGTTGTGATCGTCTACAAATCAGATATAAGTAGCAAACTATTATTGCTGCATTTTTCAAAACACTAAATTTAGTATAAATTAATGCAAATATAACATAGCTATTGTGCTAAGTCTTGTTACAGTCTGTTTCTACGAACTGATATATGGGAGAAATGCAAGTTGCATGTGCTTTATATAATTACTGGTTCTGCGGCTCATAGTTGTTCACTTGAGTTTGTTTTAAAGTGATGTATTGGGAACAATACACTCAAACAGCAATTACGAGTGAGTAATTTTGACAACTGAAAGATAAGAATATAAAATGCAGATATTAATATTTGCCAATTTGGTCATCACCACTTTGGACATATACATCTATCTACAACTACATCTACCTAATAATCGATCCGTCACCTACTTCATCATATTGAAGATCATGTCGATATTGTTGAAGGTGTGGCTATGAACAGGGGAAGAGAAGAAAATAATTGAATTAGAGATGAAAGACGAGTTTTGAAGGAGTCAAGCGACTTTGAGATTACAAGATCTGGCAGAAGAGAGTTCCAGTCTTGGATAGTGCGGGGAAAGAAAGAGTGTTTGCGAGAATCAGTTTTTCAGTAATGTATTTGGTATGCAAGTGTATGAGGGTGTCTGGTAGGGCGTAACTGTGAGGTCAAGTATTGGTCTTTTTTAAAAGCCACAATGCCGTTAGCGATTTTGAAATGCATAGTAAGCCGTGCTTTTTTTCTAGTAGCCGATAAGCTAGGCCTCTCTAGGTGTTCAAGCATGTCACTAACACTCGAGGTGTTATGGAATCGGTTAGTGACATATCGAGCAGCTCTGCGTTGGACCATTTCTAACTTATTAATGTCTCCCTTCTGGTATGGGTCCCACACTGTACAAGCAATTACAAGTATGGAACGTATGTACTAAAGATTTGTATGCTTGTTCTTTGATCTTTTTTTAATTAATTTTTAGATTTCGTCTAATAAAGCCAAGGGTCTTATTGGCTGTGCAGGTGATGTTACTGATTGTGGGAGTCCCAATTTAAGTCATGTTGGATTGTTACGCCCAGATATTTTGCCTTACTATATTTTGACCATGAAGATGATAATTATGTTTGATTGAAGGTTTAGTCTTGGTAATCGAAAGAACATCCATACATGCCATATTTTTCTAGGGGTGGAGAGGGAGATTGATAACCATTTTAAGGGATTTTGGTCTCAAAAGAGGGAGGTATACGTGCGACATATATGAATAAATTAAATATCTGCTTTTTTATGATGAAATTCTGCATTCATATTGAATTTTACAGAAATAAAGGAATGTGTGGTTTTGCAAAAGTAGTCACATCCCTATATACACCCAGTTCTTGAGCAGTTTTATTGTTCAAATTATTAGACTGGGCTTTTTTACAAGCACTAAATTTAAAAAAAAACCAGAATCGTTACAGTAGTATTCAAAATGTAATTTAATCTGAGAGAGAAAAAAAGTAAATTTCTTTTTAATTTTATCTATTTAAATTCAGTTACTACTGATAATTTTTTATTATTAATATATTTTTTTTCTAAAAATAAATTCACACAGAAATTCTAAAAAAATAATACTTTTTCCATTTTTAAAAACGTGGTTATTAGGAAATCCGGAAATTCTATAAAATCTCGATCATCTATTACCCAAAATGGCGGCCATTACAATTGCAAAGTTTGTGACATCCATCAAATACAGATAGGCCTTTTTAACATTAAAAACGTGAGTAAATCATTCACAGTTGTAAGCAGTATTTGTTTTGTTTAGCTGTAGCCTAGTCATAAAATTTATTGAAAGGCCAGCTGATCGTTTTCTAGGCGGCCGATCCTGATCGGCTGCTTCACTTCAGTTTACGTAATACACAGACGTGAGTGAAAGTGACACCACAAGCCAAGGTGGAAATAGCCCAAGGCTGCTAATTAGGGCCACTTGGGTGTTGGTCAGGGGGTCAGGGAGTGGTTACTCTCGTGCTAAAATTAACCTAGCATGTACACAAATGTGGCAACAAAAATAAAAGAGGGGTTTATAGAAATCGGGAATTTAGACTCTCCTGCCGGGAGACAATAAAAGGCTTTAAAATATGGGAGGTTTTGTCTCACGCCGGGAGGTATGACATGTATGAACATCACATTTCTGGGGGTGGAATTCCATTTTCCACCTTTTCCCCAGTCAGCTAGTTTATCTAGATCATTTTGGAGTGTTTCTGAATCTTTACTGATTTTTAATCTCTGGCTGCTTACTTTTTGAATGGCCTTCAGGAAGAAACATTTGTGACGAGGAGTCTAAAGATATGCATCTCTGTCTTATATTTGACAGGTCTTTCGCAAAAAGTCGCTTTTGCTGCTTAAGCGATGTTCCATATGGGACATCAGCAAATGTTGGGAAATTATCTTCACTCCCATTTTCACTTATACCATCAGATTCTATTGAAGATTGACTATGCGTTCTTGACTTTTTGGGAAATATCAGACGTGATTTACTCTGAACCGGTGGGTGCAAATCTTCACAATAGAAATCGTCAGGTAAATATTTCTCTGTCTTTTTTAGTGTTTTTCCCACTTTCCAATTTCTTAATATTTTTGGAAGGGCTCCAGGTCTCAACCCTTCACCAAGGCCCAAATCACCATTTTCTGGGTTATTATCTTCTGAACTTCTCGCATCAAGTGACATGTCGATGTCAAAACACAGCAATAACACACACTTTCATTTGTAAACAACGTTGAGCAGATCAAAATAGTGGCAGTCGTGGAAGACCGAACAACACCCATAAACAGGAACAAATTACGCAGAATATAGTTCAATAAAAAGAGACATTTTAAACTCATATTGTTGACTTCCCATAGATAATACAAATATAAAATTGTTTTGATTGATGCATTTATTAATTTTATAGATACTTAAAGACTTTTGATTGTAACAATTAAAATGCGTAGTGATATATTCCAAAAATTTCGTGTAAACAGTCAAGGATATTCTAGTTAACATATAGTAAAATATATTATCCGGAAATTTAATTTGATTAGGTTTATTTGTTTCTCTTGCTTTAAAGTTTTGTTTTACAATATTTTTTTTGTAACAACATAATTTATTGATAATTTCTCATATGCCTGCGTTCTCATGAAAACATAGTAATCACTAACGGCGCATATATAGTTTCAATATTTAGACACTGTAAAAATCTTCATCATTTGTGAGCTTGTTTTAGGCAGTCTTTTAAATGCTGTCATTCTAGAGCGCCTATTTGACATAGAAACACCAAAAAGCGGCATGGCGTTCGATCTGGGAGGATTGGTAAATATTGGCTCTAAATACGCCGTATTTTTCAATCGAAAACTGAGTATAGCCTGCCTTTACATTGTACTGTTTTACCTTAGGCTTCCATATGGCCAAATGACGTTTGTCAGGCATTACGTAGCCGTAATCTAGTGATAGAAATGTTTATATACCAGGTTGGGCACAACCCTGCATTTGGGTAACGGTCCATTTGAGTAACAGTTACTTGTTTGCAGTTATCAATAAGTTACCCAATTAAGTAATTTTGTGAAAAGAAAACGTATAATGTTGGTTTAAAACTTATTATCAAAAAAGGGCATCATAACTTTTAGAATGCCCTACAACTGATCAAAGACTATTTTTCTGTGGGTGAAATATCAAATTCTGTTGTCTACTGGGTCGCGACCAGTTACCGTGTTTTTTTCGAGGTTTTTAAGGATTTTGTCAAAACTAACGCACAGAAGGCGTTGAAAAATCGACATCAATTATCTTTAGTCCAAGATACTTCAGTAACAATAGTCGCTACTTAGTTTTAATAATATGTTTTTTGACGAGACGCCATTTATTTTCACCGCTAATTGGTACAGTTGACGATACCTACAGGACCAGTTACCGTGATTTCAAAATAGAAAAGAAATGCGCTTTTAAAAACATGCTTATAGCACCAAAACTTAGCTTGTGTTTCATTAAAGCGCCCAATATCTTTTGGTGAAATAATGTAATCGTAATGCATGGTTATTTTGGGATCCAGTGACTGATCGGCGAAAGCAGCACGAAAAAAGGACTGTCTAAAGGTGCGTTCGATAGGTGACCAGGGAATCACTAAAAACAGGATTCAGCTCCGGGCAGGAGTAAATTTAGACAAACAAAGGTGTAGACGATCTAAAACTTACAAAAAATTCACTAAAGACAAATTAATTTTCTTTTGACGGTAACTTGCCGTATATACCCATTATTTTGTTTTGACCTACTTTGATGCAGACGATTTTTGAAAACAACCAACAAATAAACGATGATTTCATGAAATTTCAGGATAAATATGCAAGTGAGTCATGATTTCAAGCTATTCCCCGCTATGATTTAGTGTTGCAAACTTTGATTTCAAAAGAAAAACGTAGATTTGTGAGCAATATCGACTGCAAATGAACAATTTTTTGTTGAATGAACACTTGCCTGGCAACCGTGATTTAGCTGTTTAAAAGAATCCAAAAAATTGTGCGGGAGATAGTGTAGAAGTCACGGTAATTGGTACATCACGGTAACTGGTCGCGACCCAGTAACTTTATCAATTTAGGTGCTCTCCATTGACTTCAGTGTATAGCAGTGCAAATATCATGGTTGAATGAGTTTTACCTTTGTTCTTTTTTTAGCACCATAGTAAGCAATGGAGGTGGTCTATTTTGTGACTTTTACCAAAATTGAGACAATGAAGTTTGTCCCATTTTGATTAACAATGTACAATGTTATGTTAGTAATGGTGCCATGTCAAAATTATTACGCCTTTTTTTTTATTAAAAAGTTTAAAACAACTTCATGCATTTTTCTTACACAAAATTCCTCATTTGGGTAACTTATTGATTACACAAACAGGTAACTGTTACTCAAATGGGTAACCGTTACCCATATGCAGGGTTGTGCCCAACCTGTTTACTGAACAACATCATGTCTTGTCACTAAATCAAGTGCGTATTTTACTTATTTCGTTTGTTGTCACATGTTGGCATTTGATGTCGGCATATAGGATGATCAATTATCAGCCGGATGGTATTATCACAGGCGTCGGCTTCTAGTTTGAAAAAAAAAGTATAATACTAATAGCTTACCCCGAGACTCCCTAATCCAATAATATTAGATCTCGATATTGAGAAACTTCTGATGGGCAATACCGAGATCTAATGCCCGATCTCTATATGAGTCTTTGCAAGTTACGCCCTCAAATTAGTGTGTAAGTTTGACGCTTAATTACTAAGTAAAAACTTACCAGAATGTCAAAAAAAAACATGTATAGCATGAATCAGTAGTTATCCATGAACACAACTGGTATGACAAAATATAAATCCACGGAATAATCATGCACACAATTTATAGGTGACCCATAGCAATTAAGTGCAGGGCTGTATAATATAGGTAAAATCCAATTCAATTTGTCACTTCCGGTTTATCAAGTTATAGCATGTAGTATCAAGTGGAAAGATAATATTAACAGTGGTAACCAAGGTTGTTTATGCGTACGGAAACAAGTATTTAGTATTCAGTTCTGATATATTCTTGAAATATTTAAATAAATTAATGCATTTAGTCGAAATACTGTAAGATATATTTGTAGATTTTTTACTTTCCGTCACCATTCCATAATTTGTAACTACCCATAAAAATGGCGACCGGGTAGACTTACAAATAATGGTGGGGGTAAAGAAACTAAATTCAATGTAAAAGTGCAAAAGTGACGTTTGGTATTTTGGATTTAAGACATGATTTGGGATAATTCTTTTAGGATTTGAAAGGTTAGTGTAAACACAACTTGAAATTTTGAATTTATATCGAGCCTATTTCTGCGCCATGTGAATCCTGCCTTAATTGTTAGAGGTTAGACACGACAAATATATATACCGTATGTTCTATTTGCAGATACAACTGGTAGGAATCGCTGTATCTGTAATGGAACGAGCTGTACCAGCCGAACCGAATCGGTATAATTAAGTGATTCGTTTTCAGAAGCGTACCACTTGTATCTAAGATGGCGGACCCGAGATTCCTCATTTGTCACCGAAATGTTTTCATTGTTGAAAACAAGGCAGAGCATATTTATATCCGATAAAATTACACGGATTGTTTATTTCAATGTGTACTGAAACTATTTAGGTATTATTTTTATATCCATTTCATTGTTAACACTGAAAATATGTAGCTTTTATATTCAAAGCGTATCCTTCAAATGGGTGCCGCCATCATGGAAAAATCCAAACATGTTCCATTGTATGATGTGTGATGTTTTCTATTTTTGTAGAACGTGAATCAAATGACAGCAGCAGGAAAAGCTCTAGATTCAGATGCCTCCAAATATGTTAATGATGTAAGTGAATTTGTGCATTTCATCCATTGATGATTAATATATAATAGTATTGGGCTGGATCAATATATCAATATACCGATATGTATCGGTTTTCAGCAGTGTATCGAATATCGATATGCAAACATGCTGTATATCGCTGTATCGTTTTAACAACTCAACCTACTGTTTTTACTATAGAAAGAGGAAATTCCAAACAAAATTTATTCTTGAACATCATTCAAGTAAGAGCATTTCAATCAAAAGGAAGTGTTTAAAGCATCTGTGTCACCTAGATGGATTTGAAATGTCTTTTCATAGCTAAGAATACGAATTGACAGAAATAAATCAACACAGATGGTGAACCAAATCAAATGTCTGGTAGGTTTTTGCCAGGTTATAGAATGTTTTATCAAAATTGTCTTTTATTGTCACAATATTCAAAACACAATGGTCAACTGAATTTGAAAAAGAGAGGTCCACTGTATCGTCAATACGTGTCGTGTTAGGTGTATTGTTTCAGTGTATTTTTTGATACGTATCGTATCGTTTTAGACCTTCCAATACCCAGCCCTATAATAGTATAACGTGTTCTACCGGTGCTATTTAGCTGAAACTTGCCGAAATTATCCAGATATGATCTTGACAAAGTGTTGTAACATCTCTGGTTGATCCCAAATCGAAGATGGCTACCATGACACCATATCTAATTAATTTCCTATATGACTATTTCCAAGGAAGTCAGACTGTTAAGGCCCTTGGGCCTCTTGTTCAGAAAGTACTGAAGCGATCTGTCTCAAATTTTATATGTGTTCCCCTAGGACCTTAGTTGTGCATATTGCATTTTGGAACCAATCGGTCAACAAGATGGCCGACAGGTAGCCATCTTTGATTTTGATAACTGAAGTTTGTTACTGCTATATATCTCGAAAAGTACTGAAAGGATCTTTCTCAAATTTCATATGTGGTATGTAGTAAAAGTTTGAATAGCAGAGAAAAGATCTCTCTTTCCAATGTCAGACATAAAGATAATTCTTTGGTGGGTGCCAAGATCCCTCTGGGACCCCTTGTTTAATCTTGATATTAATTTAAATTGATGATGAAAAAGTGCTTCAATCTGTCAATATCAATTTAGATGCAACTGTTATAAAAGATGTACCAATAATTTGAAGTAAAAACTTTGTTGAAATGAAATATTTGTACAGCAATTGATATCTTTTTCTTTCTTTTTCAGACAAATATTGAAATGCAGTGGGCTGTGAAAGCTTACCACCATGCTGAAACTTATTTTAATGTAAGTCATCAAGCAAAACAAATTACTTTAATTTTTAGTGCGAGTGTACTCGTACTATTATTTTCCTTGTCGGGTGTAGAGTCTGTGTACATCCGCTATGTGCAGATTCCAACTGCACATGCGATACCGGAAGTTAGTGCCTTATGCCGTTTAATAGATTTCGCCATGATTTAGTGACACTAAACTTTCAAAAACATATATTAAGATATACTTGTCAGCGACAATCTACTATAAATTAACAACAGTGACATTTCACAGTGCTAAACACATTTGTGTAAACTTCAACCGGCATATCATACAAATTATTGCATCTACTTTGGAAACTTCCGGAACAATACAATGCAATTCAGGTTTATTTATTGTCATTAAAAGAAAGTGACGAAAAGGATAACTTTTAGTACCGGCCACATATTTAATTTATTTCACATCATCCTAGGTACTAGGTGTACGTTGCACTATCACTTACTAAACCCTGTGACTATAGACCGCATTTGCTGCAGTTCTAATTAATATTTATAAAATTACACAGCTTTGCGTGAGAGAAACAGAATAAGAAACACAATATAAAATATCAGTCTGAGTGTCTTGAGCTCTAGATCTAATGTACCCCAGTAAGGCGTTGAAGCATAGCACTGGTAAATCACCACGTGCATAAAGACTGGACGGTGTTCTAGCGGACGACTATTTTGAACAACGAAATAAGTTTATCGTATCAATATAAATATGATAAGAAACACACTTTTATGTAACAAATAATTTCAAAGTAATTTTACAGTAATTTAAAGTTCTGATGAAGTAAAGGAAAGTATTTATTACAATGCACCAATGGCGTAAACCATCTCCTTGCAAAAGTCCCAAGGATACTGAGCAAAAGTGCTAATACATCTGTTGCAGACGATGATTTCATAGCGGAAATTGAGGTTAGGAAGTATTTAGCGAGCACTTAATGTCTAATAGACATATTTCTAGTTACACTAGGTATTCATAAATTCAGCAAGTTAAGATTGCATTTTGGAATAATTTATATTGAAAACATAGAAACTTAAATATACTCCTTATCTCTGGATCTAGATCTAGATCTAAAGTCATCAGGTATGTTTTACTTTTTAACTCAGAGAGTAATTGTCTTTACTACCAAAGATATTATCTGAAGAAGATAACAGACAAAGCAGTACTGTCACAAACCTGAATAATAATTTGCCTTTTGGTTATTGTTCTTTTCCCATCCTAATATTTATGTTTTATTAGCCCACCATCATCAGATGGTGGGCTATTCAAATCGCCTTTTGTCCGTGGTCAGTCGTCCGTCCGTCCGTCCGGTAACAATTCTTGTTACTGTTACTGCTATTTCTCAGAAAGTACTGAAGGGATCTTTCTCAAATTTCATATGTAGGTTCCCCTAGGACCTTAGTTGTGCATCTTGCATTTTGGGACAGATGGCTCAACAAGATGGCCGAGCGACGGCCATTTTGGATTTTGATAGTTAAAGTTTGTTACCGCTATTTCTCAGTAAGGACTGAAGGTATGTTTCTCAAATTTCATATGTAGGTTCCCCTAGTTGTGCATATTACATTTTGGGACGGATCAGTGAACAAGATGGCTGGCCAGCGGCCATCTTGGATTTTGATAGTTAAAGTTTGTTACCGCTATTTCTCAAAAAGTACTGAATGGATGTTTCTAAAATTTCATATGTAGGTTCCCCTATGACCCTAGTTGTGCATATTACATTTTGGGACTGATGGGTCAACAAGATGGCCGACCAGCTGCCATCTTGGATTTTGATAGTTAAAGTTTGTTACCGCTATTTTTCAGAGAGTACTGATGGGATGTTTCTCAAAAGTCGTATGTAGATTCCTCTAGGACCCTAGTTGTGCATATTACATTTTGGGACTGATCGGTCAACAAGATGGCCGACCCCCAGCCATCTTGGATTTTGATAGTTAAAGTTTGTTACCGCTATTTTGTCAAAAGTACTGAAGGGATGTTTCTCAAATGTCATATGGATTCCCTTATGTAGATCACATTTTGGGACTCTAGGACCCCAGCCATCTTGTTTTAAGTGCATATTACATTTTGGGGACTGATGTAGATTCCCTAGGTCAACAAGATGGCCGACCCCAGCCATCTTGGATTTTGATTGTTAAAGTTTGTTACCGCTATTTCACAAAAAGTACTGAAGGGATGTTTCTCAAAAATGTCATATGTAGATTCCCCTAGGACCCTACGTTTTGTGCATATTACATTTTGGGGACTGATGGGTCAACAAGATGCCAACCAGCGGCCATCTTGGATTTTGATTGTTAAAGTTTGTTACCGCTTATTTCACAAATAGAACTGTACTGAAAGGGATGTTTCTCTAGTAAATGTTCATAATGAGATTCCCGAGCCCCAGCCATAGGACCCTAGTTGTGGGCATATTACATTTTGGGAATGATGGGTCTTACAAGATGGCCAACCAGCGGCCATCTTGGATTTTGATAGTTTAAAGTTTGTTACCGCTAAAGTTGATGTATAGAAAAGGTCATGTAGATGTACCCTAGTTGTGCATATTACATTTTGGGACTGATGGGTAACAAGATGGCCAACCAGCGCCATCTTGGATTTTGATAGTTAAAGTTTGTTACCTCTATTTCACAAAAAGTACTGAAGGGATGTTTCCAAATGTCATATGTAGATTCCCCTAGGACCCTAGTTGTGCATATTACATTTTGGGACTGATGGGTCAACAAGATGGCCAACCAGCGGCCATCTTGGATTTTGATTGTTAAAGTTTTGTTACCGCTATTTCTGAAAAAGTACGGAAGGGATGTTTCTCAAATGTCATATGTAGGTTCCCCTAGGACCCTAGTTGTGCATATTGCATTTTGGGACGGATCAGTGAACAAGATGGCTGACCAGCGGCCATCTTGGATTTTGATAGTTAAAGTTTGTTACCGCTATTTCTCAGAAAGTACTGAATGGATCTTTCTCAAATTTCATATGTGTAGATTCCCCTAGGACCCTAGTTGTGCATATTACATTTTGGACTGATCGGTCAACAAGATGGCTGACCGCCATTCTTGGATTTTGATAGTTAAAGTTTGTTACCGCTATTTCTCAGAAAGTACTGATGGATCTTTCTCAAAGTCATATGTAGATTCCCCTAGACCAGTTGTGCACATTACATTTTGGGACTGATGAGTCAACAAGATGGCCAACCAGCTGCCATCTTGGATTTTGATTGTTAAAGTTTGTTACCTCTATTTCTCAAAAAGTACTGAAGGGATGTTTCTCAAATGTCAATATAGATTCCCTTAGGACCCTAGTTGTGCATATAACATTTTGGGGACTGATCGGTCAACAAGATGTCTGAACGCCAGCCGTGCATATAACATTTTGGGACTGATCGGTCAACAAGATGTCCGAACGCCAGCCATCTTGGATTTTGATAGTTAAAGTTTGTTACAGCTATTTCACAAAAAGTACTGAAGGGATGTTTCTCAAATGTCATATATAGATTCCCTTAGGACCCTAGTTGTGCATATAACATTTGGGACTGATCGGTCAACAAGATGGCCGACGCCAGCCATCTTGGATTTTGATAGTTAAAGTTTGTTACCACTATTTCACAAAAAGTACTGAAGGGATGTTTCTCAAATGTCATATATAGATTCCCCTAGGACCCTTGTTGTGCATATTGCATTTTGGGACCGATTGGTGAATACTGGCGGCCATCTTGGATTTTGATTGTTAAAGTTCGTTACCGCTATGTCTCAAAAAGTACTTAAGTGATCTTCTCAAATGTCATTTGTAGGTTCCCCTAGGACCCTAGATGTGCATATTGCATTTTTGGATTGATCAGTCAATAAGATGGCCGTCAGGCAGCCATCTTGGATTTCGATTGTTATTGCTATTTGTCTGCAATTACTGAAGTGATGTCTCTCATATTTCATGCGTAGTTTCCCCTTGGGCTTTAGTTGTGTTACCTTTGGGACTGATTGGTCAACAAGATGGCCAACGGCAACCTGTCGCCATCTTGGATTTCACCTCTGATTCTCAGAAAGCAATAAAGCGCGCGATCTGTCTTAAATGTTATATGTTGTATATTTGAAAACATTTGAAAAGCAGGGAAAAGATCTTTCTTTCCATTGTCAGACAAAGATCATTCTATGGTGGGCGCCAGGATCCCTCTGGGATCTCTTGTTATTTATTGTTTAACAAATATATTAGAAGTCCAACATGTAAACAGATACCATATTAGTTATACGTTTTATCTATTTTGTGTGTCAGGGAAATGAAAGATATGTATGAGAAAGTTGAAAGCAATGAGTGAAAGACTAACCACCTGTACATGTGTGATGTTGTGAGAGGATTGACCCCAGGGCTCCCATCCCTGGCAGCTTCATCCAAAAACTGCTTGGGAAAAGTAAAATTGTTGTGTTTAAAAAAGAGAGGAGGGGTGGTTAGAATCCTCTAATAACTTAATTATGTATAAATGATTGTACTCTAGTTCTTCAATCTTAGATCGTTTTTTAATTCAAGTGGAGAATGACAATAATAGTCATCATCTTGAATCCTAATATACAGGGATGACTCTATGCTTGACAAGGGATTACATGTTAATTTTCAAATGATATAATTTTTTATTTTTTTACTTTAGTTGCTGTGTTCAGTTGATTCATCGTTGCTGAAACTGACAAAGAAAGATGATGCAATTTATGAACATTTTCGAAAAACCTTCCCAGACATGGCTGTGGATGTCCTTAAGGATAGCGATCTGAAGACTCCTGAAGCAAAAGCTGTATGTTTATATGGCACCAATATAGCTATATAGTATGCGCTCAAAAAGATAGGACTAAACTTAACAGAATAATTTTCATCATCTGTCACTGAAACATTTGTGATAAATATTTCTAACTAGGCCAGGCCATTCAAGAAATATATGTGTTTCCGGTAGCTCTACCTTATAATTAATGACTACCAAAAACTTTTTATTAGTAAATTTTCATACAAAATGTAACCAAAAAAATTGTGTGTTTTGTTCAGAATTGTAATTTAATGTACAGGTTTTGTCTATTTATATATAAACCATGAAATGGAATCTGACAACTCCATGGTTAAAAATCAGGATAGATGTCTTAAGAGTATAAAACAAATTAAGAGAATTGCTTTCCTTCTTCTGCCCTTCTTCTTTAAAGAATGTTACTAAAAACACATATATAATTTAATTTGGCCTTATCTGTTATCATGGGTGCAACTGTTTTTCTAGATGTAAGTAATTATAAGAAATGAATTGTTTTACCAGTGTGTAACTTAGAGATATCAGTAAACAAATATTTTATCTTTTATCAGGCATGGCGTGACTTTTTAAAGTGCTATGAAGGTGAAATAGAAGATTACAATTTTGGAACACTGATTCGCGTAGATTCAGCAGGAGATATAGCTGATGACAATACAACTCTAGGTAAAGATAATTTTCCTTAATTAGTAAATGAAAAGTATTTGAAATTCTTAAGGATATGCTTTAGTGAAAAGTGAAATTTTTGTGATGACTAACTTTTTTCTAAACATAAAATATAGATTTCATATTCATAATTTAAAACGGAAAAGATTTTCTCAAAACCGATCACCTCTAGAAACCGAACATGGATGTCATGTACGGAATGAGTTCCTTATCTGTTATCATGTTGTTGCATGCCATGTCCTGGGGCATGTATACAAGTGTGAAGGTGTGCAACTAGTAAGTTTTTCTAGATGTAAGTAATTATAAGAAATGAATTGTTTTACCAGTGTGTAACTTAGAGATATCAGTAAACAAATATTTTATCTTTTATCAGGCATGGCGTGACTTTTTAAAGTGCTATGAAGGTGAAATAGAAGATTACAATTTTGGAACACTGATTCGCGTAGATTCAGCAGGAGATATAGCTGATGACAATACAACTCTAGGTAAAGATAATTTTCCTTAATTAGTAAATGAAAAGTATTTGAAATTCTTAAGGATATGCTTTAGTGAAAAGTGAAATTTTTGTGATGACTAACTTTTTTCTTTTAAAAATATAGATTTCTGGAAATTGGAGTTTATACCAATGTTGAAAACAGAAAAGATAATATGGTTTTGTTCTTGATTTTGAGCTACAATGTAACTTCCCGCAACCAAACCTTCTCAAAACCGATCACCTCTAGAAACCGAACATGGATGTCATGTACGGAATGAGTTCCTCTTTATTAATGGTAAATAAAATTTCCCAAAACCGATCCCTCCCAATACCGAATACAGGACAGATTTTGAGATCGGAATAGTCAAAAGTAACTAAAATACACTTCTGAAATACACACGTACCTGTATCCATAGTTGTTGCATGCCATGTCCTGGGGCATGTATACAAGTGTGAAGGTCATAAGTATAATTATGTACACAGTAATTATACCAGAGATGGTGGTGTAATTATTTATCATGTCTATTGTTTAGATATTTAACGAAGGTCTATCACGTGCATTGACGGTTTGTTTACTGTAGAAAACAAGCAGAGCTAGTAATAAACAGAAAGTGTCGTATTCAATTTTGAGAGTCTCACACGGGTTATTTATTTACTTATGTAGTTGTCAGATATCGTAAATTATCTGTATGAACAAGCCGAAGCCATGTATTGTTTTGTCATATAATGAGCGGCATCGACTGATCATCATGTAACTAGACCAAATTTGATTTCATTCTTGATGTGACCGGAAGTGATCGGCTGTATGTAGGTTAGATCAGACAAGAACATCCCCAAGAACATTCACGCAACTAACTACGTTTATAAGCGGTAACAAAGTCAAGATTGTTGTAATCCATCCCTTTAAATTATATGATTTTCTCTTTTGTGCTAACATTTACATTAACAATTAATATCGGCCAGTTATAACAAACACTAGGCAGTACAGTGTAGTGTAGAAAACAACTTCCGATCAATAAAATACGGATCGTAATTTTCTATTATGGCCTGGTTGAGAGGGCACTATTGCCTCATAGAATTGTCGAGGGATGGAATAGTGCCCGAGCCTAAGGCGAGGGCATTATCCCATTATGAGACAATACTATGAGGCAATAGTGCCCTCTCAACCAGGCCATAATGGGTTTAGTACATCACCCTGACATGAGACCATTTTTCATGTCATCGTAATGGAAGCACGTCAAGCGATAGGTCAACCACGCAACGCTATTTTCATTTCCACACCATGTTGTTACATTAAAAGTACAACATATGAATTGTCGCAGAAATATGGGATTCCATAAGAACGGGATTCAGCTTCATGAAGATTAAAAGTAGATCAATGTAGAACATTTGTGAACTGTCTATTGTAGAAAAGCAAGATTTGCTTGCACAAAACAGCCTGTCCGCCTTCTTGACGTCTTGGTCGAAGCGCAACGATATAATGATGCCATGTAATGATGACGTCACAATACATTCACATTCCATTTCGGGCCGCTTGCCTGGTCACTATTGCAAATAGTACCCATGTGTGTAGCCAATCAGAATCCAGTATTCTGTCACGTGATGTACTAATGATCGATAATCGGTAAACAAAACCCTCTCTAAACCGGCCAAAATTCTATGCACTGATTATTATCGGTTTAGGGAAGTTCCACTGTATTATGATTGAGAATAGCTATTTGATGTAAATTGTGATTTCACCAGAATTTCACTGTTTTGTTATGTTTTATTTTGTTGTATTTTCAGTTTTAAGAGTCCAGTTTTTGGCAATAGAGATAGCAAGGAATCGTGAAGGTTTGAACAAAGCTGTAAGAGAAAAGATCAGGAAACAGAAAGAAGAATCAAAATCATAGCACAAACTTTTTATATTGGATTAACAAGAAGAGGGTGGGGAGAGGTGGTGTATAGTTCTGATGATTATATACAACACTATAATGTTCATGGATTAAATGGTCTTTGCTGCTATGTGATATGACTTTGCAAGACTTTTTGCCAAAAGTGTACCTAGTGCTTGGATCCTGATTGTCTGCACAAGGTTTTCAGTCAATTTCAGAATGTCAAGTGCTTTATGTGTCAATTTCTTATATTTTAACCCATTCTTTTTGGATTATTAAGTTAAATATTTGAGAAATTCAAGTTCCGGTCTCATATTAAGGTTACACATGTCATATGAAGGGGCAGGTTGTCCCCTGCCTAGATGGTTACTGTCGAGGAAACAAATTGATATTGATTAATACATGTCAATTTTCTAAATTCATTGTATAAGTATTGAAGATATGAACTGCATTATTTCAGACAGATTAGCTCAGTAAGAGACGTTTCAAAAAAGATATGTAAATTGTTGGTAAAAGTATCATAATTATAAAGTATGGTATTATAATTTTAATACTGCCGTAACTCTTTGATGTGGTTAGGTCTACAATTGAGGTATATTCATTTGGAAAAGGCTACCTTCAGCACTATTTTATATCATATTTCTGAATATAACTCTCTATCAATTTTCAGTGGAAAATGTTAATGCAGAAATGAAAGGATTTACGGAATTCAGTGAAAAAGCATTTTCGTTTATATTAATAATGTCTCTATGTATGATAAGGCCCCATGGGCCTCTTGTATAAAAATATTGTTATAATGAACCAGTTTTTATACAGTTTTCTCATCAGTTCTTGAAAGTGTAAATCTGATTATAGCTGGTGTCTTCAAGTTTTGTAAAGATTAACCCACAGGGACCTGAACCAGCACGGTATAATAAATATACACAGTGTATGTGTATTATAACACTATTAATAAATGTATATTTATATTGTTGGTTGGAAATTGTGCAAGGTCCCTGTGGCTTAACCAACACGCTTTGACAATGTTGTTTTATTTTTATGCAACCCATACAGCTACATGTGCTTTTATGTTAAAACACATGCTGTGCAGACTACATAACTAATGTTGTACTTCATACAAGATTATGAATTTAACCTATAATGTATAAAACATGTCTACAAAAGTAGGCTTTATGGTTATATGTTTACCCATTGCTTGCCATGGTATGAATCAAACTCAGTTCAAACCCATCTGAACTCAAACAGAATTACTGCAGTCTGTACAGTGCATGTGCAAGATTAAAAGAATCTTGTACATATAATTAGGTAATGTCAAGTGGACATGTATTTCTCTAAACCTGGAAAGATGATATATCCACACTTCTGGTGAAGGAAAAATATCTATCTTGCTCATGACAAGACAGCTTGCAAACACAGAAGTATTTCTCTAAACCAGGAAAGATGATATATCCACACTTGAGTGGGTTTGTTTGTTTGTTTGATTAATTAACGTCCTATTAACAGCCGGGGTCACATAAGGACGGCCTCCCATAAATGCAGTGTGTAGCATGTGTAAAGTGGGAGGTACGTGTTTTGGGAGACTGCCGTATGTTCACTGAAGCATGCCGCCAAAGACACCAAGCAACATCCCCCACCCGGTCTCATAATACTGACAACGGGCGAACCAGTCGTCCCATTCCCTGTATGCTGAGCGCTAAGCAGCAGCAGAAAGTACCACTTTTATAGACTTTGGGGTGTCTCGGCCAGGGGACAGAACCCAGAGCCTTCCTGGTGAAGGAAAAATATTATCTTGCTCATGATGAAGACAGCTTGCACACACAGAACAATTATATGACATCACAACAATCTGATGTTGATACCATACTATGTATCATATCAAAAGCTTTCCATTCCATCATATCAATAGCTTTCCATTCCATCATATCAATAGCTTTCCATTCCATCATATATGTGTATAAATGTATGTATTTCATCATAGAAAGCAAACGGATTAAGAGAAAGTTACAAGAATTTTTTAGATCAATCTATTGAGTTCACAAACAGGTTGATATACTATAAACACATTTTATTTCGAGGCTACTAAATTTCACAATTTACGTTTCATAACATGTTCACAGATTTATAACTGAATGGAAATGCCTTTCATTTTAATTTTGCAAGAATTGTGGAAGATGTTAATTCGTGGATATAAACTTTTAGAAATTTACATTGATCGTGAAATTCCCGAAAATAAATTGCATGCGAAAGAAAGTTGGTTTACAGTAACTAAATTGTATATCTGTTCTCCGGATGGACTGCTAACATTCTCCAAGTAAACATATTGATTATATTAATACAAAAACTGATTTTCTTCAATAAAGGTTTATTATTTTAGACAACAATTCATTCAAATATAAATAGAATCAAGCACAGTTTTCATTCATTCATTCATTCATTCATTCATTCATTCTTATATTCATTCATTTGTTTATTCTTATATTCATTCATTTGTTTTTTTATTCGTTCATTTGTTTTTTACTCATTCATTTCCTCCCTCATTTCATTCATTCATAATATTTATTATAGTAAATTGTATGATTCAATCATTCATCAATTGAATAACATAATTTGTTAATTCAATGTTATTTACTCATTCATTCATATAGGGCATATACACATGCTCATTTCCAATAAACAATTTTATCAATAATTTTTATGGTACATGTAAATTACTAATACCTGAACATGTTAGATATACAAAACATGCATATTGTAAAATGAATACACAGTTAATTGGTATTTTTAACACCAGTCAGTACATGTTCTCTCACCCAACAACTGTAACCCATAATTATATGATTCACATTCCATTTTTATCACAGTTTGCACGACCTGTTACTAGATTCATGAATCTAAACTGCTTAAACGTTCATTCTCCACTAAATGTACAAATTCCATTATTAAGTGTCCTCTATCAATATCGCATCCTCGATATTCCAGGGGTTCCGATCACTTACGATCTCTACACCCCTGGACTATCTCATAGTAAAACTGGAGGCAACGGAATAGAACAGATAATTTAGTCATTTGATGTACATCAAAAGAACCGTATAACGGTACACTGTGGTTGACTGTGTGGCTTTGATGTTAGGCGTCGCTCTCTCTGTAGTCTTCAAAGGAAATCTTTGCTGGCCTGTGATTGGTCAAATGTTTTCAGCTGAGCTGCCTTCAATTTCACTATGAGATAGTCCAGGGGTGTAGAGATCGTAAGTGATCGGAACCCCTGGAGTTTCGAGGATGTCAATATCGGGACTTAAAAACCATGTTTGTATATCATGTTTGTTTCACACGTAAAATATATTGATTGATCTTCGAAAATAATCAAGTGTTGTTCCTCTGACCAATTCAGATTTTGCTCATCATCACATTAAATATGGCTCTCGTGAATTTCGACTGTCCTCTTAAGCTATAATGTATTTCATAAATCATCTGTGACTAAGTAAATGGGTAAATGTTACATTTTTTTCTATCATATCATAGATATTAGCATACGCAATGAGAATAGACAAGTATTGGCACACAAAATGCTTAGATATTTTTTATATAACTCATTTTATCATTGTCACAAACTATGCTGGCAGATACGTTACAAACAAATAAAATCACGTACACAATTAATGTATTATCAAATGTTCACGTTTTTTTCGTGATAATGAACTTTAATATGTATACTAACTTTTACCCTTATGACAAGGACATATCCATTAACAATTAAATGGACAGGTGCGATCTAATCTTGAAAATATACATGTTACGCAACGACATCAACAGATACGTTACTACTATGTACTTGATTACCTAAGATGCCACTTTCCCACAGAGATAAATTCACATCACAGTTTGAAAAGTATATAACACTAAGTGTTACAATGTTTGTGCTTTGGTTGACAAGTCACACGGTGTCATTTAAATGATGAGAGGGGTTAGTGTCGGTCAGTACATTACCGACAGATACGTTATGGAAAAATACTCATATCGACAGAAATTCTCACGCTTGTCATAAAACATTCGAAATTAGCTTAACCACGTGGCAAGTGTCCGAGAGTTTGTCAATAGTTTACAAGCGGGAAGATTCGTTGTGTTGCCAGTGTTGGAAACTCGAAATAAGAAAAACCTTTACTTTCCTGTAGTATATACCTATACATAGTAACATATATATACATTTCTGATAATAATCACATGATTTCTAACACTAGTTAGCTGTATTGATTAAGCTATTAGGTATATAATTAATTGTTAAATGTATAAATCACATATCAAAATAAGAACGTATCTGGTATAAAAGATTATGTATCTGTTTGATGAAAGATGTACCGTTAACTCTAATATTTAGTGTAAAACTAATAAAAATACTGTTACATCGACTAATTCAAATACATTTTATAGCCAGATATTGTTAGAATGCTTGGTATACTAATGATACGGTAATGTGATATATAAACATGAAATAACGTATCTGTTTATTTGGTAGCGTACCTGTCATATTTGGTAACGGATCTGTACTTTTGTACGTAAACCTTAATTTGAGTGAACTTGGTTTCATTTGTAGCAATTTGTTTCAGACTAGATATGGTCAGAAAATGTAAGTTTAGGGTTGTTTGTGGCAATCAAGTATGACGGAGACTGATACGTTTCTCAGGTGAAGGAAGGCGAGGACAAAGAGAATGAATTATTCCTTTTCTTCATGTCAAAAAACATCAACAAAGGACAAGTGAGGTTTCGTTGGCCAATAATATCAGACGAACTGTTTATCCTGAGTTATCACATCTACCTGTCAGCCGTGCGGGTCGTTTTTTCCCAATTAAATGACAAGAACGCTGAAACCATCCGCAGTAAATGGGAATCGGTGTAGACAGATACGTTACCAATATGGTACAAACATAATCATCTCTTCATCGACGCCGCTTTCAATAGTTTTGATCTATCGTTTGATAATTTCGATGTTGTAGTTTTGATTACAAGTTTTGAAGCAGATTCGTGTTATTGAATTCGTTTATTTTCTAATACTTCATAAAGACATATACCAAGAGAACAGATACGATCGCTGCTAATTTAGGCAAAAATTATCTAAAGTATTGCAGAGAAGTGAAACCGCTGAAAAGTACATTTTCTTTGATGCATTTTGACGAATTTATGAAACAGAAAAACATAATAATCCTGTCAGATTTCTACAGTCATATATTAAGTATGTTGTAACATAAACGTTACTGTTTAAAGCTGGATTTTAATGTCCTATACAGTAATTTTTGATTTATACAAATACAAAATTAATAACATGTACTGATGCAGATAAAGGTACAGTTTGATAAAAAGGAAAAATATAGAAATAAAATACTTTGGTACTATTTTTATATGAAACTATTCGAACACACTTATGAATCATACAAACCAATATTCACAAATGAACTTTTCATAACTGCAATTGATAAAGACAAGTTGCTTTCGAGACGGACAAATGGCTTTGAATGGAAAGAAAAGTCCAAAACCAAAGCAAAAATTCAGTTTAAGTGTATATTTTGTGGCATTTCTAATGACAAACCTCAATTTAGTTCATTTTAACAAAGTCACGTATCTGTTCTTTACCAAAATATGATGGTTGACTGTAACAATTATAACTTTTCTTTGAGTAAAGATAGGAGCCAGCCCTTTTGGATTTAAAAAGTAGAGATATTTGCCAAACAAATGACAATACATAAGAACTTTGTTTTCAATTTTCATATTTTATGTTTTCTTTTCTGAAAACATGCAAATTAGTGGAGAATGAACGTAAAGTTATGTTTCAAATGTTTTTCCAGAAAAAACGGGGAAAATATGACAAGACTGTTTGGATGAATTAGTTCCTCTTTAAATAATTTTCAAACTTAAAAAATAATGTAAACCTACTTATTTTATCGATATAATCTGATTTCAGTGCTTTTTGTACCAGACATTTTGTGCTTTTGCAGTAACTCTATTTTATCTTAGTCTTTAGTGTAGCATTTGCATGACATTGTGATGATTACACAAATTCATCAATGCATTATCCTGTTTATAAAAACAATTTTACCTTTAAAATTGATTGCACCAAAATAAGTACACTTACAGTACCAGGTAACTCATAATTCGAAGACAATCACATTTGACCTACCCTGGATACCAGTTGCCCTGGATACCTATACTCAATTTTGTCAGAGGAAAGTGATGACAGACCCATCTACATTGTGGATCTCGATCTACAACCAAGTCAGTATCCTTATTTCTGCCTGAGAAATTGATGACTCAATCAGCCTGGAAAGTAATCCTCATTATTGTCGATCACAGTACTATCCTCCTTTCTGTTATCCAAGAAGTTGACGGTATTGATTTTGAGTACCTTAACAGTACAATCCTCCTTTCTGTCCCAAAACCTGATGCTACTGATTTTGAGTAAGTCGTCAGCCTTGGAAGTTAATTACACCAAACAGAGTGAGTACCATTTTAAGAGTGTCTGTCTGAGAGGAAAGGTTAGCACCGATAGCTTTGTGGTTGGCTGTATCGTCCTCCAATTTGTTCTGGTAGATCTGCAACAACAACCATTAGCATGAGTAAAACTTTTCAAAATGTAGGAAAAGTGAAGCTAATTGCTAGGATTTTAGAAGTTGATGAGAAAAATACAAAATTTGAGATCAGCACTTCATATATTCTGGATATCAGGCATGGTTACTCAATGACTCCATAGTAATTTCATGATACAATCATTATCATTTGTTATTTCATTATTCTTTTCTTTCAATTTTACTCACCTTTAATTCATTGATCTGTTTGTAGAGAGACAGGTTTTCTTCCTGTAGATGTTTGAAAGATTTCCTAATTTCTATTAATTCTAGTTCCCGTTCTGCAAAAAATCAGACACAAGTACCAGAACAGTTTCAAAAGTTGTGTCTATGGCATACATCTACATGCAGCCTATATATATGAAAAAGTTAACATCATGTACCAGTATTTTCATAATGAAGCAGACGACAGTAGATAATAATAAATTGGATGAAATAAAACAAAAGCAACATGCATTTCTTCACTTCTGCACATTTTCAATCTGTAATTTCAAAATGTAAAGAAAGCAAAGCCAGTATATTTTGATAAATATTTTACTGAAGTTTAATATTTCTAGTTTGACCTCTTTGCATCAAATCAAGAGGTCAGGCTATAACCTTGACCTTGAATGGGTTCAGTTTGTCTGTCTTACCGTAATTGCCTCTAAAGAAGTTCTGTATGAATCCGTCAACATCGAGGGGAGATGATTCTTTGTCCGCTACAGGCAGGCTATCTGACTGGTTACTGTCGGTACCAAGGTCCTGGGGGATGGATCTTTGTGTAGGTGACAGAGTCGAGGAGTTTGCTGTACTGCCTATATCCTTTTGTATCTCACCTAAGCATAGAAACATTAATCAGCATTCCAACAACAAAGAGTTACAGATCATGATCATACAGTTTGACATTATCTTAAACAAGATGCCCATGGGCTTTAGCGGTCACCTGAGTTCAGATACAGAATAAAACAAAGACATATAAACACTATATATTGGCTCATCAGGCCCTTGAAGTTAGCCAGCGATTTTATAAATTTGAATTTTAAATATGAAGAGTATTTGGTTCCATCAAATCTGTGAATTCAGACGGTATTTTGAAATTTCAGCAATTTTGACCCCTTTTGGCCCCTCTTTGGGGGTCGGCTAGGACCAATATGGATATGATGATAAAATGCTATCGCAGACTAATTCTAACCACATTTGACTCATTACCTATGAAATTTGAGCTAATAATGCTCATAAATGTGTTTTTTTTCTTAATAAACTATGGTAAAATTGACCCCCTCCCCAGGGGAAACATGAGACCCCAGACCCAGGGTCATATAATTCACAATTTTTGTGAAGGACCTAATGACCTTTCTTTTTATGAAGAGTATTTGATTCCAGATCTGTGAGTGGAGAAGAAGATTTTTGAAATTTTTGTCAATTTTTTCCCCTTTTTGCCCCCAACAGCCCCTTGAGGGTGGGGATCATATAATTCACAATTTTAATTTGCCTTATATGTACCTTAGAAGGTTTGTTCAAAATTTCATTGAAATTGCATCAGCAGTTTTAGAAAAGAAGTCAAAAATGTAAATTGTTTACTGACATAAGACGCACAATGCATGAAGGACGATGCACAACGATGACGACGGACAAAAGGCGATTAGAATAGGTCACTTTAGACTTCATCTCAGGTGACCTAAAAATATACATGTACATGTACTATACAAACCAAGTTATGATTCAAGGTTAAGAACAGTAAAACGTTTCTGCAGACATGACAGGTTATACAGTAGGTGATGCACCATGGTTATCACATATAACCATTCTACCTCACCTGCTACATTCTGTACATGTTATACAGTAGTTGATGTGCTGTGGTTATCACATATAACCATTCTACCTCACCTGCTACATTCTGTACATGTTATACAGTAGTTGATGTGCTGTGGTTATCACATATAACCATTCTACCTCACTGCTACATTCTGTACATTTATACAGTAGTTGATGTGCTGTGGTTATCACATATAACCATTCTACCTCACCTGCTACATTCTGTACATGTTATACAGTAGTTGATGTGCTGTGGTTATCACATATAACCATTCTACCTCACCTCACCTGTACATACATTCTGTACATGTTATACAGTAGTTGATGATGCTGTGGTTATCACATATAACCATTCTACCTCACCTGCTACATTCTGTACATGTTATACAGTAGTTGATGTGCTGTGGTTATCACATATAACCATTCTACCTCACCTGCTACATTCTGTACATGTTATACAGTAGTTGATGTGCTGTGGTTATCACATATAACCATTCTACCTCACCTGCTACATTCTGTACATGTTATACAGTAGTTGATGTGCTGTGGTTATCACATATAACCATTCTACCTCACCTGCTACATTCTGTACATGTTATACAGTAGTTGATGTGCTGTGGTTATCACATATAACCATTCTACCTCACCTGCTACATTCTGTACATGTTATACAGTAGTTGATGTGCTGTGGTTATCACATATAACCATTCTACCTCACCTGCTACATTCTGTACATGTTATACAGTAGTTGATGTGCTGTGGTTATCACATATAACCATTCTACCTCACCTGCTACATTCTGTACATGTTATACAGTAGTTGATGTGCTGTGGTTATCACATATAACCATTCTACCTCACCTGCTACATTCTGTACATGTTATACAGTAGTTGATGTGCTGTGGTTATCACATATAACCATTCTACCTCACCTGCTACATTCTGTACATGTTATACAGTAGTTGATGTGCTGTGGTTATCACATATAACCATTCTACCTCACCTGCTACATTCTGTACATGTTATACAGTAGTGATGTGCTGTGGTTATCACATATAACCATTCTACCTCACCTGCTACATTCTGTACATGTTATACAGTAGTTGATGTGCTGTGGTTATCACATATAACCATTCTACCTCACCTGCTACATTCTGTACATGTTATACAGTAGTTGATGTGCTGTGGTTATCACATATAACCATTCTACCTCACCTGCTACATTCTGTACATGTTATACAGTAGTTGATGTGCTCTGGTTATCACATATAACCATTCTACCTCACCTGCTACATTCTGTACATGTTATACAGTAGTTGATGTGCTGTGGTTATCACATATAACCATTCTACCTCACCTGCTACATTCTGTACATGTTATACAGTAGTTGATGTGCTGTGGTTATCACATATAACCATTCTACCTCACCTGCTACATTCTGTACATGTTATACAGTAGTTGATGTGCTGTGGTTATCACATATAACCATTCTACCTCACCTGCTACATTCTGTACATGTTATACAGTAGGTGATGCACCATGGTTATCACATATAACCATTCTACCTCACCTGCTACATTCTGTACATGTTATACAGTAGTTGATGTGCTGTGGTTATCACATATAACCATTCTACCTCACCTGCTACATTCTGTACATGTTATACAGTAGTTGATGTGCTGTGGTTATCACATATAACCATTCTACCTCACCTGCTACATTCTGTACATGTTATACAGTAGTTGATGTGCTGTGGTTATCACATATAACCATTCTACCTCACCTGCTACATTCTGTACATGTTATACAGTACATGTAGTTGATGTGCTGTGGTTATCACATATAACCATTCTACCTCACCTGCTACATTCTGTACATGTTATACAGTAGTTGATGTGCTGTGGTTATCACATATAACCATTCTACCTCACCTGCTACATTCTGTACATGTTATACAGTATTAGATGTGCTGTGGTTATCACATATAACCATTCTTCACTGCTACATTCTACATGTTATACAGTAGTTGCATGTTTCAAATAACCTTCTACCGTGCTACATTCTGTACATGTTATACAGTAGTTGATGTGCTGTGGTTATCACAATATAACCATTCTACCTCACCTGCTACATTCTGTACATTAGTTATACAGTAGTTGATGTGCTGTGGTTATCACATATAACCATTTACTCACCTGCTACATTCTGTACATGTTATACAGTAGTTGATGTGCTGTGGTTATCACATATAACCATTCTACCTCACCTGCTACATTCTGTACATGTTATACAGTAGTTGATGTGCTGTGGTTATCACATATAACCATTCTACCTCACCTGCTACATTCTGTACATGTTATACAGTAGTTGATGTGCTGTGGTTATCACATATAACCATTCTACCTCACCTGCTACATTCTGTACATGTTATACAGTAGTTGATGTGCTGTGGTTATCACATATAACCATTCTACCTCACCTGCTGTACATGTTATACAGTAGTTGTGGCTCACACATATAACCATTCTACCTCACCTGCTACATTCTGTACATGTTATACAGTAGTTGATGTGCTTGGTTATCACATATAACCATTCTACCTCACCTGCTACATTCTGTACATGTTATACAGTAGTTGATGTGCTGTGGTTATCACATATAACCATTCTACCTCACCTGCTACATTCTGTACATGTTATACAGTAGTTGATGTGCTGTGGTTATCACATATAACCATTCTACCTCACCTGCTACATTCTGTACATGTTATACAGTAGTTGATGTGCTGTGGTTACACATATAACCATTCTACCTCACCTGCTACATTCTGTACATGTTATACAGTAGTTGATGTGCTCCTGGTTATCACATATAAACCATTCTACCTCACCTGCTACATTCTGTACATGTTATACAGTAGTTGATGTGCTTGTTATCAATATAACCATTCTACCTACACCTGCTACATTCTGTAGCATGTTATACAGTAGTTGATTGTGCTGTGGTTATCACCATATAACCATTCTACCTCACCTGCTACATTCTGTACATGTTTTTAACATAGTTGATGTTCCATGGTTATCATCATATAACCCATCTCTACCTGCATCGGCTACATTCTGTACATGTTATACCAGTAAGTTGGATGTCCATGGTTATCACATATAACCATTCTACCTCACCTGCTACATTCTGTACATGTTTATACAGTATATATTGATGCACATGGTTATCACATATAACCATTCACCACCTGCTACATTCTGTACATGTTATACAGTAGTTGATGTGCTGTGGTTATCACATATAACCATTCTACCTCACCTGCTACATTCTGTACATGTTATACAGTAGTTGATGTGCTGTGGTTATCACATATAACCATTCTACCTCACCTGCTACATTCTGTACATGTTATACAGTAGTTGATGTGCTGTGGTTATCACATATAACCATTCTACCTCACCTGCTACATTCTGTACATGTTATACAGTAGTTGATGTGCTGTGGTTATCACATATAACCATTCTACCTCACCTGCTACATTCTGTACATGTTATACAGTAGTTGATGTGCTGTGGTTATCACATAATAACCATTCTACCTCACCTGCTACATTCTGTACATGTTATACAGTAGTTTGATGTGCTCTGGTTATCACATATAACCATTCTACCTCACCTGCTACATTCTGTACATGTTATACAGTAGTTGATGTGCTGTGGTTATCACATATAACCATTCTTTTTCACCTGCTACATTCTGTACATGTTATACAGTAGTTGATGTGCTGTGGTTATCACATATAACCATTCTACCTCACCTGCTACATTCTGTACATGTTATACAGTAGTTGATGTGCTGTGGTTATCACATATAACCATTCTACCTCACCTGCTACATTCTGTACATGTTATACAGTAGTTGATGTGCTGTGGTTATCACATATAACCATTCTACCTCACCTGCTACATTCTGTACATGTTATACGTAGTTGATGTGCTTGGTTATCACATGTAACCATTCTACTCATGCTACATTCTGTACATGTTTTACAGTAGTTGATGCTGCCTGGTTATCACATATAACCATTCTACCTCACCTGCTACATTCTGTACATGTTATACAGTAGTTGATGTGCTGTGGTTATATCACATATAACCATTCTACCTCACCTGCTACATTCTGTACATGTTATACAGTAGTTGATGTGCTGTGGTTATCACATATAACCATTCTACCTCACCTGCTACATTCTGTACATGTTATACAGTAGTTGATGTGCTGTGGTTCTTATCACATATACCATTCACATTACTTCATTCTACCTCACCTGCTACATTCTGTACATGTTATACAGTAGTTGATGTGCTGTGGTTATCACATATAACCATTCTACCTCACCTGCTACATTCTGTACATGTTATACAGTAGTTGATGTGCTGTGGTTATCACATATAACCATTCTACCTCACCTGCTACATTCTGTACATGTTATACAGTAGTTGATGTGCTGTGGTTATCACATATAACCATTCTACCTCACCTGCGTAGTTATCAGTACATATCAACCATTCTACCTCACCTGCTACATTCTGTACATGTTATACAGTAGTTGATGTGCTGTGGTTATCACATATAACCATTCTACCTCACCTGCGTAGTTATCACATATAACCATTCTACCTCACCTGCTACATTCTGTACATGTTGCCTCCCCAACATGTGTTCCTTTTTATTATGTTGTGAGCTGAAGTATTTGTCACATGTCCTACAGTAAAGTTCATTCATGTCATCCTCCTGGTCAAAAGGAAATTAACATTCGTAAAATAGGAAGGTATGATTTTCAAGTAAATTACATGCTGATATACAAGTGTGATTTAATTTCATTCAAACTTAATTAAAATACAATATATATTGATCCTTAAATCCTTGATGAGAAAACACTGTATCCTTGATGAGAAAACACTGTAAGCCAACTTTCTTTTCTTTCATGTGCAATTTAATTTCACGATTAAAGTAAATTAAAGGTTTATCTTTGCAAATACTATTTACACAATACTTATTGATAGAAATTTCCAATTAATTCTTCAATCTGTAAATTTTCATCTTTGCATATCAATTTTTTTTTCTTTTTAGATGAAATTGCAAAATTGAATAGCTGCAAAAGAAATGATGTTAAGTACTGGACAATCAGATAATGCCTTATTCTCTTATTGTTCTTAGACAAGGGGAATGAATGTACATGTATATAACCCAATTTTGAGTGTGTATTAAAAACAGAATTTGAGAGGGATGTTATTAATCAGGATTACAGGAAGCAGAAAAATTGTTATTTGGATTAATTTGTAAAAGGAATCCATAATAATGACTTTATCTTTTTTAAGCATTCAAAATGATAAATATTTTAAAGGGGCATGTGCCATTATTAGGGTACCAAATGTAGTAATGGCCTGAACATAAAGAAGCTTACCTCCATGTCACCAGACATTAGTTGTGAGTAGTTCTCGTCATTCACCCATTCACCTTCCTCACCTGTATCGTGAAAACTTTCAGTACACTTTGATTTATAGGAGACAATATGAAGTTGTTTCCAAATAATCTTATGCATATGTAGTACAAAACAACTAATGTAACACAAGTAAGAGCATAATTAACCTAAACTAACATTTACATAATTTATTGACTTACAAAAGTGTTCAGACAAATAGACAAATTTGAAATACAAGATGCATGTAAGTGATTTCTGTTTTAATACCTCTTATACCAGCCTTCATTTTCTTTTTCTTTACTGTGTTTTGGTAAGTTTTCAGTTCTTCTTTGTATCTCTTCTTATCATTTTCTGCCTCATCCAAATATTTCTGTATAGTAAAGAACAAAACCAATCAACATTTGAAATATTTATCATGGTTTGGCTGATGAATTTTTATGTAATGTTTTAAAGCACAGTGATAGATAAATAAAGCTTTCGTTATCAGCTACTACAAACACATACTTGAAAAGTGACCCTGATTTTCAAGGTGAGATAAAACCATCAAAAACAACTAAATTCAAGGCTATTTTCTCATAGAAATATTGTCAAACAATCATTCTGAGAGTATTTCTAAAGCAAAACATGTACATGTTCCCTTCCACTCTCCACATGCCATCACATTGATCTCAGCCTAATCTTAGTAACGGTGACCTTTATGGTTGACTTTTTTACCCCAAAAATCAATTCCAAACTGTGTTTTCTAATAAAATACAATTGTATGCAGTTTCAACAAAATGCATAAATCTGTTCTCATGTTATGGTCTTGAAACCAACAGACAGACAGACAGACCGACAGAGACTACATGTAACCCTAGAGTCCGTTCTCGTTTTACCTGTAAGGGACTGATGTAACCCTAGAGTCCGAAGCATTATCAACCAAGTGAGTATCACATCATTGTATTGTTTCCTGTGGTATCATGGGGATTTGAAACTTTCAATATCACAAACCAACGTGAAGATAGAACTGCCCTGTAATGTCTGACTCTTGCCCGCAATCATTACCACGGCTTTCTCCCATTTTACCTGTTTCTTCTCTGCTGGCATACTGGACCATTCCTGGCCAAGAATCTTTGTTACTTCTGAAAAAGGTATTTCTGGGTTGCTTCCCTTTATTTCCTGTCTGCGTTCTATAGCATACAGCAAATATCTAGAAATACAGAACAGAATTGATTAGTGTAATTTCTAACAATCAAAAATTACAATCAAATAGCAACATAGTTTCCAAAGGTACAAAATGTAGACACCAAATATATGCTTCATATATATATATATATATACATTAATTATATAAATTGTTAAGTCAACCTAAATCTTAGAAATACAACAAGCTTTTAAATTGATAATTTAAGTTAATTTTTTATTCAATATCAATTACAATTCTTCTGATAAATGTTTTAAATGTGAAATTTCCACAAAACTTATCATTTTGACTGTAGTTACTGTGCTATAATTTAGTTCAATACACTATACAGTATAACTTGTCTAAACCGGTTGTGAACGGGACCAGTCTATTTGTTCGGTTTATACAGGTGTCCGGTTTATAGAGGATAGAACCATATGACAATATGTTCACATGAAAATCATCATAAGATTTTTTTTTATTACAGCACAAACATTTATTCTCACATATGTACATGGTAGAACACAGAATTCAATCCTATGTTTTCTTGGTTTCTGAGATGTACATGTACGATCCATTTCTCTCGGTGTGCTACATTCAAATTAACTCTCAGAATTTATGGGTATGTTTTATTGTCAGAATTGACTGTGAAAAGTATTCACAAATACAATGTACATGTAACAAAACCGTCGAATGAAAAGTGAAAAGTTGTCACTATCTAGGCCTTAGTATACCAGTACAGGTAAATCCCCTTAAACGCCTCATGATCAGTCCCATGTTGTGAAAACATTGCGTCCGGTTTGCCCAAGTTAATTTTACAAGGAAAGGTAAAGTAACATTACAGTTCCGGTTTTCAGAGTAGACAGGTTCCGGATTATGCAGGTTTTGGGTACTATATTTTATTAAGAAATTTGCCGGGACCAAACAAATTAATCAGTATAGACAAGTTTCCAATTTATACAGGGTTCGGCTTAGACAAGTTATACTGTATAACCAATTTGAAATTCATCATAGTATCCTGTCTGTTGGTAGCCACCTAGATTAATTCAAGTTTAAAACAGGTTCACATTTCACCAATTGATTTTGATTTTACCTATGTGGCACCACTTACCCAGAAGCAGGTGCCCTAGGTGTGTTAAAGTCTGGAGCAGGTTTACGTCGTTTACCTTTGGGCCATCCTCCTCTTCTTTTCTGGTATGATAAACATGATCATTATGAGTAATAATAAATAGATTGTCTCCCCTTCTTACCAAAATTAGATAATTGTCTCCACTTTTATAAATCATAATTAAATAAGAACAGAACAGAATTACCAAAATTAGATAATTGTCTCCCCTTTTATAAATCATAATTAAATAAGAACTGTATGTTATAACCACTTCATATCATTTCTACAAACATGCTATTGGTGGTACATATTAACAGATATTGCATTATTTGTCCAAAAAGGTTTCTTTTTTTTTATTTATGAACATAACTTTACAACAAAATACCTTTTGTATGCAATATATCTTCAAGAGTCACAGATTCACTTCAAAAGTTTTAAGTCAGGAAATGAACATTTTTTGTTTGTTTTTTTTTTTTTTTTTTGAATAAAATTCCTATTGTGAAGTTCAATGTATGTGAACTTATCAAAATTTCAAATAAATATTTTTGAAAAAAAATTGGTGTTAAAGGTCAGGTTTCAAATATAAAAACCTTTTCTGAGGACTGGTCACCACTGGATGAAGTACTGGTCAGTGGAGATTTAGGGGTCAAGATTTGGTCAGACTGTAGTGGAGTACAGCTAACTGATGCCTCGTATGTTTCCTCACAAACGACAGCTCCTTCCCCTGGAGTGGGGGTTTGGTTAATCAGCAGAGTTGTCCCTTGTGATTCAACTAGACCGTTCTGTGTGAGGATTCCTGTCACTACACAAAATATAGCCTCTATTTTATACTGGATACCATTAATTTTGGTTACTTAATGCATCAGTATCAAGATTGTTCTGCTTAGTGTAATCAGATGATATTGCCCTTTAGTAATAAAGTTATGTATTGATAAGGGCACCACAACATGGAAAGATTAAAAAAAAACCAAAAAAAAACCATAGAAGTTTATTTAGCATATGACATTTTCAAAAAAAAACCATAGAAGTTTATTTAGCATATGACATTTTCAGTCAAAACTTTAACAGGACCACTCAATTAATTCTTATTCAAGAAAAAAAAGTGAGAAACAAATGTGAATAAGAAAAATATCACCGGAGACTTCATGTCATATTCAAGAATAGTTAAACAATTAAATCATCATGCAAAAAAGTATTAGACTTTTCTCTTTTTCAAATATCAATCTAACAATTATGTACGTCATTTTCAAATGCAAAAAATAAATTTACTTGGTAATGCAGTTGTCAGGATTTGTCTCCCTTGAATGTCAGCATCTGTATAACTAACAGAACCCAGTGTATCGCCGTTCACAGACAGCAGTAAATTCCTGTAAGGAATTAGTATAAGACACATTCTATTCAATGAGTACATTGCATTTGAGCTGTTGCAAAAATGTAAAAGTTTCCAAATATTACTGGTGTAAAAATATGTACATTTCAAATAGATGGCATCACTAAATAATTAACTAATGGTAGCCAAGAGAAACAGTCAATCTTTTAACTTCAATTTTTCTTTCAATATATATATTTTCTATACATGTATATCTAAAACCTTTCAACAAAATGTCTAAAATTCTCAGTGACTCATTTAAATTTTGTACCATATTTCAACTATGTTGCATCAATTAGTGGATATCTAATGACAAAGTCAAGTTTACATTTACATTTACAATCAATAGAGGAAACTACTGCCTACCCTCGTGAAGTTTCCACCAGAACCAAACCTCCATGTTCTGGGAGCAGTGTGGCCGCAGTTGTTGTCGAGACGAGGGCTTCTCCAGCTGGTTCACTTTTAGAAGTGACTGTTATAGTATCTATGGCGACAGGTTCAGCCACGGTGAGAACAGAGTGGTGTACAGAGCTCCCATCTGTCATGTTCAACATTTCATGGTGATCCATTTTTGATTTAAGGATCGTTTCAGTACCAAAGGTTGTGTCGTATGGCTACATTCTACCATCTAGCAGCGAACTGAAAAGTGAAAACAAAATGCCTTAAGATATTGGTGAGCAAGAATTAGATCAAGTCAGTTTTTATGACACCATGATAATTAGCTCTCATTTTATATTAAACAGGCTTCAAGAAACTAGAAAGAAAATTTCCTAAGTCTCTTAATGCTGTTATAATACATACCGTCAAACCTGCTTATAAAGACCATCCAATTCAGGGACCAAGAAGAAATAGTCATTTATAGTAATTCTTGGAACTTACCGTATTCGACCCAATAAGCGCCCAGGGCGCTTAAAATTGATAAAAATGAAAAGGTGCTAATAAGTCAAAATAATTGCAAAATAATTGCAAATTTATACCGTTTTATGTAGTTTTGGTCCTTATTTATGCCTGGGCAATTGAAATTGAGGCCTCAAAAAGGGGGAGGGGCGCTTATAGGGACATGGGCGCTTATTGGGTCGAATACGGTATACACAGAGCAAATTGTGTTAAAATTGACCATTTGGGACCCTGAGAAAGTGTTCTCACTAAGCAGGTGGTCTTTATACAGAGCTGGTCCCTAAAGGCAGATTTGCCTGTATCTTGCTTAATAATCTGCTTTTGTGAGTATACATTTAGATATTTATAATTTATGGCATGTACCTGTGAGTCCAACATCAAATGCCATCAATGATGCATACAAACTTGTAATTATAACACACAATATTTGGTTTTCTTAGTTGAATGTCCAAGTAACAGCTGGGGTCATGTAAGGATTTGTTAGATTTTTTGGTGGAGAAAAACCTGAAAAAAAACCATAAACCAAGCGGTCAGTACCTGGCAGCTGTCCCACATGGGATTCAAATTTGTGACCCAGAGGTGGAGAGCTTGTGGTAATGTCGAGACATCTTAACCGATCTGCCAACGCGGCCCCACACACAATACTGATAATGAAAATACAGAATAGTATGACTAGACATAGGAGATATATTATCAGCTAGCCACCTGGGATACCTGTAACAGGGTACAGGATTTACAATAAATTTAATACCTGCCTCTGTCAGGGATCGAACTCGGGACCTCTGGATTACTAGTCTAACGCTCAACCGATCGAGCTAAAGAGAAGTTCTCTCTAGCCAGGTGATATATTGTGGCTAGTATTGACCAGAGTTACATACTCCCCCTCTAGGAATCAACTCCTCGAGTTTCCAGGGGTCACAACGATTCCTTCGCAGGTATCGTTAAGTATTATTTCCGAGTCCCTACATGGGCGCCAATGTAACAGGGTACAGAATTTACAATAAATTTAATACCTGCCTCTGCCAGGGATCAAACTCTGGACCTCTGGATTACTAGTCTGACGCTCAACCAATCGAGCTAAAGAGAAGTTCTCTCTAGCCGAGCGATATATTGCAGCTAGTATTGACCAGGGTTACATACCACCTGGATGATGAAATTCCACCTAATCTGCTGACCATCACCAAAAAAAGGACACCTTATAGCGCAGCACTGTACAAGCTTGAGTGTGTAACATCCGACAAATATCTTCTAGACTGCTTTATAACATCAGAGTTAAGATGGAACTATTATATCTACAATAACGTATGTAACACACTAAAATTTCTGAAATAGAACCGTGACATTAACAACTGTAATAATCAAGAAAAATGCTTATCAATCACTCTTAGAGTTAGTTAGCACCATCTGCCATCTAGGATCCACACCAACACTGCAACATACACCGGCTGGAGTCCAAAGATGCGCAGCGAGAACAAACCTCACTACAAAAGTACAGCATCCTTACTTTTTAAGCGTACATACCAAAGTAGCAGTATAATCGACCTGATGATAATGGCCACAGTCTGATAGAAGTTATAGTAATTATAAAGATCAAGATTGTATGTTTTTTATGATACAACGTTGTACTGCAAACAAGGCCGTTTTCGATTTGACTAAGTTGGACCTAGTAAGTTGTTCGTTTATGAATAAAGACGATCCGGATCTGGTGATTTAATGCTGGGCCTTGACAAAGCCCTGTAACAAAAACATATGCATCTTTCTAAGTTAACGTTTCGAATAATTTACCTCATTACACACAAATCCTGATGACAGACAACAGGTAAACACAAAAATTAAACTGCATGTCTGGGTAGTTCGTCGGATAAATAACCGGAAGTGAATATTAGAGTGATGCCCCTTAGTTGATTATTTTTAAGGATGCGCGCACTTATTTACGGATAAAAAAAATAACAACAACAAAATGTTTCTAATTTAATGGTGGCTGATTAATATAGATAATTAATAAAGAAAAATACTAAAATATAATTTTGAAACATACTATATATGACAGGACCTTGTGATTTCAGTTGGTCTATTTTCAGATGCTCTCCTCATCGTTCTCCACTGTGCTAATGTCGTTTTTAGGTCATCTGACCGAAGGTCATCCTTTTCAGGTCATCTGACCGAAGGTCAGGATGACTTATTGTCATCGTGTTTCGTCCGTCGTCGTGCGCCGTCCGCCGTGCGCCGTGCGTAAGACTTTTTATACAAAAGCCTACTCTATGGCAATCCGTTTTGATATTTAATACATAATAGCTAAAGTTAAAAAATTATTTAGCTTAAGTTAAAAAGATTTTAGCTTAAGCTAAAAAGATTTCAACACAAATTAAAAAGATTTCAACTTCAGTTAAAAAAAACTTACATAATCTGTTTTTTGAAATCTTTATAACTGAAGTTAAATTACGTGATGATGCAAAATAGTTTTTTCTAACTTAAGTTGAAAAGATAGTTGCACAATGATAATGCAAAAAGAATTTGTCTAAAGTTAGATTTCTCATTTTTGCATTAGGCCTAACACTTATTTTAAAGATGCTCCACCGCTGACGAATGGTATTTTTTCACTATAAAAAACAGGATCAGACGATTAGGTATTTTTCTTCAGTTACAAAAGTTACTTACTTTACACCATTACCACCACTGAAAAGTTTGAGCTTCTAATCTCCTTCAAGATAAAAATATTAGAAATAATTAATTGCATACCGAAAAAATTTCGTGGCACTATGTTCTATATAGAATGAAGTTCTGACTGCACATTCACCAAAAGCAAAAGCAGCTTTTCGTGCGATGACAACTGCCTAACAAGATGACGTCCCCCAATATTTACATGTCGAGTACCCATGGCACGTTGCATTTTTCTGTTTATTGTTAAGTCAAATGTTCATTTAGCACATTCTCATATTGCTCATCTAAAATTGCATTTGTTAAAAAGTCAAATTAGACCAGTTTACAATTAATCACGACCAATCACAGACATTATACAGATAAACATTATTAAATAACTCAATAAAGCATACTTTATCCAATATGTATAAATCAGAATTTGTTAATGGAAGATTTTTTTTACTTATAAAGCTGAAAAGATTTTTTAAACTTAAGTCGAAAAGTCTTTTTACTTAAGTAGAAAAAGTTTTTTAACTTAAGCTGAAAAGGTTTTTTTTTAATTTAAGTAGAAAAGTTTTTTAACTTAAGCTGAAAAAGGTTTTTTTTTAAATTTAAGTAGAAAAGTTTTTTAACTTAAGCTGAAACGGTTTTTTTACTTAAGCTGAAACGTTTTTTTTAACTTAAGTAGAAAAGTTTTTTAACTTAAGCTGAAAAGTTTTTTAACTTAAGCTGAAAAGTTTTTTTTACTTCAGCTGAAAGTTTTTTTAACATAAGCTGAAAAGTTTTTTTTCTTTAACTTAAGCAGAAAGTTTTTTAACGTAAGCTGAAAAGGTTTTTTTACTTAAGCTGAAAACATTATATAATATATACCAGATTTTTTAACGATTTTTTTTCTAAGGCATTATTCACATCCAGCACCTTTGCTTTCTTACTAGCAAGGTGGCTATCTTTAAAAATAATGAAAGGCGCCATAATTGCAATGCTTCTAGGCAGAAAACATTGGGTTTTTTTTTGCAATATGGCTATTCAAGCTTGTCGGGAACACGTACAAATGGACTAGCCTAACATATTATAAATATAAGAGGATGGCAGGTGGAAAATTGGAAATACGATTTACTTATTTAAAACCGGATTTTTTTAGCTCGTTGGGTGGATGACAACCATATCTGGTTTGAAATATTGTAGGGAATTGGCAATATAAATGAGCCTGCTCCGACACCAAGGAGCTGAGTGGTGGGGCCCCAAAAGGGTAAATTTTCTTAATTTTAGCTTTAAAATCCTACACCTCTTTCATCCTAAAATGGATTTTATCCATATTTGATGTGAAACATCATGGGGGAAGGACAGCCATATCTTATAATGAGTTAGGTCTGACCCCTGGGGGCAGAGGGGCAAGGCCCCAAATGGGCAAGTTTTCATAATTTTAGCTTTAAAATCCTACTCCTCATTAACCCTTGGATGGATGGCAACTAGTTTGAACATTGTTGGGAAAGGGCAATAATATTTTATATAAATGAGCTTGCTCCAACCCCTAAGGACTGAAGGGTAAGGCTCCAAAAGGAGAAATTTTCTTAATTTTAGCTTTAAAATCATACTCCTGCTTAACTTTTGAATGAATTTCATCCATATTTGGTGTGAAACATCATTGGTGCAGGACAATCATATCTTATATAAACGAGTTAGGTCCGACCCCTGTGGACAGAGGGACGGGGCTCCTTGAAAATACTTTTGATATATTTTAACCACTGTGTATTATAATTATTAGTAATCTGGAACAGTTTATGATTAAGTTTGTTATGTGATGATTCGATCATCCTTGCCCAATAGCCAATCATGCGAATTTTAATACTGATAGCTAATGGGAATCTACCAAGATCCTCGTATACCATGAAGTTGGGTGTTGATGTTTTCAACTTAAGAATATGTTTACAAAATTTAAGGTAGAGACGTTCTAAGAGTTTATCATTACAAAACCCCCAAACCTCACAGTCGTAAAATATAACTGGTTTTATAGCTTTATTAAAAACATCTAAATTTCAATCAATAGACAGATTATGACTCCTACATTTAGCAATGGCATCATGCATCGCTTTTTTTACCCTTTTCATATAATTTCTTAACATTAAAATTGCGTGGAAGCCATTTTTAGTGAAATAAACACCAAGATATTTGAAATTTTTCACAATTTCCACGTTGTTGCCATTAAAAGTGATCCTTATATCTCGGGATAGATTCCCTCTACCAAAAACCATAACTTTCGTCTTATCGATGTAAACTTTAAGGTGCCATAGCCTGGAATAATTATAAAATACATTAAGTTGCTTTTGTAAATCTTCAGCAGAGTCTGCAAGTAATATAGTATCTTCAGCATACAGTAAGACATACAATTTAAGATAAACATGTAAATTCATTCTCAAGTTTCCGCGCGATAAAGCTGACAAGCCTTTACAATCACGTGATTTTAAAAAAGTCTTCTAAATCGTTTAAAATATTGAAAATACAAATGGGGATAAGTTTTCACCTTGTCTCACTCCAGAGTTACAATTAATATATATTAGAAACTGATTTACCTTTAACGACTTTAGCTTTAATGTCATTATACATATTTATTATTACATTAAGACACTTTCCATTTATATCACTTGATATTAATTTGTTCCATAATCCTAATCTCCAGACACTGTCAAAAGCTTTTTTGAAATATATAAAAGCACAATACATACGTTATTTGAATTGCTTTGACAGTTATATGACAGATATAACGAAAATATGTGATCTAAGGTAGAGTATTGCTTCCGAAATCCTGCTTGGTTTTCAAGTATAAGTTCAATGCTGTTAGCATAGTTATTGGGTCTTTCACTAATGATAGCAGTAAATAGCTTACCCAAACAACTAACAAGAGTGATAGGTCTATATTTTTTGGCGTCAAACCTATTCCCTTTATTTTAATATACAGGTATTCTATTACCCATAAGCCACGACTATGGTATGATACCAGTGTCATATATGTTGTTAATTTTTTTACATATACAGGAATCATAATATCAATAGTAGATTTAATGTGTTCATTACAAACTAAGTCTTCTACATCAGCCTTATTGCTTCTTAATTTACTGACACATTTAAGTATTTGAGATGCTGATATTTGTTGGTTCAAGATACCATGAACACCAAGGTTCGACAACTCTTTGATTTCTTCAATTGATAGTACATGGTCAATATCACCTTCAACATTATTATTAAAATATGTACCAAAAAAGTTGAATAATTCATGGATGCTTGCCTTACATGATTTATTTGTAGAATTACCCTGATTTAATATTTTCCAATATTCTTTTGGGTTTCTAGATCTTAGATTATTTAACTTGGTTCTTATGGTTTTCTTATGTGAATTCACAGCAGATTTCAGTGTTTTACGATAACTTCGTTCCTTATCATATGAATTTTCTTTGAGCGCAATATCACCATATCTTTTGTATAATCTCTTTGCTTTTCTGTAGTTCTGTCTAACAGATTTACATTCAGTAGTAAACCAAGGTTTTTGAAAATTCTGATGCTTCTTTACAGGTTGGTTGATATCAAATTTTATGTTTGGCATGGCAACATCGACGAAGATTTCACACATTGTATTTACAATTTCATCAAGTGAATTTAAATTATCAGATTCGCTGTTACACAAAGTGTCTACGATATTATCGATATAGGGAAACCTTTCGGAAACATAATCAACAAATAATCCTTTACCAGAATCATTCCACTTTTTAGGTTTCAACAATGAAGAATGGTGTCTCTCCCCGATCTCGCTTGTATCAGAAATATTACATTTTTTAGATAAACATAAGTGAATCGGACAGTGTACTTCTGACAACAATGTGGAGAATTCGTTAATCGATACAAACTCATTTACTAACATTAAAAAGCCAAAATTACTTATACAATAATCCAAAGCACTTTTATTTTTGCAGGTTAACTTACCGACTCCTTAATCATCTCCCATTCGACTATTCAAAATAAAAATATTATTATTAGCCATTAGCAATTATTACATATGTTTAGCAAATGTTTATCATGATTATTACACACTTTATCCTGAGAGCTTCTCCTCTGAGATACCTGAATTTCTTCAAATTTGTGGTATATGGTCACACTTGATCAACAAACAGAATTAACAGAAAAGAACAAATGTACAACGCTTGATAACACTAGCTGTTTTACAGTTGCTGATAACGTTTTGTTAAGTGTTTCACGCATTGTTTAATTTCCATATACTTTCTATCCTTTTTTATCACAATAACTTAAATTGCACCATTTCATTTTCTAAGACAGCAATTTGCTGCGGTTAAGATTAATCGATACTTTTTGACCTGTGTTTCTTCATCCCCGATACTCCAGAGGTTACTTTCACTGACCGTTATATCCAATCCTCCATAAACGACAATAGATGTTAAAAAATCGTTTAGAAAAATGTGATAACAACATGGTTTCATTCATTTTATTATATATAATTATGTGTCCATGTTTACCCCAGACTTATGGTTTATATATATATATATATATATATATATGAGAAAGGAAAAAGAAAAAAAAACATTATCTGTCTTAAAAGAATTCAAATGAAGAACATTTCGATGATCCAAATTAGCACTTGTTTGACATCGATAACGAAGGGTGATAGGTCCAATGCGAGAAAAAGCTGCTTCACAGATAAACTATTTCGACTTTAAAAGTGCTGCCTCACTTACGAAATATGCCGGAGAAACTATACAGGACAACAAAACCCACCTAATTATTCAACAATGGATCAATGTAAGGTAAGAATTTAGTTACTTTTAACGATCATTGAATTGTTGTATCTCTTACGTCCCTGCTGAATGTCTGGTTCTTGTATTCCTTTTGAAAGGCCAGGTTATTTAAATGTAAAATATGAAATCTTTCTTAAAACTTAAGACTTCAGACTTGTAAAACATTTAGAGGGACGTGAAGAAAACTCGTCAGCTGTGCTAAATTACGTTCTCTTAAAACAGGTCGTAAATTGCATTCTTAGTGATTCCTTGTACAGCATATCACCCGCGTCATTCTGATTAGAGTAGTTAGGTTTCAATATTAAAGATGTTTCCTTCTATAACTTTACACTAAATGTTTGGAATTGAGAGTTCATATACTGATACCATGGTATAAAATGAAATATGCTCTTGTACAAAGTGTTATTGGCCACATCTGAATGGAAAAAAAACATTTTTTTTTAATTTTAAACTTATTCTACACAAATTCAACTACTCATACACCTTTAGTTTCTAATTATACAATACAACAGTTTTTCCTTATTCTGAGTTTCATATACTGATCGTACGTAAAGAAACCGATCATGTAGCAAAATATTACTAAAAACCACAGTGGAGGCATATCATAGTGATTGTATCTATACGTGATTTATTCTTCTGTCAAATAGTTTTCTATTTTCGAGTAGACCTGTTTGTATCTTAAAATCTAGAAAGTCGAATTATAAATCGCTGAACCTTATTGCAGTAGGTATCTCATAAACTTGCATGATACATGAAAGATGACATGCAATGTACACGTTCTGTCTTTCGTTTTTAAGTCATTAAACTTCATCCACAAGTCAATGGTGATACAAGCGTGATTTTTCATCTAAAAATTGCATGAACAATTAAAAGTGGATTTTAAAAATAAGATAAAAAGATGAACACGTTCAAAATATTTTATTGCATTTTTATCCAAAATCAAATTTAGTTAGAACACATACATACATTCAATAAACTGTATTTAAATTGCATCGTCAATATTGCGTTGCTAATGAACTCTCTCCTCTACATACACTATCGTTCGGAGATCCTCTTCTTTTTATAAAACATAAGCAGACACCTATTTCATTACACTTATTCAAACTCTCTCTGATTCATACATTGGTATCCACTTAAACGTTTTCTAACTGTCATTCATATGTCACACTCAAAAATAATTGAAATCTCAATTAAGTAAGACACACAAAAACAACATAACATCGATCTATACAACAGACACATCCAATAAAAATAGTTTCTTACATTAAATTTCGTAGGGGGTAAATTGTTATCATGTGCAGTACATTTATATTATATATAGTTGTCCTCTTGACACTTTCAGCGCGGTTTGCATGGAAATAATCCAGCTAAATTGATATTACTTTCTATAAAAAATATGGATATTGTTTTCTGTATTTCCACATTGAAGATGCACTATTTTTGTTAACAGATCTCGTTTGGGAATATAACTATCACTTATGGCTAGCCAAGTTTTCATTTATTCAAGGAGCAAAGCTGATAGAAAATTAAAATGAAAATAAATCATCTTTTAAAGATTGTGGAATTACGAATTAGATATACATTTAATTTGTATATAAATATTATACAGAAACTTTAATGAGATAATGGTATGAGATATCTCAAAAAGTATAAGAGGTCTTTCTTATACAAAAATCATCCTTGTAAGGTAGTATTGTTTAATTTGGCTTTACTTTGGATCAATATAGTTCCTTGAATAAAAGGCAACATGGCTTGCCATTATCACTTCTAAGATCACAAGTTATGTTTTAGGTTTTCAGAATAAAATGTTTAAATAAATAATACGATGGATATATTAAGCACTTCGTTTACCTCTTAATTAGTACGTTTTCGAAACAATTTAAAGTTTATCAATACACATAGAACATTTTTTTATGTCACGAGAAGAAGTTATATCACCAAATATATGAAAGATTCCCGGTGTAAGTTATATGTGCCGCAATTTTCGTACTCACGGATTAAGATGAGGTTTTTATATTTTATTCTCCGCAATTTTCGTACTCACGGATTAAGATGAGGTTTTTATATTTTATTCTCCACCAAAATTACCATAATTTTGAGAATTACAATACTTACAATACACAGATTTCAATTTTACAAACACAGATATTTACATCTACAAAGCAGTGAAATGAATAAATATTATCAGACATCTAAGCATCAACTACTACATGGTAAGTAGGCCGACCACAGGAAACATAAGATTTATTTTATGAAAATTTGAATTTATCTTCTGTTTAGAATTGTTAAGAACATATAAGTGTAGTTTATGAATTTACAACCAGTCAATTACTTATGAGACTCTACAAAATAATCAATCTCGTTTTAAAGTTACATTTTTTTTAAATTGAAGGCCGTTTAGAGAGGCAGGGAATCTGGTAATTGGTCACGATACAAAATTTCAGATGGAATGAAGACATTTGTAAATGTAATCAAAATTGGTCTCACTGAGGTTCAATCGACTTGTATAATACAATTGTAGGAAGCTGATGTATATTGAATGGAGATGACTGTGTTGTTCTATTCCCGTTGTCATTCCCAGCATATATCAACGAACAGTGGCATCAAGTAGTTATTAGGCACGATATGTTGTAAAGTTTTTCAAATGTTTATCTATTTATTTTCATCCTATTCACACCTTTACTTCATGGTTTATAATTTAAATCAGAATTATTCTTTAGATGCATGTATTCTCGCTTATTATGTAAAGAGTCTGAAAACTTATTATTTACATAAAACAACATCACAACACTGACTACAAAGAATGTAAAACCCATTTACTGGGTCCAGACAGGGAGATCATTTTTACTTGTGACATAGAGGAGTCTGCAAATATATCAGCGAATTGCATTAATCTTATTGGATTCTTGTTAGGATATCAAAGATATTACAAAAACACATGGAGGCTTTTTTGGTCTATCAATGATCCCTCTAGTCCGCTAAACCTGCTATATTACTAGACTTTTGAAATTTTTACTTTTGCCTTATTTATATACATATATGTATTCGGCAAAAAAATCCTAATAATATAGGCGGGTATAGCGGACTACGATCAGTCCTGCTCAGCCCGGTTTTAGAATATATCATATATATATCTAGTTAAGTCAAAGTTGATCGTTCTCGATAATCATTATTACACAAGCTTTCCAGGATACAAAACGAACTAAACTTAGATAACGATATTGCTAAAATAGGTCATAGAAAAAAACCTCAAAATCACAATCGACCATAAGTTTATAGCCTTCTTCACATACCAAATGAAACTATGATACCATAATAAAACTAACTAATTTTGCTGCAATAGACGTTATATCCACCATGAAAACCTAAAATTAAAGGCACGCCAGGAGAAAAGTACTGAGAATTACATGATTCAAAGCAACACAGCACATGATTCAAAGCAACACAGTCAACCATGGTTTACGTTATATAATTCCTATATCAAATGGCCAATCACCTTTGTCTTTTGTTGCCTTCATTTTGCTATGATATAGTCCAGGGGTGGATATAACGTCGGCGATAATAACCCCTGGAGTATCGAGGATGGACATTTTAACACTTGGAATTCATTGATTGCAAAATGCATACAGATTTACTGCACAATTATATTTCTATAAATAAACTACAAAGGCGAGACCGTATATCAAATTACATAAATATTAATTAAATTTAGCTGATAAACTTTTGTTACAACCGTTCTAGTAAATGTTGCGACGAACTGATCTCTATCATCTGCTTTAGCTTGAGTCCAGAACGATCTAAATCCGAGGTCGTGAAGATTCCGTAATATTATTAATCTATGACGGTATTGTTCACCTCCATCGTCAACATCGCCGTGGAGCTCTAATAATAACTGTTTTACTTGTCTTAGTAAGCCTGAGCTGATTTTTTTTTTTAAAGATGGCAAGACTTTCCACTCGGATGAGTCTATGTCAATTCGTAATACATCTAGTTGTTTCTGAAATAGATATACATGGGCTGATAAAATATTTTTGTTTCAAATTCAAAGAATTTTACTTCCAATTGTGAATAGGATTTGAAATCAGGCTTTGCCTATATAAGTGGTTCCCGGTAAATTCTTATTCGTCCTTGCCATAAAATACAATATTGACGGTTTGTAATTGACCCATCCGCGACTTAGCCCCATTTTATTTTTTGACCAATGAAAATAATTGTTGACTTTACATATGATATACTTTGATTTTGATATGTTTACTCCAATTTTACAAATACATGTGTAATAAAATTCTAGCCTAATCGTCTCCCTTTGTTCGGCACTATGCATCTTTTTTGCTTTTGCCATAATAGCATATATTTATGAGTATAGAAAATGAAGTATCATTTTTAATGCAACCATTTCCTGTTTATCTATGATAATGTCGTATCCAAGAAAGTGTGCTAATAACACGATGAACTCTTCTTCTAACAAACAAATGCACAGGGATGATACCACCAACATGAAAAATATCATACTTACATTTAAATGCCGTAACTTTTTCTTTATAGTTTTTAGAGTAACGCCCGTCCACGTCTGTCCGTCTGGACGCCGGATATTGGTATTTTTGTCCCAGAGTGCACTATTATGGTACAGGACTGTTCCAGCTCTGTTGTTAATGGATATCAGGTCGCTACTAAAAGCGAAAGTCGGAAAGAAAAATTAAAGGAATTCATGTTTGTTACTACAGCTATGTCATCATGTTTATTACTCGCGATTAATCATAATGGCATGGTATGAGAGAAAAAATATCCTTTTATAAGTTGAAAAGAACGACAGGGATATTTTGCCCTCGGGATCACAAAATGTTATGAGAAATATCCCTATATCCTTTTCTATCCACATACGAAAGAGTAATAGATCTATAATATTCAACGAAATCAAACATCAATTAAAATTGAGTTTAACTTATGCATTAATATACGATATCAAAAGTTACATCGAAGTGATTGAAGCATTTTCTTCACATCAGTCAAAGTTGAATAATCTATTATATGCAGTTGGTAAAGTGCTGATATGCATTGCTTTCGTTTTGTTCATATATTTCAGTGTTTTTTATGGATCCGATATGAAAGCGAAAACTTTATATTTTCCTGTGTACAAATTAGACAAGCTCCCTGATCATGTTAAGATCTATACTGACGGCTCAAAAGATGGTGATAAAGTTGCGGCAGCATGCTGTACATCTAATCACTGTTCCTCTATCCGACTTCCAGATGTTGCTTCCATTTTCTCTGCGGAAGCTTGTGCTATCGGTCTGGCTCTTGACCACATCGAAGAACACCGTATTGAAAAGGCAATCATCTGTTCAGACTCTCTTTCGGTTCTTCAGGCTTTGAAATCAAGAAGCCCTAGAAATACTCTAATCCAAAATATTTTAATCCGAACATTTCGATTATCTTCTAAAACTCAAATTACTTATCTCTGGATTCCCAGTCATGTGGGTATAAAGGGGAATGAACAGGCTGATAAAGCAGCTAAGACTGCTCTTCGCCTAGCACAAACACATTTGAAACTACCATACACCGACATCAAACCTTCAATTCAGTCAGCCATCAAACACCATTGGCAACAAAGGTGGTCTACCGAAACAAACAATAAACTGTTTAAAAATCAACCTACACTTAATCCTAAACTGTCCAGTCGGAGAGACCGCAGAGAGGAAGTTGTTCTCTCTCGGCTCCGAACTGGACACACATATTTTACACATTCCTATCTATTGAGAGGGGAGGATCCTCCTACATGCCATGCATGTGATTCTCCTCTCACAGTGGAGCATATTTTATTGCATTGTATTGATTTTAAACACATACGAGATAAATACTACGATGTCTCCGACATGTACACTTTGTTTCATGCCGTGAGACATAATCGTATTTTTAATTATCTCAAAGAGATCGGTATTTTAAGCAAAATATGAACGTTTTCTCATCATACATCGTATCAACTCAACATTTCATCGTTTCATCAACATTGTGCATGAGTTTTCTCATGTGTTTTAGCCAAATTTATTTTATCCCATGCAAACCTTTTTTTTTTATCAAATTAACGTTTACAATCTGTGTTTTAGTCCTTACTTGCTTTTTCTTACCCTGAACTTTTATCCTGATATTAATGCATGACTTGTAGTTTGGCCCTAAATGACCTTAGTTGTCGATGGGCCGTAAAACTCAAACAAACAAACAAACAAACAAATCATCTCAAAACAACAATTTAGCATACCGCATTAGTGTTTATCACACGAAACGAAACCGACACGACTGAGAAACACATGTCCATGTTGACATTTTCCACGCAGCCTCGTTTTCTAAGAGTTTGGAGAATTTATATTTAGAATCTGTGCTAAATTTACACGGGGCTTCCCCAAAATTTCAATGGTCAAAACTGGACACCGTAAGCAGAACTTGACCATCATTATGGTATACAATGACTTTTGGAAGGCCAAAAGAACGCATTTAGACTGGTTTCCTTTGCCCGACTATTCACTTTAAGAAAGAATATATAGGTTTTGCAACATAAGTAAATTTACAACATGCACAAACTATTATTCGCTTAAATCATAATGTAATGATCGTACATTTTTATGAATTTTGATCCGTTTAAACAGCTCTATAAATTTATATATACACAATTATATCGGTTAACCCTTTATTCTCCACATGCAAAAATCCTCTTAAAGATATGCCATACTAGTTGACATTTTCAAAATGTTTTATAATAAAAAATGGTTTATAACGTACAATTGTAATAGAATACGATTCGTCACGTTTATGCATACACGACAGAATATGGAATTTGCTCTACAACACAAAATGGATATTGTTGCACAACTGTGATACAAAGTACATACTTAGAATAGTTTCCTATCAAGTCATTTATTTCAAATTTCTACATACTAATGGTAAGGTCAATTTTCTACTCCATTTCAGTTTATCATGTATAATATGGATGCATTTCAACTCGTCATTCTCCGTATTCTTTTGTACTTGGGTTAAAACATAATTTAGTTTATAACAAAAAACATTTGACATCGCCCGTTTTAGACATAAAAAACAGTTAAGGATATGCTGCAGTTTGATGAGATAGCACAATAAATGAATCTTTAAAAAATAACTAAACATTGGACAACTATGTGCGAATATATACAATAATATTTGTATTCAAGTATATATTTCAACAACTATTAATTGGAAAAAATTGTTAACAATCATAGATTTAGAAAAATTACTGCTAAAAATATAAAACAAATATAATTAGGAAATTTAACTAGCGGCCATAATGAATTTTGACTTTTATTTTGGATTGTAGAAATAGTTTAAGGTCATTCACAATATTTTCTACTTTTCAGATATTTTCAGAAGTTTTAGCAATTGTAGATAGTTCAGATGCGATTATATGAGCAAAAAAATGACGCGACATAAATAGGCTCGTATAATAGATGTGATCACGTCAAAGAGGATTGAGGCGCGATTTGCCCATGGAATTGATTGTTAAAACGTTGTAAGTAATTTATGGTTTTCACCGAATTAACTGTTCGGTCAAAAAGAAAAATAGATATCTACAAACACTTCCATAAAAATAATCGTAAAACTTATTTTATTCCATAACATTAAGCGGTCGGATATATGCAAATTCCAATACATTTATGAAATAAAAAAAAAAAAAAACAGATGATCCAATTCCTCGCACATCTATATTGATCATGTAACACGCACATGTACCCGTACAACCACATAATCATTGTTCAATTACGTTTATGACAAGTGTCAACTTTTAGGCACATCTTAGATATAGTGTCGATGCATACTGGGCAATATACCGTGAATAAAAGTATTCGGCCACGTCATTTTTATATATTTCAAGACTTCATGGGACAAATTTTAATAAATTTTCATGGGTTCATTATTTCCCATTTTCAGCGACAGTCAAAATGCAAAATTACAGATTTGCTTATAGTTTAATTAATAAAATTAATTTTAAATTTATAATTTCAGGACATAATGTAACCAGGTGTTTAGCAAAGCTGAATCCAAATCACTGATTTAGGACTATTCTGTGTCATGAATCCTCGATATCCAGGGGCATCCGATCCATGCCCGAGCATGTAACGGTACACTGTGGTTGGCTGTGTGGCGTTGGTGTTTGGCGTCGCTCTCTTTGTAGTCTTTCAAAACATTCCTGGAATATTACCGAAAACCTGTGATTGGATTTGGCACTGTTTTCTGATGAGCAACAATGGGGTCCAGATTTTATATGAAAGAGTCCAGGGGTGTAGAGATCGTAAGTGATTCGGAACCCCCTGGAGTATCGAGGATGGTGTTCAAAAACACTAGTGAAGAAGCACTTTATATATGTACACGATGAAATTTATGATGATATTGAATGGACAAAATTCCTCATCCTCAAAAATTCCAACATTTTAGGTAGACCATTTTGGCACTTATTGTAATGCCGATTTTTTATTGTTCATGTTGTTGTTATTTGTTTAGCTATAAATTTCATGTGTAATAGTAAAAGTGCTAATAAAATTGAATTCCAATTTGAATTGTAATAATTACCCACTCGAAAAAAATTTTTTAAAACACTTTTACCTGTCACACATTTTTTTCGACAGTAAACATATATATAACATGAGTTATCATATAATAATCATATAATAATGTAAACTGTTACAAAAAAAAAAAAAAATTGATTGCCAGGTACTCTGTTCTAAAACTTGGTGTAGAGGATGTTTTTGTCATATTCAAGAGTTTTTCTCCCTTCTCGATGTACAGGTAGAATATGAACTTCACTGTTTTTTTTTTTTAATCTAGAACCCTAAGACCTCTAGAAATGGTCTATGGACACTCGGGTGGGTCCAAGTTGATATAAACTTTAACTTATTCTCGGACCCTCCCTAACTCCCGGCAACTCAGACCAAAACACGTGTTTAACTTGTCTTGGACATCGGATTCTGGCACGTAATATTCAGCAGATTGATAAATCAACAAGAGGTCATAAAACATGCTTAATCATTTAAAGAATCATAGATGTTACGGGGATTAAAGCTGTCTATATTATTATGTACATTATGTGTACGCGCTGATCATTATTCAGTAAATATTTTCAGTGATCTTTTCCTACATGTGTTGTTTGCTCTTTGTGCCCACTAAGGTTGGAACATTATGCCGATTTATATTTTAATTTTGGATGAAATATGCTTGAAATAGTCGGAACATATACTTTTCCTATATTAGCACGAAGTCTGCAAATAGGCCATCTATCTAAGTGCTGCCTGTTGTTGCAATACATATAAATCAAGTATTTATGAAAAAACATGTTGATATTTATGACAAAAAGTCCTAACGCTGTATTTAACAGGCATATTTTGCTTTAAATTTGGAATCAGTAAATTTCCGTTTGTATATGTTAATTAAATTAAAAAATGGAATTTGATATATCTGACCGTTTCGCACAATTATATGTTCAAATGTGGGATAGTACCATTGGAAACCCGGTTACATTGAACTATATTTGTTCCGTCGACATAATCTTTTGTTCCTTGGGATAATTAATCGGTTATGTAAAAGCTATGTCAAATTAAAACACGTTGTAAAAACGGCAACGACCATCTATGTTTGCGTTTGTAAGTAATGCGTGGAAATACAGGAACAATAACTTTGTCGTGGTGAACTCTCGTATAAAGCAATGCGGTATATCATTAGACGATCAATAAAACATTGACTTGTATACAGTTATTACGTTGCCCATTTTTGGCAATCACCATTACAAAAATTTACACCCGTACGGTAGGCTGATTAACGTGGATAACCACGATTGGGGGGGGCGATAGGCTATATGTACGATTTTATGCAGTTTCACTCGCATCTCTTGGACCGATCTACACTCTTTGACTCTTTGACATTCTGATCCTCGACAGATAAAAACGAACATGTTTACAGGATGACCGGGGTCGTACCGAAACATGCGTCTAGCAAAAAGCTATTCTCAGCTTTATTTGGTCACAGTACCACAAGTAACTAATTCGCGCCTTAACACACATAATCTATTGTACATGTATTATATGGATTCCATAGCGTTAACGGAATACATTCCTATATAAACCAGTCAATATTTCGGTAAATAAATATAACCTCACGTTTTAGAACTCATAAAAAAATATTACATTACTGCATGTCCATGTCATTTTTGTACATAATTATGAAGCTTGAGGTTTATATATACTACAATTGTATTTATCAATAAGAAATCGCAAGTTTAATTGACTGTCCACAGAATATGATATCTGACTACAGACCAAAGAGATTTTGACATATAAATGTGAAACTACCAAACGGTACCGGCGTCATATGAAATATGGTATGCATATTAAGTTCACACTGTCAAGTAGAGGTTTCAAGTGTAAGATCTGCAGCGTGTTCCATTTAGTTTTCCTGGGACAAACCTGGCGTTCAGCTTACTACTTCATTCCCTTACACTACTCGTACTTGGGGTGTAAACACTTTAGCATAAAAGGGAGTGCGTGAGTTTGCCTGTTGTCAGTATAATGACCGAGGGGATGTGCTGGCATGTTTCAGTGAGATAGCACTATAAATGGACAAGAGATTCCACTATAGCAAAGAGACATAGCATGAATAAAAACTATGAATTAATATGACATAAAACCTAATCAAACAACTATTAATTGCGCCCAAAATCATTTGGCAACAAATGGAAATACTTTAACAACGCATTTACGGTAAAAAAATACAGAAACTTCTAGGAATAAAGAATATATCCTCGAGATTCTTCGTAAGAAGATGCCATTCGCGGAATATAGGAGCACTTTTCTGAAGTCTGTCTTGTCCAGAAAGTTAGGTCGAGGATCAGAATGTCAAAGAGCACTGCAAAGAGTGGGTCCAAGAGATGCGAGTGAAACTGCATATAAAATCGTACATATAGCTAGGCTATCCCCCCATCGTCGGTTATCCACGTTAATCAGCCTACAGAGCGTATAAGTATAGACACTGGGTTTCCAATGGTACTATCCCCTACAAACACATATAACTGCAGTATATGGTCACTGCATATACATAATTATATATACATAACGGAATATTTCCACTGCCAATATCTAAAACAAAATATATCCGTTAAAAACAGACACACAGAAACTAGTGACCGCCGTTCCAAAATCATCCGTCGTTAGCCACATATATACAATGTATACTTATTGCAACAGACAGGCAGTCTCATAAAGATGGCCTATTTGCAGACCGTCGTGCTAATACTAGGAGATGTATCGTTCCGACTATTTCAAGCATATTTCATCTAAAATTAAAATATAAATCGGCATAATGTTCCAACCTTAGTGGGCACAAAGAGAAAACAAAACATGTGGGAAAAAGATCACTGAAAATACTTACTGAATAATGATCAGCGCGTACATAATGTTCATTAATAATATAGACAGACCTGTAACATCTAGATTCTTTAAATGATCCAGCATGTTTTAGTGGGACCTCTTGTTGCTTTATCAATCTGCTGAATATTACCGAGAAACCGATGTCCAAGACAAGTTAAACACGTGTTTGGTCTGAGGCCGGGAGCACAGGGGTCCGAGAATAAGTTACAGTTTATATCAACTTGGACCCACCCGAGTGTCCATAGACCATTTCTAGATGTCTTAGGGTTCTAGATTAAAACAAAAACAGTTAAGTTCATATTCTATCTGTACACGAGAAGGGAGAAAAACTCCCCGAGACAAAAACATCCACCACACCAAGTTTTAGAAACAGAGACCTGGCACGATTTTTTTAACCAACAGTTTACATATATATATATTATAGATACTATAATATATATATGTATACTGTTAAAAAATCGTGCCAGGTCCCTGTGGTTTTAGCGGTTAAATAGTCATTTTTCGAGTGGGTATTATTACAATTCAATTTAATTCAACTTTATTAACACTTTTACTATTACACATGTAATTCTATAGCTAAACAAATAACAACAACATGAACACAATAAACATACAATAAGTGCCAAAATGGTACTACTGTTGGAAAGAGGAGTGATAATTTTCCATTCAATATCATCCTTCATAACTAATATATAAAGTGCGTCACTAAGATGACACCATCCTCGATACTCCAGGGGTTCCGATCACTTACGATCTCTACACCCCTGGACTCTTTCATAGTAAAATTGGAGGCAGCTCATCAGAAAAGAGCTGAACCAATCACAGGCATTTCCTTTGAAGACTACAGAGAGAGCGACGCCAAACATCAACGCCACACAGCCAACCACAGTGTACGTTACATGGCTCGGGCATCGATCGGATCCCCTGGAGTATCGAGGATGACATGACACAGAAAGTCCTAAATCGGGGTTTGGATCAGCGTGCTAAACACCTATACATGTATGTCTTGAAATTACCAATCGAAAATTATTCTTATTATAACTATAAGCAATCAGTCTGTAATGTTGCTACTGTCGCTCGAAAATGGGAAATGAACCCATGAAAATTGATTAAAATTTGTCCCATGCATGAAATATATAAAAATGACGTGGCCGAATACTTTTGGCACGGTATATTGCCCAGTATGCATCGACTCTATCTAAGTGCCTAACAGAGTGAGACATGCAACGTATTGAACAATGACTATGTGGTTGTGCGGGTACATGTGCGTGTACATGATCAATATAGATGTGCGAGGAATTGGATCAGTACTTTTTTTTTATTTCATAAATGTATTGGAATTTGCATATATCCGACCGCTTAATGTTATGGAATAAAATAAGTTTACGATTATTTATTAGTGTTTGTAGATATCTATTTTTCTTTTGGATCCGAAGAATTCGGTGAAAACCCATAAATTACACACGTTCGATGTCACTTCCATCGGCAAATCGCGCCTCAATATCTTTGACGTGATCACTCTCGACGAGCCTATTTACGTCGCGTCATCAATTTTTGGCGTCATCAATTATTACGTCATTTCTGGCAAATTCAAAAATTCGGCAGTGAAAGGGTTAAGATTGATAACAAAACTTTTATCTACAAACATTGGTGTGAAAAAAAAATTTTTTTTATTAATGATTTGATAGAAAACAATGTACTTGTAACTTATGAAAGGTTTTGTGATAAATATAACCTGACAATTAATTTTCTTGAATTTTATAGTGTAATGAATTCAATTCCAAGGCAATGGAAGAGTATATTGCTTGAACAGGAAAATGACTTTATCAATTTGAATCTAAACAAATTTATTCAATATCTTAAGAAATATGATAAGATTACAAAATACTTTTACCATCTTATGCTAAAACCGATTATTGAATATCCACTTAAAAGTCAAAATTCATGGCAGGAGATTTTGCATGTCAACATCCCAAGAGAGGTTTGGAATAAGATTTTTATCATACCTTATAATGTTACAGATGATATAAAACTTCAAAACATTCAATTTAAATTTCTCCATAAAATGATATATACCAATTGCAAATTAATGCAATGTAAAATGAGTGAAACAGAAAGATGTTCTTTTTGCAAAGATGGTCGAGAAACACTCATGCACCTCTTTGGGGAATGTTGCCATGTTCAATCTCTTTGGACATCCTTTTTGAATTTATTAAAATCAAACTATGACATTGAGCTGGGCAGAGACCCAATGATAATGGCTTTTGGTATTGTAACGGCCAAGTGGTATGACCAAAACCACTATAATCCAGGTAGCGTATATGACCGTACATAGGTTAGGTATCAATCTGATTGATACCAAGTCCATAAAGGACTTCACTAATGGTCAAGGAATCTGTCAGTCAAGTCTGTCATTTGTCATGCTTCAGTCACTGTGAAATTCATCAGGAATCTTCTTCAGCACAGCATCAGCAGCAGTAATAAATATTCTGGAACCATTCAGTCTTATTGTCCTTGTCAATGTCTATATAATCCAGAGAGTTATCCACCCTTGGACCATTAGGGTTAACCATATTCTATTAACGAACTTTAGAATGGTATGAGATTTCACTATACTCATACACCATAATCACTGTCACCGAGACTGTGATTCCTAATCAAATACAACCAAGAGTGAAATAAAGTTAAATAATTTAATTATAGTAATATCTGATTTATTTACAAGTACATAAGTATGACCCTATCACTCTCTTTCATCTTCCATACCCTCACTACCAAACCTACTATGATATTTACAATGAAAATCTTTACAATAAATAAATAACTAATCTATATGTATTAGGAAAAACCTTAGAACCTTAAATCCAGCAATCACCAGCGGTACTAGCAAAAATGGTGAAAAATACTAAAACCCATGAATAAAATCTTATCCCTATAAGATCTCTATATAAATTCCCATTACTTTTCTCCAATATTTTACCTCTAACCCTTATATAATTACAGCTTCACATCCCCCATGATGATTCCCCATGAAAAATCCTCCCAAAAATGGCGATAAACGCTAAGTACTAAACTAAGGAAAACTATGAAAAATTCCCATAAAATCTCCCTAAACTTCCCCACAAATAACATTTAGTAGACAACAAGTACATATAAGACGAGACAGCCGCATTGGGATCGAGGAAACGCCTCTTACGTCCCCTAGCGGAAAGGTTACACGGAGACATGTTACATAACGTACACCCACCTAGAGCTTCCGTAGTAGAAGTGACCCCCTACCCAGATCTAACGGTACTTTTGCTGGAGCGTTGCTGGAAAACCATAGTTACCGCGTGCGGATATTCCGCTGCTGGATTCTGTTGGAAAATGTTGTGCACAACAATGACAACATTTATAAAAGTAAGAGATACAAACCTATTACAATATACGAAATTAATTACCACTCAAATACACGCCATACGTACTTCTAAAACTCCATTACACACGTTCGTACAAAAATGATAACTTTTATATTTACAATAACACTGGTGGAGGTGATTTCGTGTACGCCGTCCCCGATACCGTACCCGATCCCCGTACCAGGAATTATGTTTATTACATATTACTCGACAATAAAACAAGCTACGATAATAATTGTGGTACGGTTAGATTTGGAATCCAATTTTACATCACTGTGTCAAATATCAACGCACAATTTTCTTTATTTTTCTCATAATTGCAAATATTCGTTTTTCAAGAGGTGATTTCTTGTACGCCGCAATCAACCGTGAAATTTCATTAATTTTGATGCATACTAGCTATTTAAAGGCTTTTCATAATATTTGTTGTATTCTTGTAATCAATTATGCATATATGATTGATATTGCAAAGGAATTATAAAGATTTCAGTTGATACATATGAAAAATCTTGCTTTTATCATCTATCACGGCGATGGCGTACAAGCAGTCTCAAGATCCCCGAACCCGTACCACGGGAGCTAACTCTAGTATACTTATATACAGTTGTATGTAGAACTTTACATGTATACCTAAGCCCGCCCCGAGCCCGAGCTTTAAAACCCGAGCCCGAACTTTGGTTATTTTCGTTTTTCTACACAACGACAGCACATATTAAAACGATTTTTCACACAACATTTCTTTGTCTTATGTTTTATCTTTCTATGTAAGTTATATTTCATGAAATTAATTTGAATTTCACAAATCGACCTTTATCACTTTTCAAGGGGCTAAACCATGTAGCCCGCAATGGAGCGTGACATTTTTACGATTTTTCCAAATTATTAAAATATTATGCCTTTTTGACAATAATTGCCGTAACAAAAACACCAAGTAAACCTAGCTGGTCATAAAGGTATACATTTAAACATATATATCCAATTATTTTATAACAAATTCTGCCTTTTTTGTAACTTCGTTGAAAAGTACCTGTCTCGCCGATCTCTCTGTTTACCCGAGCCCGAGCTAAGGGCAGACAACCCTCTGACCCAAGCTTTTTTATAACTGTACATGTAAAATGCACACGTTATTATTACAATATTGTATAATGTAATTAATGTAATAGCAGTTTATATGTTATATTAATTTTGAATTTTAAAGGGCCACTACCTTTCCGGAGCAAAATTTATAGGTTTCTTAAAAACATTAATAACAAAAGAAAATATATATCGATGGCTTAAGATGAGGTTACAACACCAAACATATGCAATATTTCCTGTCTAATGTACGATAACAGTGGAAATTCATTTCGCTGTTTTGCCGTCTGGCGCAGTGATAGTCAACTACCGCGCGGCATTTAGGATGACGGCGGGAAACATAAAACGACCCGCGTTATGAAAATTAACATTTCATTTATTCTAATTAAAAAGTTCTGAAGGTGGTGATAAGTGTGCTAGTAAACGAGTTAATAACTTCAGCGACTCTGCAAAATTATTGATCTCGTTTCACATTCCTATTTTAAAAATTAAAAGCCGTTTCGGAAAGGTAGTGGCCCTTTAATTAAATGACATTAGTACAAAACTTGACTAAATTCAAATGAAAATTAATTAGACAATTAACTTTGCCCGTGTATGAAATAAACATCAGTTATTCATGATATTATTTATTTGTAATTTCAATATAATGTTGCCTATTCACTTGGCAGATTTTCTAAAATTATTGAGGTTTGATAGTGAAAGCGATTTTTTAAAACTATGTTAGATAAGGTCTCTGAGAAGTGGAGTGAACCATTTGTAGATTATTTCAATTCCAATATCAAGGGAGATATAGTGAAATATACAGGTTGGTGGGTACTAGCTGAATTAGGTATAGGTAACAAGTACATAGGTATTACAAATAATATAGTTGAAGGTACGAATAGTTTGATCAAATCTTTAAATACTTGGAAAGAGATACCGTTAAATAGTCAGTTTTGTCATTTTATTATATTCAAAATTACTATAGCAATGAGATCAAAAGGGTATTAATAGGAGTAGGTACATACCAGCTGAAGGCTATACATAAAAGTGCTCAATTGCTGATTTTCGGATGAATAATGGTAAAAGTACAATTAGTTTTAAGGAAAAGAATAATATTTTAATGGATAAGAAACTTTCTGGAAATACAATGTGTTATGTTCAGGACATTTTAAAGAAGCAATTTTCTAATATTAATGGTATGCAGGCAGGATACGGGTTATGCTCTGGACAATGTTACAGGCAATTTTACCTTATATACAGCAACAGACAAACGGGGTCAACTGTGGGGTTTTTGCAATCGCTAATTTAGTAGAGTTTCGTTTCAATGGTTTTAAAGGTGATGAAGAGTTAAAATTCGACATAGATTGTATGAGATTTATTTTTCATTTGAATTTAGTCAAGTTTTGTACTTAATGTCATTTAATTAAAATTCAAATATTAATATAACATATAAACTGCTATTACATTAATTACATTATACAATATTGTATTAATAACGTGTGCATTTTACATGTACAGTCATTAAAAACGCTCGGGTCGGAGAGTTGTCTGCCCTTAGCTCGGGCTCGGCTCGGGTAAACAGTGAGATCGGCGAGACAGGTCAACGAGGTTACAAAAAAGCAGAATTCGTTATGAAATAATTTGATATTGATGTTGAAATTTATACCTTTATGACCAGCTATGTTTACTTGTTGTTTGGATTAAAACAATTCTTCACAAAAAAGCATAGATTTAAAATAATTTGGGAAAATCGTAAAATGTCACGCTCCATTGCGGGCTACATGGTTTAGCCCCCTGAAAGGTGATAAAGGTCGATTTATGAAATTCACATCAATTGCATGAAATATGAATTATATGTATAGATATCAAATACCTCAAAGATTCTTTGTGCCAAAAATTGTTTTAATACGTGCTTTTTTGGAGGAGAAAAACGAAAATAACCAAAGCTCGGGCTCGGGTTTTAAAGCTCGGGCTCGGGGCGGGCTACATGGTTTAGCCCCCACCCACGAAATCACCTCCACCAATAACACTTGCGTACTACGTCACTTCCGTTTCCGCGCTTACATATAGGAGATTTCAGAAAAGATGGCGATGACGTCACACAAAGGTACATCCGGGCGCTCAAAGGTACAACTCCGTTTTATCTACACATAAACATAGTGGGAACACAGCCGCTTGCGATGATTGTTTACATTCTATTGTAATAAATAGTGCGACAATCCGAGAACTATTGCGTTATTTTAATTATAAAAAGGGTAAATAAATATATTTAACAAAAATATTTAGATATAAACATCTGGTATTCATATATTTTACTCTATTTATACTCCATTTTCGACCGCCACGAGTAAAAACACGGTCGACATTAGACATACGTATAAACATTGACAGAAGTTACAAAATTATCAGAAACTACATATCAAATTCCAAGTTTTCCCAAATAATATAATGATATTTTAATAATCGATTACTGTTTTCTAAGTTTAACTTGGTAAAACATCTTACGATGTGTGATTATGACTACATTAAAATTTGCCTTCGTAGATTACCCCAAGCGCACTGCAGCCATTACGTACAGTACTGCCGAGATCCCGACTTTCGTCATTTTTCAGAGTCACAAAATTATATATTCTGGTTAACTTTTTCGTCAGAAAATTTTGGAATTTAGTTTATGACATTCAAATCAGTCATTTTGTAGTTACTTTTTATCATATTTTAAAACAAAACTTCGAGTATTTCAGGATTCTCGAAGCCGTGCGCAATATGTGTCCTGGTCGGCATTTATAGTAATTACTATCTACCTATATTAATATATCTAAATGTAGTCTATCTAACATGTATTCAAATTATTTAAAAGTAATATCACCTCAATATGAACTTCACCTAACGGCACATGGAATAAAAATGGCTAAAAATTAAAAAGTAAACTCATGAAATTGAACGATTTCACTATTTTATTTTTCGAGATATCGGCAGCCATACTGTACGTGTGCGTACATGTACACATACATCTTTATTTATGTGTAACAGTGGTTTATACCATTCATTAAAAATAATATATACATGGGAAATAACGAAATATATATATTTTACAAGTACTTATTGAGATATGTGTTGGTAATTACGTATAAATAGTATTAATTTCCCAATCATTGGCTGTTACCCGAGGTGATCTACCAGCGAAGCCATGCACGAGCGGCCGTGGTCTGGCCAGGTGGTTTACATTTCGTTATATTTATATTAATTAGTGTTATGAACAGATTTTTCGTGTATAAAAGAAATATGATACATTGAAATCAATTATCTATTCATAACTTTTTCACAACATGGATTTCTACGTGTGAACAAAAAGCGGGTACGTGTGACGGCCCGGCACCGCTTCGCAAGCTGGCTTCAACACTAAATCTACACAAATATATTTAGCAATGAACAAGTTGTAAATATAAATGTCTGTAACCTCTGAAACAATAAGAAGCTATTTAAAAAATCAGAATTTGCAAGTATGAAAGTGTATACTTTTGCCAGCGTATCGATTGTGTAGCAGGGATGTACATATCTGTTATTGTTTTTATTAGTCGCCATACTGTGTTTGTACCTTTGAGGACCCGGATGTAAACTTTCTGTGACGTCACGCCATCTTTTCTGAAATCTCCTATACACTGCTGTCACTCCGGTGCCTCTCACGCATACTATTGTGAATCTATAACTTAATACGGGTATAAACCATATATAATCTAATCATGTTACATGTGCAAATGATTAATACGATCTTATCTTTATATCTAATCAACAATCCCTAATTATCGTAAACTCTCTCACCTCACTCGTCCATTCTCACAGGGTCCACTCGTCACAGTATTGTAGACAATGTTTTTAGCTATGAATTGAATTTTTTGATATTATTGCTGAAATATTATATATACTATTGTAAATTAAAATCAAAAACTCCTTCTATTGGAGAGTGGAAAGCTTATACCTTATTTTACAAAGAAATTGAAAATTTTGATTTAATTTCATATTCAGAGAGAAAAAAAAACCAAAATAAAGCAAAATTGGGTTTTTGTAGCCAATTTTTTGGAGATTAGCGGAAGAAAGATACAAATTAAATTTACATAGTGTATGTATGTAGTTATAATTGACACCTTCCTGAACTTTCAGTACATGTATGCCATTTGTTTTTCTTACTGTGTGTTGATTTGTAACATGGAAAATGAATGTAACAACAAAAAAACTGAATAAAAAAAAAAAATAAAAAAAAACATGCTCCGTCAGCTGAGTGACAGAAACCGTATTTAACACTATTTACAAGCCACACCGACCAACTGCTTTTACACTATAATACACATCGTATAAAATGCATCTAAACCTAAATTAATACACAAATCTTCATAAACAATAAAACGATCTAAGTATAATAGCAGACATTCTTTACAATATTTATACAACGAATACACTCGAAACGCCGGCTAGGCATCTACGTCATTTTGGCAACAAGTTGTCAGCGACGAACACATGAATGTCAACAACGACATTTAACTTACAGCTAAATAAAGTCGTCTAACAATGAAATCGACGGTATTTCAGCGAAATAACTAACACGTAGGTTTGTACATTTATTGATTTACATGTAATGTCGATTACTTAATCTTATATCGAACACATTTCACATACTAGTCATGTTTGTGTATTGTCGAAAAGATCGAGAACGTGACGTGATGTTATAGTATTGTATTGGAATGAGCGATGAAACTATCTAGTTGTGGGCAAGGGGGAAATAACTCTAATCACATTTGAAACTTTGGAACTCTTTTGTTGTAAAAGATAGAAAATTGAGAAGAATAAAAGGAAGAAAAAATGAACGGACGTGTTGCTGTCTCTCACTCTAACATTCCCCAAACACATGAAGCGACACACAACATGGTGGAGAATTCGAATTTAATAGATGTTACTTGCAGTACTCCTAACAGTATGTATACTTCAGGCTGTGACCCCATTTCGCACCTCGACACACCAATTCGATGGATTGACATTGCTGACGGGATCACGGAGAACAACGTTAACCGCTATCACGCCATGGCGGGAAACGGAATGAACTGTGCTGTGACAAATACTGAAATGCCATGCCCTGATGACCATCCACATATGAATACGCTACCTCGTCCAAATTTCTCACAGACTCCCGACGGGAACCCGGGGTACCGTTTACCACGGACAGATTTCCCACAACCAGACGGTAATTATAATGTTCACATTCCCGCCCATAATTCATCACGTGGCCATGGAGTCGGACCGACATTTATCATTCGAGACGTCGTCCCAGATAAACATTTAAGATTTTCGGGATTCATGAATGAAGATGGAGAGAAGTTTTTGCGTGAGTTTCACAGTTATCTCACACTCTCTGGACTAGTAGATAACCATGAACAAATTATAGCTTGTTTTCATTTGAGGCTACAAGGCCCTGCCTTGGTCTGGTTTGACACGCTCACTAGTAATAAGAGACTGTCATGGCCCCAGATTGAGGCCAGCTTTCGCCAAGAGTACTGTGGAGACAATCCAGCCCTCATCGCTGAGGAGGCCAACTGGCATCATTTGAAACATCCCTCAGAAGCAATTGAGGAGTATCATGCAGTTGTTGTGAGTAAAAGGCTTGCGTTTACAAAAAAGTGAACGTGATATGACTTTCAAATTCATTCAAGGCTTACCGTCTTAACTTCGGTTTTTTGTACGAGCTGGCCTAGGACGAGTATCAACTCTTCGTGACGCCCTTCATTCAGCCAAAATTGGAGAGAGTCATGGTTATCGCCAAGACTTTAATGTCTCACACAATGTCGTTCAACCATCTATCAGTGCTCTTAAGAAGAGTGACGCCGAAGATGCCACAGTGACAGCCCTTAATCAGATATGTGAACGCCTAGACAAGCTGGAAAAGACTCCAAACCCAGAGGTCAACGGCCGAAGACCGACGAGGAGAACAGGACGTGCTTCAAATGTCAAGGTCAGGGACATATCAAACCTAATTGTAATTGGCTTGGCATTGGACAAGTTTCCCCATCGCTTCTTTGTGATTTGTGTAAACAGAACGGACACAGCGCAAAGTGTTGTAGGCTATCGGTGTCGGTGTCTACTACCACAGATGTTTGTCAACTGTGTAGCGAGACAGGCCATACCGCATTGAAGTGTCCGCAGTTACACAGTCTCGGCCTGGGATTGACGCGCACCTCTCAGGTCTCTGTGTGGAGGAAATGAACCCAGTCCAGATGATTGATACCTCGCGATCGGTGACTGGAAGAGTTCAGCGCGAACTAACGTCTTCTAGTGATACGGACAGTACTGAGCAGCAGCCAAAGATTACAACAGATAATCGCTTTATGTATCTGAATGTATATGTAGGTTGTTTTACCAGTTACAGCTCTGCTTGATTCTGGCAGTGAAATTAATGTCATATCTAAGCAATTGTTTGATGCTTTACCTCAGTCTGCTATTTCAAATTTTTCACAGAGTCAAATGAAAAATGTTGTAGCTAGTAACAGTACTGTTAAAATTTTTGGCACAGCTAGTGACCTCAGTCATAGTGTAGCCAGTATGAGTCGAGTAAGCTATACAGTGTATTTGTATATATTTTAGATGAAGCATCGCACCCTATGATACTTGGTGTTGAATATTTACGTTCACACAATATTGTTCTAGATTTCAGTGCAGGTGCTAGTTTCCATGGCAAGAAAAATACTACAAAGATTTTATGTACTCATTCTTTTGTTGTTTAACCAAACTCGGAATGTGTAGTTAGTGGGAAACTTTCAAGTGATATCCAGATTGGTATGCAAGGGATTTGTGAAAGTCATCCTCAACTACGGTTTAAGGGATTATTAGTATGTAAATCTGTAGCAACATGTTCTCCTGATAATTTAGTACAAATTAAGATTTTGAACCCAACCAATGACAGTATCCATGTAAATAAGAAGTCTGTACTGTCATATTTTCGATTATGTGATAACACTGTACATATTGTTTCTTTTTCATGAAATCAAATCTCCAGGAATTTTTGTCTCCAAACATTACATCACATAGTAGTGAATTTTGTGATCATGACATGTACACTAGTAGCACTACATGTAGTAGTGAGGAGGGAGTTACCTCCCCTGACTACAGTCCAGATTTCCAGAAATTTAGTGAATACTTAGAACTAAATTCAGGGTTATCATCTGATGAGAGGTCTAGGTTACTTCAATGTTTGTACACTCACAAAGATGTTTTTATGACTGATGAAAATACAGGTTTAGGTCTTACCAATCTTGTTAAACATAAGATTATGTTAAAACCTGATGCTGTCTCTAAACATCAGCGTCCTTACAGGTTACCTCCTGACAAAAAGGAAGTGTTAAGACACCAATTAGATGAGTTGTTAGAACAAGGTATTATTGCTGCAGTCAGTGAGGAAGAGGAAGTACCTATAACAAGTCCAATTGCTTTAGTGTCTAAACGCTCTAAGCCTAAATCTGTAGGTGACTCGCTCATAACTAGAGAGCTTAGTCTCTCCTCATACAGGTTCTGTTGTGATTTCAGGTATCTTAACACACAAACACAAGATTTCAGATACACGATACCTGATTTACAAGACCTGACTGAATCCTTTTCGGAGCGCACCCCTAACTTTATAACACTTTTGGACTTGCGCACGGGATTTTTCCAAATGCCTATTTCTGAGGATTCTTGTAAATATACTGCTTTTAATACTTGTTATGGTACTTTCAAATTTCTCAGACTTCCAATGGGTCTCCATACAGCCGCAAATACTTTCCAACTTTTAATGGATAAAGTACTCAAAGGTTTGACATTTGTTTCAGTATTATGTTATTTAGATGATATATGTATAATATCTGAGACATTTGAACAACATTTATCTGATGTAAATGAGGTACTGAATCGTTTGAAACAGGCAGGCTTAAAACTTGGACCACAGAAGTGCGCGTTCGGAAAGAGTTCCTGTGTTTTCCTCGGACATTCGATATCCAAGGACGGTATAAAACCAACGACTGGAAAGATAAAGGTCATCAAACAATTCCCATTACCTACTACACGTAAGCAATTACAGCGTGCTTTAGGATTATTCAACTGGTTTAGAAAATTTATCAAAAATTTTAGTGCTATAAGCTGGACCCTTATACAAACTGCTCAAGAAAGGCACACCATTTGTATGGACACAGGAACATAGTGAGTTGTTTCCAGATATTGAAAGATAGTTTGGTAAACTCTAGCATTTTAGCTTTTCCACGATACAATGTGGAATTCCGCATCTCAGTAGATACCAGCAGCAAGGGTATTGGCTACATGTTATACCAACGTTACGAGGATGGATCGGACCATATTGTTCGTTTTGGGTCTAAAGGACTTACACGTTATCAACAATCTTATGGTCCAACCAAACTTGAACTACTCGGAGTTGTTACAAGTGTATTAGACTGTGCAGCATACGTACAAGGTCGCCATTTTGTAATTGAATGTGATCATGAAGCATTACGCGCATTTTATCAAAAACAGCTCAATGTGTGCAATTTACGAGCGCTGGTTAGCAATGTTACAACCATTTGACTTTGATATCATCTACAAACCTGCATCAGAGATGTAGTTCCCGATGCTCTCTCTCTCGTAATACAGAGTTTCTGGAAATGCTTGGATCCAGCCCTGATGAAGATGACCCCTACTTTTGACAATGTTGAGGAAAAACCTACCACGGTACGAGTTATTTCACCGAACTCTACGGTTATCAACACATTTAGTAATGTTCAATCATGTAGCCATGTCGAGCATAAACAGGACATTTTATCAGTATACTATGATGCGGACACAAGAAGACAATATTGAAGATACATGTTACGTCATAGAGTCAAACAGTCCGAACGAAGCGCCGTCTACATGTACAAACACGCTAACCCAGTCAGTGTTTATATACCGCAAAGTCTACATACAAATCCTGACGATGTTGGAAGATGAGAAAAGGCGATAATTATGTTGTTATCGCTAATAAACACAGTTTCAAGTCTTGTGATATTAGTGCTCACCCTTACTCCAGAACATTTTGATGCCAAAAAACGACGATAGTCGATAGTCAAGCTACAATCAGATATTCCAGACATCCCAACACGGACAGCTTGATCACCGACAACTAGCAACAAGATTTGACAAATTTATGGTCAGTACAAGGCACAATGGAGAATAATCCTAGACGGAACAGACAAGCGATACGAATTATGTGTCGTGCGATACTAAATTGCTCTCAAAAGCAGAAGTGATTCACCAGATTTTTGTTAATGTTAAGGTACAACACATTTATAACTCCACATGGCAAACTGATTACTCAAACAATGAGAGAAAATATCCATTACATCAGAAGACCCATGATCAGTTAGACATTCACAATGTACCTACACACATGGAACAAGTAACTGATGAGTGCAAATGATTGGTACAAACACGAAGCTCAATCGACACCTACAACAGGATGAAGGAGTTTGTTGAAAAACAGAACTTAATCAACTAGATTTTCCTGACCTGTCCTGTAGATAGAATCAAATCTAAAACTATAAGGCAAGACCATGAACTATTTTCCTATAAATCCAACTATCAGTCCAAAGGATGTTACCCAATCATCTCAACGCATTGCATGGGATTCTTTTCCATTCGCGTGTGGCTAGAGCAAAGCAAACACAGACTCTATCTCATTATCAACTTGTTTTACCAAAGTCATTGATACCTACAGTTCTTCAACTATTTCATGATTCGCCCCTCGCAGGACATAGTGGTATACAGGATACTGTGGATAGACTCAAAGAAATTTTTTTTTCTCACGCCCCTAGCAACAGTTGTATCAGATTATGTGAAATCTTGCCACGAGTGTCAAGCCAGGAAAATAACCAAAGTACATAGACAAAATAAAATCATGGCATATCCGACACCTTCGGAACCTTTTCTGTATAGGAAATAGACTTATATGGACCACTTCCACGTACTACAAAGGGAAACCTTTATGTCTTGACAGCAGTGGATTTATTCTCAAAATACATTGTGTCAATACCTATCCCTGCCAAGGATGCTGTAACGGTGTCAGAAGCACTCTTTACACTCTTCACAATCTATGGTGTCTGTGATACATTGATCAGCGACCAAGGTACAGAGTTCACTGCTAAAGTTACATCAGCACTCTGTGATCTACTTGATATACCCCAACAGTTTATTTCCCCAGCTTCATACACCATTGTCTAGGAGCTTGTGAGAGGACTCATAACACCCTTGGAGTTCGCCTTACTCCCTACATGAATGATGAGTGTAATAATTGGGACACAGTTGTACCTGCTGTTACATTTTCTATGAACAACAGCACAGGATTTTCACCATTTGAGGTTATTTTTGCCCAGCGACCAAAGTTTCCTCTTGTTAATCATACGAAGGATCTGAAATCTCTTCCAGTGGACATGAGAGATTACGTCGCTCAAAAAGCAACAACTCTTAAATGACATTCGTACTGATCTACATGCAAATGTACAGAAAACCAAACATCATATGTTGACAGCTACCAATCAGGGTAAAAACCTTATAGATCTCAAGCAAAGAGGATTATGTTTTACATGACGTAATGAATACACAGGCCCTGCAAAGAAACTTCATCATCATTATGATGGTCCTTATGTCATTTGATGAACACGTCAGTGGCCACATGGTCACACCTAACTGTGACCCTACAGGAAAGAAATCTTTTCCTCAACCTATTCATGTTGACCGTTTGAAGATTGCTCATTTGCGACCAAACCATTCACCGTCAAATTTCTTCACAGTTACCCAACCAAACGGACCTTCTCAGACTTACAGGTACCCAAACTCCGCTGACTGTAATGTTTGACAAGGGAGATAATCGACAGAGTAATTCCCCTTTGACGTCTTCATCTACCCAGGATGATGCGTTAGTAAAGGAATCCTCAGCTCTGCTGCCACGACGACAATTGCCTAATCCTCCTGTTCAATCCCATCGTCCACAGAGACAGATACGGAAACCTCTGCGGTACAGAGATTCTGATCACATTGACCCTGACATTGTTTTCGCCACCCAAGATCCTACCACTTCTAAGGTCAAGGTGAAAAAAAAGTGCCTGCTCAACGACAAACTGCAGCTGGTATTCAGTATCTTGTACATGCGGTTGGAGAGCCAGTTCAGTTAGCAACTTGGTGTCCTGCCTCAAGTTTGAACACTAAAGCTCTACAGTTAATCGCTAAATGCCCACCTAAATGTGTTTAGTTATTTGTATTAACTACTTTATAAACCAAGCCTGATTCATTGTAAGTGAAATGAACATTCTTTAGTATAATCCTAGGCTTATCTCATCTCCAATTTCATAGTTGAATTTGAAGTTTCTTTGTATTGTTTTTGAACATAATGACTTATGTTTTATATTTCAAAATCTTTTTTATGCCAACACCATTGTATGATTTTTCAACTATTGTTTTTTTAATAAGTATTACTCCATGTTACTACGGACATAGTAGATTACATGTATATGGTTACACCATTGTTGATCACATTGCATTCATTATCAATACATTTGTGTACCATAGGAGTATTTTGTATACTTGAAATAATTTTTCACATTTCTTTTACCTTGTGTGACTTTGTATGCAAAGACACATGCTTTTTATCTTGAACTCTTTGATAATTGGCAACATTCTTATTGAGTTATCATATTTCCTTGATTTTTCAATCATGTATCTTAAATGTTGTAGCAATGGCTACAATGAGTTATAACATACCACCATTTTATATCAATTGTACACGTTTTTGAGTGAGAAATCTTATGGTCTGTCAACTCTTAAGTGAATACTGAATATTGAATTATAATGTATGTTGTATGTACCTCATATGATTAGCCTGGTAAACATTGACCAAACTGAATTATACCATATTAATTGATGTTCACTGTATTTCATATACACTACTGTTTGAATAATGTTTTCTTTCTTTGATCCTTTTGGGTCAATTTAATGCTTCAGTAGCATTACCTTGTTTAAAACTTACTCATAACTCCAATTTCATGTATGTTTAAAAAAAATATATACCAATTGAAATACTTCCCATCATACTATTTAGTAATATATACTGTTCAATGTATTTTAATAGGTATATTAAATTTAATAGGTGTCTTATATATGTATTTATTATTTGTATATAGTTATCATCAAATTATGAATAAATAATAATTTGCTTAATTGCTGACTATCTACTCTAATATATAACCACATAAAATGAAAGAGATAACGGTTTAACTTCCCTATGTTTTGGGGAAAACTATGGTCCTTTTCGAAATTCGGAAAAGTTTATAACAGCGGCATTATCGGATATTTGACCATTCTCAATTTGGTAGAAAAAAATCATTTTGAAATGTTATAACACCTAGAATGTTATTGCAAGATTCAGTAAACAGATTTTTAAGCTCCATCATCATAGCTTTATGTAATAGATGTATAATAAACATGAAGACATTTACAACCAAAGTCTTAAAATGTGATAAAAAATAAGAGTTGAATAATCTATTATATGCAGTTGGTAAAGTGCTGATATGCATTGCTTTCGTTTTGTTCATATATTTCAGTGTTTTTTATGGATCCGATATGAAAGCGAAAACTTTATATTTTCCTGTGTACAAATTAGACAAGCTTCCAAACTATTTCTTTTAAAAGTAAAACAGATTTTTCACTTTAAAAATGAAAGAAAAACAATGAATATAATAAGAATTTTAAATCTGTGAATGCTATTGATAAACAAAAACAACGCATCTCGACGATACAAATACAAACAAAGAATTAGAAGAAAATATCAAAAGAAATAGTACTATGATTTTTAATTCATAGGTAGACATTTATAATATACTTATTACATACCTGGTATTGTTTTCACTGTTCGTATTTTGATATCTGTAAGAAATATAGATATATAAAAATATCTTATACAAAACTATGGGTTAAGGTTAATGATAATGGATAATAATGGATTATAATCCTATTGACATAACATCTTTTGTCAATAAAAATATATGGAAATGATAATGAATAAATGGACGAATTTCACAAAATGTCGTTTTAGAAATACAATATAAGATATTTTCATAACGCCTCTACCATGGCGTAGTCATTGACATTGAATCGCTATGTGCATTAGAGATTTTGAGATTATGTATAATATACCTTGGATCAAAACTGTGGACTTCACAGCCAAAGTGATTGGCCATTGCGCTGTCAAATGCCCAGTCATCAGCAGATCTACAGTGAAAAGACGAATATACCGGTATTACACACCATTATTTACATATGTATACTTTTCTCTATCATAGCAACATAAATAAGACTACAACATAATGTATTTTATATAACGTACGTGAAAGAGAGTAAAGCGAAAGCACCAGGTATCAAACCGACGATCACATCACTACCGTGGATCGACTGTCTGAACCAGCTGTATACATTGTCTAGTTCTAGTTTGGCTCGTTTGAATGAAACGATCTTCATTGTTATAAATCGTTATATAAACGTGTTATACTTACCCAAACGAGTAAGTAAGACAAGGCACGGTCGGACTGTAAGGTTTATCTGCACATAAATCCCAGCCACCTCTTCCGTGATCACCCATCGGAGTTAACTTCTTACAAAACGTCTGCGTCGTCAACAGATACCTTTATTAAAGGAGTAAATTAGTATGTGATGCAATAGTTTCAATTACATTTTCACTGCAAAAGAAAGACAGCGATCTTTTATGATAATAATTTCAGGAAAAATAAAGAAACAACGAAGGAGATCATACTAGTGAATGGTGGCACACAATCTAAATGAAAATAATATCACAGTATTAAGCTTAACCATATTTTTCATTAGCGTACATTTTTCGAGCCAATATGTAAAATATTCTCTCAACAATAATTCAATGACATGCTCAAAAATGTCACCACAGCGGCCCCAACCCAACATAGATGCCAATGGTTTCATATTTGTAATCTAAAGCAACACAATATATCGATCGATCAAAGGATAAACTCTAAAAAGGGGGATAAGTAACTCGTTCAAATTAAATTTCACACATGTGCACTGTATAAGGATTACTGTCACCATTTTTCATTGAAATTACTCCAGTGGTTTAGGAGCAGTAGTCGATCTGTCGTTTTGTACCAAAAGGGCATAACTCCTGACTCAGAAAAAAGATGGTTTGTTTGATTGTTCGATTAACGTTTTATTGACAGGTAGTGTCAGGTAATGACGACCTCTCATGTATATGGTGTGTTGCGTGTATGAAGTGCGTGGTGCGTGTTTTGGGAGACTGCGGTATGTTCGTGTTGTGCTTTCTTGTATAGTGGAACTCTTGCCATTTTATAGTGTTATATCACTGAAGCAGGCCGCCAAACACACCAAGCACCCGGTCACATTATACTGACAACGGACGAACAAGTCGTCCCACTCCCTGAATGCTAGGCGCTAAAAGGAGCAGAAACAATAAAAGGCGGATGTATCTTTTTCAGGTATATATTACACACACCTTAATTTTATAACAATTATTGCTATTACGTTTTGTTGACATCCCTCCACTAGAAGGTGTAGTCGATTGATCGGTGTGTCGACAGACAACTGGATCCAGTATACCCCCATAACTTCGTTACCGGTGTATGATAAAGAGAGAAGAGGTAAGAAGTTACAATTTGACTTACTCGACATGGTAACATGGTAATTTACCTGTGATAAAACCGGTTTAGTTGGTTGGATGTGAGATTATCAAGATACCTCTCTGACGGTATAACGAGCGGTGCCTTTACTTGCGAAGGTAACATCTGTAAAAAAGACATGTAGAAATGTTTGGAGGAAAAAAACTATTTTCTGTAACATCGGCATGGCCGAAATTCATATATCGAATCGTATTGAACACTTACAAAGTGACCTTGATGTTAACAGGCACCAGTTACATAACATAGATACTACAGATGTACAAACTGTGATATGCGCTTATTGATAATTTTGTCGAAGAAATTTAGCCATGCTTTATGTTCATTTTTGTGGAGAAAGATCGGGTATCTTAAAGATGCTCCACCGCCGACAGAGCATAAATGATATTCTTCATTTGAACAATAATTGGTGATTAATTGTGTATATATATGCCTACTTAAAACAAAAATTAATATAAAATATTTTATTTCGCCTTTGGTGTATGCGCAATCAGTACTTCATTCCATATAGGATATAGTGCCAAGGAATTTTTTCGGGATGCAATTAATTATTTTTCATATTTGTAACTTGAATTAAAATTAGAAGCTCAAACTTTTTAACTGTGGTAATGGTGTAAAGTAAGTAACTTTTGTAACTGAAGAAAAATACAAAATCGTCTGCTCCTGTTTTTGATATTGAAAAAATGAATTATTTGCTATTTTCAATTATATTTGTATACAAAGAAAAAAAAGAACAAAACGAAAAAAAAAAAAAAAAAAAAACAAACAAATATCGAACTTTATACGAGTACTTTATGTGTAAATATATTGTAGATAAAATTTCATCCAAATATAAAAGAGTGAAACATACAATTTGACAGGACGTTTTAAAAGGATTTTGATGAATTTCACTGGCAAACAGCTGGATGTCATCATTTTTCATTTTTCGAGATACGTTATCGTTTATACTATTACAGCCGATAGAAATTCTATGTTACACTTGTGGCATAAATTAAAATTACATTGTTAAAATCATTGACTCAATTATTAAAACATCGACTTACCATACTTAATGTCACACATCCGGCCCTCGGGGTCTTGTCACAGTGTGTGCACTGGGTGTGCCGAGTGCGATGGAATATTCGGTATCCTCGGTGAAGTAGGTCTCTTTGTATAGTCAGTCTATTTTGGTATTGCTTAGCATTCAAATTACCTTCCATGTCACCATGAAATGTAACTAACAGTTGTTTGACCCTATCTATAACACCTAAAGATATCACCCTGTCTAGTAAGAGAGCCTCCGAGTCGTCAACATCAACGGCGAATATATCTATTACTCTGTGCTAAATTAAGAGATGTGAATGATTAATTCTAAGCAAACGGGAAATACGAAGCAACTTTTATTTTCTTTCTCTTCCACAAAACTTTATTTCAATCATATATCAAATAGGAAAACATCTTTTTATTACTAAACAGAATGAAAAGAAGCTCTTCCATCCATGCAAATGTAATACATGGACAACATTCGCAGTGTGTACTTGTTACTGAAGAGAAGAGAAAATATTCTGAAAATACTTCTTTAACAAACATTTCCCCTTTTACTACAATATTTCAATGTCTGATTGTGTCCAGCTCCTCATATTTCTGACCCAGTTCCGGAGTGTCGCTTTAGTACAAAACCCACCACATTTTGCTACATGTAATTTTAAAAATTAAGCATGAGCTGTTAAATACTTCATGATAACATCGTGTTTAAGTGGGTTTCACTGGGCAAACATAAAGAATGGCTAAATATATTTACTAAGTGCAGTATACAGACGGCCTAGTGTTTGATTACATGCGTTGCATGTTTACTCACCTCGTCTTTAATCCGTTTCAATTTGCTTTCTGTACACTCACTGAAAGTAAAAAAAAACCAAACATTCAAATTGGGCAATCGGACAAAAATAATAAAATTTGCATGGTGTTGTTAGGATGTTGTAAGATGGTTTTTAACATTACATAAAGGTTCCCCCTTCTTCCCTTTGTGAATATTGCCCAAAAAAAAACCCCAAGAAAAAAGTATACCTGGTCTGTAGTCGTTCACAAGTTTAAGAGAGAAATATACAAAAAGCAAAAATAACAAACTTTACATTCTGTAAGCATCATAAATACTTCTTACTGTAAACAATGACACATACTTTGCGTTATAAAGATTGTAATGTAAGTTACCAGCAAAATGCTATTTATATGTTCAACATATTACATTCCGTATTTACATAATACAGAGTTATCTGCGCTTGTATCTGCGGGTTAGCATCAATTGTGACGTCATTATTTTCAGCTATCATCTCATCTTTTTCTTTTGTATATGGGAGAAAAAGAATCATTCCCTATCTATGAGGGTGTGACAACGAAATCATTACCCTCGGGGGAATTCCTGAATGTCGAACCCTCAGCAAGTCTCGAGTTGGACGTTCATGAACTACCCCTCGGGTTTTGAATTCGTGTTCACACCCTCTAGGTAGGGAAATATTTTATTAATCAATACCCTCATGCAGAGGGAGACAACTATGTAATATGTTAACGTGGACTGTATAAAATGAACATCACTCGACCAACTGGTCTCAACCTGTCTCCTTATGTGCATATTTGGGTCTAATCGAAAACGAGATACTTTTATGGGAGATATTAATAAAATAGATTAAAAAGAAAAGGTTTAAAAATACAAAAGAACAATTAATCTGATACCAATAGATAAACTTGATAGGCGCCAGCGTCCTGGAGAGCTGTCCACAAAATGAACTTGATGATAATTTACTACAGATACTTGACTTCCGATACATAATCAGCTACCACTGTGTTTTATAATTAGGTATTGTACTCCATAATCTATAATCTAATAAAATATCTATATTTTCCGACGAATTATAGAATAACATATTCGTCCGTTTTGTTGTACGGTTCAGCCAGCATGGCCTATGAATTGACCCACTAGATCCTGGACACACCATGTGGAGAGATTTCATTGTCCAATTTGTATTTTCCCATGTCACTGGTAGCTGTTTTTAAACTATAGCGTATGCATACTGCTGTGTTATCAAATTATATACTATCATATTAATATAATTTTACTTATCTTTACAGTTTACCAATGTAGCGTTACAGTATTGTATTTTTCGATTGGTATATTTTTTTTCATCCTCTGACATATGACAGCCAGGGTCATTTAAGGACAATGCGTTTGTGTGAACGGCTGTTTATTGAGGAAGACTGCGGTATGTTCGTATTGTGTTTCTTACATTAGTACTACCCGGTACCCTACTGAAACATACCGCCAGAGACACCGGGCAGCGCACCCCACTCAGTCACATAATACTGACAACAGGCAAACCAGTCGTAATGACCGAGATAGAATAACTTACGCTTGTTCTATTTTAAAGACCTGACATCCCCATATTGTATTGAGTTCACCCAGAAAGTGACTCGGGTCAGGGTTACTACTGCAATAGAGAAAGTACTATGAGTCACAGCACGGTTCATGTTCATTGTTGTTGATAGTTGATAACATTTTTTAAACTAGATGGTTCTTTCGTCATTAAAGCTGAAAATGCAATTAAAAGTTATGCCATTGAAGATTTAAAAAAAGTAACATTTTTGAAAAATCCTTTCTGAGAAACATATTATTCATGACAGTGCCATATCCATGGAAGCGTAGCAGCCCTGTCTTTATTCTGCTTGGATACCTTAATCTGGCCAACAGCTTTAAATGACTAGCATTCCCGTATATTTTACAGTTTTGTTGATAATCTTACAACAATCGTTAACGATCTATTTTTTGTCAGTTATCATGATGTTGCTTTTAATACTAGTCGTTTTGTCATTCCTTCACTCCAAACTTTGTTGAAAAATGTATGAAATCAATCGATTCACAACTTCAGTTAATGTACAAGTATGGTACTTTGTTGCATCACATTATACCAAGGTTTTGGAAATCAGTCAATCGAAAATTAGTATAACCTGAGTAACTGGTATAATCACACTTACATACTATACTTGACAAACATCTGATCATATGGATCATAAGGATATAAATTTCCATTTACTTTATTCTGCATTTGCATATTACAGAGTTATCTGCCCTTGTGGGCAGGTATTGATTGTGACGTCAGGTGTTTGCGAGCGTAACGTCATACTTTTCGAAGAAAATGACGTGAATTGCACCTACCAAAACAATGACGTCACAATAGATACCTACCCGCAAGGGAGCTAACTCTTTAATATGCAAAGACGTAATAACGCTAGTAAAAACCATGTTCGTGTTAAAAAGCGGTTTAATGCTTACGTGATTAGATAAACAACGCATCTGTTCCTCTGCTCTGTTGAACACACGGCCCACCCGTCATGTGTTCCACCGAACACTGTTTTTACCGGACAGAATATCTGAAGGTTATTCATGTTCCTGAAAATGGTTCACAAAACACAGTAAGAATCAGACAATTTTTTACCCTGTGCAGGATTACAGCAATGCTTTTCAAAATTTTCATTTGTATACTCAACAACGCCAAAAATAAACGCCTTTGGTCTTTACTTGTGAAGTTTTCATGAAGAATTGTTATTGGTTTTTTTAATTCAAAATGTTAAATGAATCACGAGAAGTATTAAGATATTGAAGCTGAAATACTGTATTGATATTTTGTTAAATATTATACCTATTTAAGGAATTATATTGAAAATGTTTTCCTAAAAAACAACTCTGTATTGATAATATTTTAAAAAGAAAAAAATTATGTAAGAAATTCTAATTCTATGAATTTTTTTAGGTCTTCCCCAAGGCAAGTAGACCGCTGATAAAACAGTGAACATATTGTAATGTATGAAGTAAATGGTTGGACCTGAATAGTGTTATGTTAAAGATTAATAGACTTGCGGTTTATAAGCTCACCTTTTATATAACTCTTGCAACCTAGGTACAGCCATCATCTCCAGTTGAGATCTCTCTGGAATCATGACAATCTGAAATTAAAACTTAAATTACGTGAAACAGAACTTTCTCTCAAAAATATAGGTGTAGTACTGGGTTATCACATGCACTAAACCCATGTCGTCTGAGGCTGTATTATATGGCTACCCATGCAATATGTTCTCTTGACGTCACTACTGCGTCAACAAGACTACAGTTTTCTCGGTAAAATACAATGTTCATTTTTCTAGAAAGCTGGTGTGTTTTCTGTAAAAAAGGCAAATAGCAGGAGTTGTGTTTGAATTGTCATGCAATTTACACGTATGGGAAATTGAGTCACGACTTTCTAAGAACTTGTTGCAGCAGATTTAAAATAGCGGTATATTTAAATTGTGGGATGGTAATAAAGACGTTAAGGTATCAAAATGAAAACTAAGGATTTTCTACTCTCGGGGTCAAAAAATGTTATAAAACTCTCGGCAAGCCTCGACTCAATTAAGTGACCATCAGTTAGAATGTGTTATAGTATTCATCCTGATAGCGGTCATTTTATGGTTTGTCGTTAGGTACTGATTTCTTCAGAAACGTCTGTGTCACACGACAACAACAACAACAACAACAACAAAAAGATCCTTCATCTATTGTCATCAATGAAGATGTATCCCATTTCACAAACAGGATTCGTGTATTTAAATTTCTTTAGTTTGTAACGATTCATGACAAGAATCAAATGTCAATGATGTCTTGTCTTTGTTCTTGTAGTCAGTCTGATGGGTTTCAATAAATTCCATTCCACTAAAGGTAGTCATTTACATACTTTGGAATAAGTTTACATTATTAAACATAATACATTTGATGTAGTCAAAAGTCTATGTGTCTAAACAAAATATGGGGATACGTATGGGCACGCATTACGGCATATAACCGTGTCACAATCCAACGAACTTTATAGTATCTACTGTCTGCGTGCCAAAAATGCAGACTTGTTTGTATTTGGGAGCACGAATGCAGAAGGATCGCCATGTTTGTTTGTGTTTGGGCTCCGTTTGGTCTACGGCGTTTAGGTCACGCATTTAACCACGTCCGGAAGACACGCGCATGCACCGTACAGTCAATACGCAAGCGCTGTATTGTCTCATCAGATGACAAACAACTTGTGCTCAGCGCACTAAGGCCATCTTAAGTATGTAGCACTTGTAAGTACGGTTTGATATCGTGGTGATCGTACGGAGATCGTACATTGTTAACACGTGCAACTGTTCACATGTGCGGACCACACGTGCAACTCTTGCGTGTGCCGCACTCCTTCCCATTATTCACCACTTCTTCATTTCTTCCCCACGTTTTCAGAAAGAACATAGCGATCGTAGCTCCTGAAAAAGTACGACTGAAAAACACACACGTCCTGTTAACCGTTTCATAAACAAAATTCTTCTTTGTTTTTTCTTTTAATGTTTTCGTTGTATTGTTTTCATTCACTTCATTTTATGCATTCCCACCTCCATTTATTTTTGCCTTTTCATTATTGTGTTCCAGTGAAACAGTATGCAATAAATGAACGTTGAAATACAATGTAATTTAAGTTAACATATTTTATGAATGAAGAGATATGAGTGTTAACTAAAAAACCGATTGTTTGTGGATTAATATGTTAACTAAAAAACCGATTGTTTGTGGATTAATATAACATCAATAAGCTATATTCCTATTTATCACATTTTAAAAGTTGAATCATACTATTGAAGACTCAGAGGAAGCACATCCATCCCGCCACATTTCTCGGACGAAAGACAAACCGATTGTATCTGCTTAGCAGGACGGGAAAACATTTACACTCGAATCTGTACTAACGAACATCTGTATAAAGCGACCCTCTGGTCTAAACGAACAATTCGATTTCCTTCCCGTGGTCGCAAAAAATCTCCTTACATCGACTAGAAAAACGAATGTCATTTCGATCATCATCCGGTCGCCGGTTTTGACACGGATTGGGCAGAGCAATTAAGGACGTACCGAACAGTGATCGAATGCGCCGTTCGTTCGGACCTCCTCGGGTCAATTAGACTGGGTTGTCTGCCCGAGTTTTTCTACTCTCCGCTAGGCTTCGCTCCGAAAATACGACAGGTCTGGGCTATCGCTCTTGGCAATTTGATTGGCTAGTATCTATAATGTTCTGGGGATATTCCTATTTTTCAAAATGACGTCTGCATAATTTCGCTGAAAAAATACCAACATCTATTGTTTTAGAACTGCTGACCCCTAGTCTGCTATACAATGGTAAATTGTAAATAGTATTAATTATTTATTGATGGAAAACAATTTTACATACCATTAGCTGTGTATTGGGTGTTGAAACGCGAAATTTTCTTTTGAAGCAGACGCTCGTGGGTTTTCCGGTACATTCACCAAGACGTCAGCGTACTACATGTGGTATGGAACTTCAAATTTCGGACATGAGTAGATATCTAGTCGTTAAACTTAAATTGTAGCGTTCTTAAACTACAAATACCTTTTCAATGCTGTATGCTCCCTTAACAACATCAAAATTGCATTTCCACCTCGTTGCCATTGTAAACAGAAGGAAATCCCGGGTCTAAATGGACCCAACGGTACTTCTACTAACAAAATCCCTGTCTCAATAGTCTTTTACTAGGTCGGCGTCATGATCCGAGATGTCACGGTCTACTTCATATCGTGTCCAGCTAAAAACATTCGAGCTAAAGGAGGTATTGGGTCGAGGAGCTGACGCACGTGTCCGCGAAGTCCTAGTTTGTACAATTACGTTAGTAAGTTGTGATTTGTGGTTCATTATGTCAGTAATTTTGAAGGTTAATGTTCTACGGACAAAGAGGTCAACATTTATGTCACCTACACCGAATGATATATGCGGTTTCGCCTATACGCTGGTTTCTAAGGAGTGCTGGCAAATGGTTCCAAATAGGAGGGTAATACAGTTTGAGGAGGTCTTATACGTGGTAGTACAATAACCAAAAGTTTATGGTTGTGGGAAGGGAGGTGGATTATAAGAGTACTGGAAGTATTAATTTAACCCCGCCTCTTTTTCAAAGTCGATCCTAGGAGAAATATGCGTCGTCTGCGTTCCGTTAATGTCGAAGGTGAGTCTCTGTTGTACATATAATAACAAAGTCGCTGGCTAACTGTGTTCTAAAGATGACAGTTTTGTTTCTTAGACGCGAATGTTTTAGATGGGAATTATAGAAAGGTCATTATTCACGTTCGTCAGGGCCAGTGATAGGATGGACATCATTACAGGAGAGGAGCAGTAACTGTGGAGGATTAGTAGGAAGTTAGTATTTTTTATTTATACACGACAGAATAATCCATGACAGAAGTTGCGAATGTTGCATACATAAACACTCAGCCTACAATTAATTTAAAAAATATGAATATTGATATAGGACTAACATTTTTTGCAATAGTAATTGCCATGTGGTGCCGATTGTAGAAGCAACCTAACATGCCGCCCAATATGATTCTTGATATCATTACCACATTGTCCATCAAAAACAACCAAAGTTTTCGGGTGGCATGTACACGTAAAGCAAATCTAGAAAGAGTCATGATAGTTCAAGATGTCATACAGGATAGAGGTTACAGTGAGGTGAGCAATGTAAGAAACAATAGAAGGCGCTATAGGATGTTATAGTTACAGAGATGGATCAGCATGGGAGAATGCTAACAGTGTGCGTAACACTAGGTTTCAATTTCCAAGGGATGTTTTTTCAAAACATACTTAAATCTATCAAATTAGTATAATTAATAAATAAAAACTGAATGCTAAAATAAATGCCCCATAATATTGTTCATGTGATCCATTATCTGTGTAAGAGTATTAACTAACAAATTTAATACGACAAGTCCATTCCACAGTATTCACCATAGGTTGCGAATACGTATGTCCCATACAGTTGGCTAATCATTGAAAAGACAGTAAAAGTGATGGTTGTTTGATTTTTTATATAATGTGTATAGAAAATGTCATTATAGGTGATCAAACATCATTATCATCTATGCGATTATGACCACACGCTTGTATAATTAATCTTTACTCTTGTACTCACAATTTACTTATAATTATTTAGTAGGCCATATATTCCTTTTTACATATATATAATTAATTCCATATACACTTGTATTCCAATTTACGCTTATGCAATCCAATACGTAAACCCATAGTATTTTCAATTTACACATATGCTATCAATTTTATATAATTACTATAAAAATATATATCAATCGATATACATGCTCATATATTTCTATTTTACAAATCTGCAATTTATTATATAGTCTTATAAATTAAAATTTACACTTATTTAATCAATCATATATGCCCATATTTTTAATACTTTACATACATGCAATTCAACATATACAGTCATACCTGTATATGCCCATATATTCATATCTCCATATATGTAATCAAAATAATTTGCCCATATACTCCTATTTACTTGAATGCAATTGTTCTCATTTGCCCATACATTTTTTGCCGTACACTAGTGCAATCATGTAGTAGTGCCCATTTTACATTTAGGTAAAGCAATTCTAGTATTTACACTTATTCAATCAATATATAATGCATGTAATACATTCTTATGCCCATATATTCCTAAATCCAATATATGTCAATCAATACATGCTGCTCATATATATCTATTTAATCCTACATGTAATCAACAGATAGGCCATTATAATCATGTCTTTAATATAATTCTTGTTTTCTGTATAACCATTTTTAAATTTGCTCTTATATATCTATTTAGACATACGTTAGTATACAACCATTTTTATATACCAATGCTTGCGTTTTATTTTACATAAACAATTGTTGTACCTGCCGATATATTATTGATTATCACAATCTTGATAAATCAGTTTACTGAATTGTATGGTATTGTCGGATAATTTACAATTTACATATACTATTATACATGTTATACAAGACACCTAAAACATACTCCACTGCTGCCAATCATGACTATTGTAATAATTTAGCATATACATTAAAACTTTTAAATTAAACTTTTTCCTTATTTTATTTGGGAAAATTTTTTTAAAAGTTTTTTTTTAGGGGGGGGCCCCAAAAAAAAATTGGGGGGTTTTGTAAAACTGTGTCAACTTATTATAGGGTCAATCACGACGTAATATTGTTTTGCAAAAAGACCCGTATTTTTCACTCAGATCAGTGGTCCACTTGTGTGATGAGGGATGGGAATCTGCTGTCGCGATCAAAAAGATCTTCCTTCCTTCCTGGCTAAGTTTGTATAACATATGCGTCCACACACTGCTAAGTCTTTTCATGATAGCCTTCCTAACCTCGGGTTAGGTCCTCAGTTAAAACGTTTTGTTGAGGAGGTTTTACCTTTTAAGGTTTGTTTTTTGCCATGTAGATTTTATTTTTAAATTTTTCAAGTTCTAAAATAGATGATGTTGAAAATTGTTGTCCCTTGTTTTCAATATGATATGCGGACCTGAATATGATATTTCCACTTTCCAAGACGCCCTTTTGCAAGTGTCTCCGATAGTGGAATCATTGTTAGCGGTATTCGCCCTTTCCAGGGGAACGTTATGGAACCTTAGGGAGTTTCCTTCTTACCATATTAGTTCGAGTTCTTCAAACAGGGGTTATTGTAAGATTTCCTACGGTTTCTTCTAAGGAGAAAATCACCTGTCTGATTACAAATTTGTGTGTCTATAGTCCTGGCGCAGGGGAGTTACCATTATCGTCCGAAAGCTTCGCGCTGACTATTAGTAATGATGGATTCATTGAGAAGATGGAGTAAGGGCATCAACCAGTGGCGGGAGCTCTGGCTGTTGATTGAATTGACCAATCAGAATCATTTGGTCAGGATCTTGACCAAAATGGTAGCCCTGACCTGTCTTAGTATTTATGAGCACAGTCTAGCGGAGAGAATTGGTTCTAAGACAGGTAATCAAGTCTACGGGTCAATGAGTGCATTCGGAACTGCACATGAAAACGCCTTTTGTGACTAAGATTATGAAAAAAAGCAATCTATATGCTATCCGTCTAACGATACCTTACATTTCAACATTAAAATCGGGATAGTATAGTCGATAAACGGCGTATTTGTCGATATTGTACTTCGTTCGGTTTGCGGAAAGCTTGATACCGGGTGAAAATCAAAGTTTGTACGGTAGGTGTAGGACCTAGTTTCGACAAACTTAAAAAAAAATATTGTAAGATGTTTGATTTTGGCTAGGCTAATATAACATGAAGCTACGTGTATCTTTTGAGAAGCAAATTGCATAACTCATACAAACGGACTGATATATGCCGATACGGTCTTGTACTGAATAAAATGAGATTTCATAACAATCAAGTGATTAAAACTTTTTCTGTTCAACTCCTTTAAACTGTGAATATGAGTGACACAGTGGAAGGGGCTAAAACTAGGGTAACGCTAATAGAAATATAAATTGATCATGTACGCGCTCGAGACCTGTGAAAATGATTAAAAACGTATCTGCCATCATATGAAAAGACTCTTTGTATAGCGGAACAGATGGGGATCCAATGTTATCTTAAACTTTACAGGTGTAATATTACCTTTAACTATCGAATTAGGGCTTAGCTGGAGTTACGTCATGAAGTCACTTGTAAATCGATTCCTCTATCAACTCTATACACAATGCGTTGATGGAAATTCATAACATTGTTTTTGTCTAATATTATACTTGCAAATGAAATGAAAATGTGGCGATGAATAATAAAATATTTAACTGAAATCGCGGCAGTAATTGACCGACGCAAAACACATTTCGTCTGGTAATCCGATCAGAAATAACTAAATTGTCACTAGAGGAATTTAATTTCTGAAGCCTAATTTGCGGCATTTTGATAGACATTTACAAACAATGTATCTGCATGTGCGTACATGTATTCTTAGCTTGAAATATGATATCAGAAAAAACACAAATGATCTATAAGTGTAAGATTTCTAAAAGGTATGTGATTTTACTAAAAACTTGTGGTTATATCAATATGGAAATGTCAATTTGTTAATGAATGCAATGTGCCAAACATTAGATATTACTGAATAATAAAGTAATTGTTTTATACATCGGTTGTTGTATACCAATACATCCAATGAGTGCCAATATCGTGAATGTCTCTACACGCTGGTTTTAGTTCGTACATCCCCTGTGCTACGGAATTCGTTCAATCATTCTCTTTTCATGCCAAACATGATATATTTACGCCTTCAGAAGAGATTGCTTCATTGACCTCAAAGTGTTGACAAACCTTTTGTTTCGGATTTTATAAATATTTTATCTCTATTTTCTTATCATGAAAGTCGATCATAATGACAGAATACAAAAATATACGAAAGATCTTCTTAACAGACCTATTTGTATGTGTGGAATAATTACCTCACCAAATGCTAACGAGCAAAGGTACACGAAGCCGCACACATTTAACTCTAAACATATCACTATGATTTATGTATAATTCACTCGAACGGAATACGTAGACTAGTAAACCGAACAATAACTAGGTATGAATGATAAATGGGATGATTTTTACCATATATACGATTGTTCAAATTAGTGTACATCCTTGATTAATTATTTAATTGAATGTTTTCCTTCAGAAAAGAAAATATAAGTTGACATTGTTAGTAAATGCGAATATCGATGATGTGTCATGTATGTTTTATATTTATCTACTCTCCTTTTCCATAGAAATATTTACCTGTACATCAAACTTCCGAGATAAATTGATAGACGCTTTTCACCCAATAGACAGTCTAATATAAAAGGTACCAAAGGGAAACAACAAAAATGTCCTTTGTAGACATGTCTCCTTTATATATATATATTAATGGTCTTTATAGCAGATGTAAATTGTCATTTCGAAAACAAAACATGAAGCGAACTGAATTTACTTAAGGATGTCCTTCTCTGAGAAGTCAACATTTTCTTGTATTATACTTCTTTTCTCATATAGATATTTGGAAATAGGAGTTCATAGCATAAAAGAAAATGGAAGAAAAACCATATGTCTGTGTGGTCGTTTTTGAACTATTGTCACTCAAAGAGACTAAGTTGACGAAATATTGGATTTCATGGGAATTTTGCCGTTTTGACCACATAAACGAGAGATTAAAGCCAAAATTTTTAATGAGTTGTTTGATATGTATGGATGTTTGTAGAATTTATTTTCCATTAGTCTTCTTTGAAAATATGCTAGTAATGATTAATAAGACTCATATTTTTTCTCAGAATAACAACAAATGCTTCCCCTACCCCTTATTTTTGAGCTACAAAATGCACCATTTTCAGCCATTTTTGCCAAAATTAACCCTGTATAGGAAAAGTTCTGGTATTAACTTTCTTATGAGTTCTAGGGAATTCAGTGATTTATATTAAGTTTTGGTCATTTTGTTTACTGGTATGATAGATGTTTGTAGCTGTTTGCTTATAATATTAACTCCATGCCAAACTAGTACATATAGATATGTAACCTTGCAACTTTAATTTAATTATGTTCTTTCACACCATACACTACCAAATGGCACTTTCAGGGGAGAATGCTAACATTATTTGACTTTTGATATTAGGATAAAAAGATAAAAATCAAACATGTCCATTCGGAAAGACCAGCCAGTACGTTGGCCTATAGTTCAATTAAAGTCTATCGCAGAGAAAGTGGACATTAAGGACACCTTACACCATTGATTTGGGTTTTCATTAATATTTACTTTTACCACTTGACCAACTGAATAGCCCCCTAAGGGGTCAAAACCGTTTAATTAAAAATATTGTTACACTAAACACAATCCTTTAGTACCATAAAATCAACTTTGAATACCAAAGGTTACATAAGCATGGAAGTTCAATGGAAACTATAAATCTTTCTAATCTATAACGCAAACGATGCCCAGTGTAACGGACAATTGGACAAGTTGTCCGTAGGCTAAGCTGGCAGTTCCAACACAGCTAGCCAACACCCCATTAACATACGTTATAAACGGTCACAACCCAGATAATTATCCATGTTTATCTGCTTATAAATTAAGTTAATGGATAAACTATGTAAATATTCCAAAAGTGCTACCGTACTGATGCAGACTGCTAAAGAAGACCGCCAACATGGACTGATGGGCAGAAACCAGATAAATATCCATGCTTCTTTGCTTATACATTTTAAAAGTTAATGTATAAATGTACACTATATTATATTTATTATCCGGCCCATTGTCCCTTTATATGGTATGTTTGTGGCCGATTGGTATCAGAAAACTATGTAAATATTCCAAAAGTGCTACTGTACTGATGCAGACTGCTGGAGGCGGCCGCCCACATGGACTGAGGATAGAACTACACCAGGACCCCATTTGTTCAAAGGATGATTATCTTTATCACATGATTAGTGAAATTTTCATGTCTTATTTGCTGCAAAATTCATAATTATATTTACGCTAAAATCAGCAATCAGATAAAAAATGATTTTTGTAAAATTCGTTTTACCTGAAATTATTTGATCTTGATTTGATAATGTAATTAGCCTTACATCAGCTGGGCACAGATCATTGTTATAAGGGGTTATAGGTGTACGATAACATACTCACAACAAAATTAATTTATATCAACTAATTACAACATGTACAAAACTAATAACTGAGTCAAAATTGAAATTATGAATATAAACGTTTTTTAATAAATATTGTAATGGTAAGTTACGAAGGTTCAAATGCACATACAAGAACTAACATTTGTTTCATATTTTTATTTTATAGTCACATCTTTACGAAAAATATCATAGAGACCACATTTTAAAAGACTCGTGTACATGTAATACACACATTTTACAAAAACAGTGTTACTATTTTTTCAATCCTCCAGCATTACATAGTTATGTAGCTGGTGTTCAATACCATCACATCCGATCGATTTTGTGACAGCTGGCGTACATTTAGACTAGTGTTGTTTGTCTATAATGATAATCCCACAGGCCCGACTGGTTGTTTACCATGGTGATATATATACATATATAATGCTTATTACATATTTATAGAAAGTAATCTGATTCATTTGTATTTACAAATGTAGCGATGTAAGCTTGGGATCAATGTCTTTAGATTGTACAGACACGAGTTGGTATATATTGTGCTACGTTAGTGTCATTACGGACCGACCAAGTCCCCTCAAGTTACATTATAATGACCAAATCAATACTACGGAGGGCCGATAAATCTGACACGTGCTCATGGGGATTCTTAATTCTGATATGATCTGGGAAGTTCAGGAATGATTTAGATTACAATTTTATTGGGATATAAATAGTAAGTAGGAATTCAGGTGTTCAGACATAATTACATTCTTACTAACATAAACATGGAAACATAGACTGAACATGTTAACATGTCTCCTTAATGTTAACAAATAATTGTAGGCAGGTATAGGGACTTCTTATATCAAAGGCAGAATATTAGCCAGTTAAGTACATACCAATAATACAGAACTATGTGACCAGTAGTCTCATTCATAAATATTCCGTAGATGTCATGTTGACATCATTTATGAAGCCTAGCAAATGGGCACCATAAGATGTTAATGTTTACTTTGTAACGTTGAAAGGCGGTAAAAATCATTATCAAATCAACATAAGCCTTAATATAGAATTACAGTGGAACCGTGGTATATTAAAGTTCTCAGGAAAGGAAAATTTCTTCAAATTATCAAGATTTCAAAATAATTGAGGAAAAAGACAATGGATATGTGTGAACAGGAATTATAATCAATGTCAATTTAGTGGTATTATAATGTAACCGATTTAAAATTAAGTGGGTTTCACATGTAACCGATTTAAAATTAAGTGGGTTTCACAACGGAGAGGAATGTAAAATAAATGTATTACCGATTCGTCCACCATTTGTACTTGTCCAAGCGTCTCAGGGACAGCGTTAAATTCCCATATGTCTTTGATATACCCATCGTTGTAGTCGGAGGTCGGTGTGACAGCATCATTGCCATTTCCAGACAGGTGAAAGGTCCACAACAATAGTATCACTATCAACACCAAACACACGTTCTTTTTGCGGACACTTATAGTGCTGTGCCTGTCATAGAAAGAGTAGAAGTCCGGCAACATTCTATATAGTATTGACACGTTTAAAGCATTAGAGTCATGGGCAGGAGTATAGTGTGTATAATCGAAGATACAAGTGTATGTGCGTATTGATCGTAACAATGGGTAGTTTAAATGAGAATAGGTCTGGGTTTAGCCGGCTTGGTATGTTTTCTTACTGTAAAATACCCCAGGGAAGAGAATAAATCACATTTTCGTTTATTTAGGGATGGAAAAGTTTTGTTCACCTTTGGGGTATTAACATATGAGTGTTCATATAAAAGACAAATTATGTCACACCAAAGCCTCTTCAAAGAAACACATGATTACAACAAACATAATCTTGTAAACGGAGAGAGGGCAATTAGATGGTAATTAAATAATTACAAGAGAGAGTGCAATTAAATGGTAACTACTTATTACAAGAGAGAGGGCATTTTAATGGTAACTACTAATTACAAGACATTTAATCGATTCATGAAATAAAAGTGCTATGTCCTTGCTTTTAACAGTATATCTATGTTTTCTGTTTTAAATCATCAATGCCGTAAATCTGATTATTTTCGCGGTTCAAATTATTTCAACTTTCATTTATGAATTGAAAAAGAAGTCGTTATGTTGATATAAAAGTATTTTGATTAACCATTGTCTTATCGTTTCAAGGATCAAAAGCGGTGTGCAAGCTAATGTTAAAAATGCCATAGAAACTGCCACAGCCTTATATCTGAGTCATTTTGTTTCAGATTTTGAATTTTGTTTTAAATAATTATGGAAAAATGGAAAGCGAAACATTGTTCTTTGTTATTTCATTCCACCCCATTAAAGGAGGTGTCCACAATTTGCCCTGCATTTAAATACTTTCAGGGCATTCTCTGTCTATGTGTAAGGCAGTTTCAAAATCGAAATCTGGGAAAACAGTTTTTGGGTGATTTAACTGTAGCGATTGGTTGAAATTTAGATATTTTTGTATATAAGTGAAAATTGGCAAATATTGGTTACGAGGTATGCCGAATACGATAGCAACAATTTTGAAATACTTTGTTGTCAAGGTAACAAAATAAAGGGCCCTAATTGGTCAAAATTAAAATTGTAGCCTTTATGGTGTTGGTATTCTATTTAGTTTAGATATATTTATATGAAAATCAAATGTTATTTTGTATCATTCTTTAATCTACATAAATTCTATTTCAAATAGTTTTTATGTACCTTAGAGGGAAAGATAATCTTAATTTATATCTTTTGAATTTGAGTTACTAACGAAAATAAATTTCTTTCCAATTATTATTTGATTTCTGTTATGAAAAATAAAGAACCATTTGTTTCATCCAAGAGCATATCTAGAAGTTAGGCTTTTTGTACTGTTAGGGAAAATGCAAGAATAAAAATGCATTAATTTAAGGAATATATGTTAGTTTACAGAATTATATCACCAACTGTCGTTTTATCACGGTTACTATGGTCAATTTTGATTTAAAAGTTTCCTAGGATAAATTTGATTTTTAATCCTCTCAGGCTACATTTCAGCCTATGAAATACTATTTTACTGGATTTCATTTTTGTTGAAAAGGTATCTGATATAAGATATACATATGGCATGTTTTTAAAAAGTGATTTAAAAGTGTGGACAAAATCGAAAGCATGCCAAATATTTGGTGCAAACCCAATACCCTTAATTTTCTTTAAAAAATGACATTTTTAATTGAAAAATCCATTTGAAGTCAAAATAATGAAAAAAGAATGAAGTATCTTTCATTAACAAAAATAATGAGAAGATAAAAAATATGTTCAAAAAGTGGTCACAAGGTTGACACATACCCAAATTATTGTTAGAAAACATCATTTTAAGATTTGAAAAAAATGGAGCGTGGGCAGATTTTGCAATCTCACCTTTTCGCAAATATAACCCGCAAAATCCCGAAAATAGCATTTCCGCGGAAATAAACAGCTTGATCCTGCAACCAGCATTTGCATCGCCGGAATACACCTACCATATATATTTTCGCTGTGTTCATCACTAACGGAAAACAGCTGTATTTCTTCAAAGCAATATGTTAGTATTACGTGTGAAATTGTTTATCCAACTCAAAAGCAAAACGTATTTTGATATTAGGTATATTCATTACGTCAGTTTACGTCAATCTTTGTATACGATGTTTTGACGTCGTCTGCTCAACGTCAACGTCATTACTGTCAATGTCAACAATCAATGTGAAGAAAGGAAGACGATAAAAACACAAATTGTCTGATAAGCAAATGGAAGGGGACTTTGCATTTTTTATAAAGATGGAATAGACTAGCGCCTTGCCTCTAGAGTATTTAACATTATCAAAATATGTCTGAGGAGATAATCTTGTATCATAATTTACTTAGGAAATTCTAAACAAAAAGCTTTCGTGCCTCTAAGGTAATTTGTAATTTAAAAGAGGAAATGTGGACTACCCACTTCTGTTTTATTGCAATTTAAAGTTAATTCTCTTAATTATAACATAACAGAGATGAACACCTAAAACATACAAATGTATCTAATTATGAAAATATAATGGATGTTAAATTTTCATTCCAAATGATATTTCGCACAATTATGAAGTGGTTTGAAGGATATGACATCACAACACCGGTACAATAACATTTACGTATACTTTAGTTGTATAAATACCAGACACATTTGTAAGGAGCGACATTTGTATTGTTTTAATGATTCAATGAACGTTTTCATCATTCCGAGTCAAAATCAATTATATTTTAAACCGTTGAAATAACAAAGACCACTTACCTGTGACTTAGGATATTTCTCATAGTTACTTCGAGTTGATACCGTCGGTTACCCTACGTTGAAATAATTGAAATAAAGATTAGCCCTATCCATTTATCTATGTTATACTAAACATTTATCCCACTGGTGGTTTTAATACCTGTGGCAGTACTAGCATGTATTCATGCGACATTTAAATCCAGTCTAATTATATCCGAATTGAGGGGTGCCTCCAGTAATGTCAGGATTTAACACGTATATGACATAGTACATAGAATATATACAAAGGTATTTTTAAAGCGTGTTAGTGAAATAGGTAAGATCATCATCAATGTGTTTGGACATGCCATCACTCTTAATAGTTATCGGTTCTGATATAATTCTTTCAAAATTTTTGTTTGTTTGTTTAACTGATAAATTAATGTCCTATTAACAGCCAGGTTCATGTATGGACGGTCTCCAATAGTCTCGATGTGTAGCGTGATATAGTATCTGGTGTATATTTTGGGAGACTGCAGTATTTCCGTGTTGTGTCTTCTTGTATAGTGGAACTGTTGCCCTTTCATAGTATTAAATCAATGAAGCGCGCCACCGAAGACACCAAGCAACACACCCTACCCGGTCACATTATACTGACAACGGGCGAACCAGTCGTCCAACTCCTTTAAATGTTGAGCGCTGGGCAGTAGCAAAAACTACCACTTTTATAGACTTTTGTGTGTCTCGGCATGGAAACAGAACCAAAAGCCTTCCTCAATGTGGCGAGCGCTCAATTGAAGACCAAAACTACGGTGGCTGATTTGTGTCATTTCGTCTTTTCGTCTTCCGGTCCGGTGTGGAAGTCATTTTGAAATCTTTTTATCTTAATATTGACTTAATTGTTCAATATGGCAGCATCGAAGTAGTTTATGATAACAATCGATTTATTAAATTGATAGTATCACAAGGCTCTTTATCAATAACTAAGATTACAAGTTTTAAAACAGAAGTCAACATGTATATTTACAGCAGTTACGTAGATTTCTCACACATGGCATGTGGCACGTGCCACAAACAGATTCATCATTCCGCAAATCTTTTAGCTTGATCGATAATTTTTTTTAAATTCATTGATATCTTATTTTTTGTGTTCTAATAGCCTTATTTAGCAATTACGCTTATCAAAATATTGCCGTGTATATGTTAGGCACATAATGAACTTAAGACGCTAAACATAGCACTTACAGGAGTTGCCTCCCCTACTCAACTTGAAAAAAAGTTGTCGGTGGATAATATTTGAAAGCGTTTGAACCACGGATCGAATTGTTAACAAAATAATTTATGAAAGACAACTCATGAAGACTTTGAGTTTAAAGAAAGGCTTTGTACCAAGAAATTGCTCAAATACAGTTAATTAGTAAGTACAATGTACTGTGTATTATTTGAAAAGACATTTTGACTACATACATGACATGATCTTCATCATAATTGTACATTAGAAATTACATTATAATCTCCGTCGTATATGAAAGATGACAAAGTATATCTGAAATTTGTAATTTTTCGGGGCGAAAAGGCGAAAAGACGAAATTTAAGGTTTGTTTATTTTCGTCTTTTAGTGGCGAAAAGACGAAAAGACGAGAATTAAGATATCTAATTTTCGTCTTTTCGCCCCTTTTCGGGGCGAAAAGACGAATGGTATAAATCAGCCACCTTACAAAACTGAAATGATGTAAAGGTGAAGGGAGACGTTAAAAAAAAGAAAGTTAGTTAGGAAGAAGAGAAAATATAAGATCCTAGTAAGTCGTCTCTTACGATCATGCAATAGGGGCAGCAGGTACAATTTGTACGCTCTACCTACGAGCCAACTAAAATAGTTCATTATGTATTAACTTGATTTCTAAAATCAATAGTATATGGACTTTTACATTAAGATTAATCTGTTTTGATCCAATCGTCAGAATATACACTGAACATATTAAATTAATAAAAAAAGAATCATCAAACTGATTTGCATATGTTTGTCATAATTTTATTATTTTTATTATCATTTTTAAAGCCACAAACTGTTTTGTCATGGTCTGTGACTAATAATGAACTCCTTTGTATTTCATCAATCTGTTTGTGTTTATTCTTCATACAGAATTGTTTAGATGGTTTCTATAAACCAAAGGTACCAAGTAAGTCAAAATTGACGGGTCGTTATCAATACCATGTCATTCTATAAAATGAACAGACGACGATAGCCGTATCTTTAATGTATAAGAATGTCGGAGTCTAACGAGGCCACAAATCTATGCTAAATTGAAGGTAAACCTTGCATTATAAGAGGAATTCAGCGTTATATAAACATTCTTCCGTGAAGACAGATTTGAACATTTTAAATCTTCTAATTCAAAGGATAGAAAATTTTATTATGAATTTTCAGGAGTCCATGAGTTAATGTGATTTCATACTAGATATATCTACATTTACTTGTCACTTCTACTATATAAACTAACCAAGGCAAAGTGAAGTGTATGAAAGTATAACTGACACCCGAGACGTGACCATTATGACGTCACTAATGTTGACGTGGTGACTTCAACTGATCACCATCAAAATGTTTGTTCCATCTTTTGGATAAAATCGTCGATAGTAAACAGTTTCCCTGGTCTAGCTTAAAAAATGTTAATGCAGATACCCTAAAGTGAGTCGATAATGTCAATTTAAGCATTAAACTATCTTCCTATGGAATCTATGGTCTATATAGATGCCAGAACTTTGCAGACAATCATCTCAAAATTGATAGGGAAATTAGTATGTCTGATAAGCTTCACTCCCAAATTTCGTTGGTATAATTAACACTTTTGATAAATCTGAAAAAAATTCTTTCAAATAACATAGGGTTTCTATATAATTTTGAAATTTAATGTATTCTTATTGTATTATTAGTGAATCTTTGTATCCAAAAATGTCCTACATTTTAGATATAAATCAAGGATGAATAAAACTCTGTGTACACCTGTGTAATATATATATATATATATATATCTTACGTACTTTTATTTGACGTCTATGCAGAGATCAGCTCATATCACTTAATGCTCAGTTTATGCCATGTATGTAGAACATATTTTCTTATTAACATAATAGATCATAATGAGAGTAATTATTCAGAATCCTAAATAAATGCCACATATCGTATTACTTACTTATTGATACGTTAATGGGGTTTTAGTACATAGTATCAATTACCAAATTAAATCTAGCAAAACTGTGATGTAAGTAATTATCACTATGAATATTTCATTCAGAGTCAAATACATGTGTGTAATCTTAATCGATTGATTGATGTATTGATTAATGTATTTATTAATTATGATAAAGTTATTGTGTTGTGTATGTAATTTTCTAACGGCCGTCCATACATAAGAGGGTCTCCATGAAAGCTGGGTCCACGTCCCGAGACTGGGTGCACTGGTCTCTTGCGGATGCACACCATTTTTGGGGGTGTGATGTGCGTCCGCGTGATATCAATGTAGCTGAATGCTTTCACAGTAGCTCCAATTTGAGCCAACCTGTTTGCCGTGGGTTGCATCTCGTATCCGGGGGAAGAAGGTCCTGGTGGTTGAATAGGTTTTGCTCTTTTTTCTTCCTTTTTTTACTGCTACACACTACTTTGGCTTCAGACTCCGGTTAGACGAGAGGTAATATGGGCCCTGTATTATCAATCGGCTGGTCATGCCGAGCCCTTGGTTCGTAGATTTCCAAGAAGGCGGTGGCTTAGGGTCAATCGTGAGTTTAATTTGGATTGTCTTGATTCTGATCGAGCTTGTGGGTGTACAATCTTACGAGCGTGCTGTCGCAAGCTTGATTTGAATTATGTTCGTTCGAAATATCCTTCCGAGTATACTATCTGTGTAACCCTGGCACTTTGACACTGGATATCCATGTCATCATGAGTGTCCCCCTGTTGGGCTCCGAGGTGGGTGGGGGCACAGCTAGCGAATAGTATAAACTCTTAAAGATGGCTTCCCAAAACAAACAAAATGAACTACATCAAAAATCTCCCCAAAAGGAATCAACCACAAATCAACAAACAAAAAGCGGTACAACAATCACATTCCCACAGTTTCTGGTCATGTCCTCTACACAGAGCGGCAAGACCACTGCAGGTTTATCACCCTTAATATTGCGAAAGGGCATCAAAGGCATTGCCGGCGATGTCAAATCTGTTAAGCCTTTGGGATCGGGTGATCTCCTAATAGAGGTTTTCCGCAAGCAACAAGCGGAGAACCTCCTTGGAACCACCAGTTTTGCCGGCCTCACTGTGTGTGTAAAACCACACTCATCATTGAATTGCAGCAAGGGGGTAATCAGGTGCCCAGCCTTGCGCAATGACAATGAGGCCGACATACTGTCATACTTCCAGGAGGAGTGCATTCCGGTCACGTACGTGAAGAGAATCATGACCAGAAAGAGTGGGAACTTGGTCCCAACACACACTTTCATATTGACATTCGCAACACCAACGTTACCGCAGAGCGTAACTGTTGGTTACCAGCGTTATGCTGTTACCGTCTACATTCCAAATCCATTGAGGTGCCGTAACTGCCAGAGGTACGGCCATCATGAGAACAATTGTAGACGGAAAATGGTATGTCAGTACTGTGGCCGTGAAGGTCACGATGAAAAAGACGAATGTGACATTGTCAACCGTCACTGCGTCAATTGCGGGGGTGACCATGCTGCGTCTGCTCGCACCTGTCCCGCCTGGACTCGGGAGAGGGAGATATTACGGGTCAAATATACCCAAGGTGTCTCTTTCCCTGAGGCTAGGAGGATAGTCGAGCGTTCAGACCTGAATGTGGCAACATATGCTCAGATCACCCGCGCAAAGACGCCTGTTGACAGTGTCACCGTCAAACATGCGTCGGTCCAGGCCTTGGTTGACAAGCCTAACTGGGACAATGATGTCCCAGATATGGCTGATGCTAAGACCTGCAAAATAATCATGGGGGATCCGAACAGGTTCAAGTCTGGTCCATATAAGCCCCAACACAAACCACAACAAAAACCACAACAAAAACCACCTGGAGCTAAAACGCCAATCCCACCGGCGTCTCCAGAACTTACACAACACCAAACACCGAACATTAGAAAAAAAGTTACCGCCGCTCGTCATAGACGTGCTACATCTTCACCGTCTATTGACGTAAAAAAACTCCCTGAGAAAGCCAAGCGACCAGCAAATACACCACCGCAGGAGCAACGCCAGACAAAAACCACCAAGGTAAAGCTGGCGAGGCTCCCTGCAAATAAACAACAAACCCAGTAAGGGATCAGATGACCCTATCCTTGGACGGAACATCTATGATGTTCTATCGGACGACAGCGAGTTTGGTGACAACACATTTATCGCCACCAAACAACCTACTTCAAGTAGTCCTGTCGGTCCGACAAACTATCCTCAGGGACCAACATAGAGACAAACACTATCATACAATGGAACATACGCGGATTTAAAGCGAACATAGAAGAATTAAAACATCTTATACAAACAAAAAACCCATCCATATTCTGCCTTCAAGAAATAATGCTGAAAGACACCATCAATCTCCGACAATTTACACTATACACCAAAACTCCAACAACAGGTGGCCGCCCATCAGGTGGCGTGGCGGTGGCGGTGCATAAAAACGTTCCTCACAGACACATTCAGCTAAATACCACCTTACAAGCTGTTGCTATAAGCGCAACTCTTCACCGAAAAATAACAGTCTGTTCTATATATTTACCTCCAAATACTCCATTTAGTTGTGATGAACTGAGTAACATCGTATCACAACTACCAGTGCCATATATTATCATGGGTGACTTTAACGGTCATAATAGCCTCTGGGGCTCCCCAGGCACTGACGATAGAGGTAGACGTATCGACGATTTTATTAATAAAAACAGCTTATGTCTTTATAACACCAATGCCCCAACATATTTACACCCTGCCTCTGGCTCGCTTACCCACATTGATTTATCGTTGTGCCATCCATCAATTCTTCTGGATTATGATTGGATGGTCAACGGTGATCTCTGTGGGAGCGATCACTTTCCAATTATACTTAAAAACATAGGGTCACCAAAACTTGGGAGCCTATTCCTCGTTGGAATCTACATAAGGCGGACTGGGTTCAATTTAAAAATTTGTGCGCAGAGGAGCTCATTGAGGATAAATTTTTGAACCTCGATGACCCCATTAAAATTTTCACAGAAGCGCTCACTTCTATCGCTACAAAAACCATACCAAAATCCGTGCCAAAACCTACAAAGTTTCGTCTCTCAAATGATTCATTTATCAATAGATCTGGTAGAAATTCCGCTCTGAGGCGGTACTTGGCTTCGCCAACCGTCTCAAACTATAACAATTTTAAAATTTGGAGAGCAAAAGCTCGAAGGTCTATCAAATCCGACAAGAAAAGTACTTGGAAAGAGTACGTCTCAAAAATTAATTCCAATACATCTTCGAAGAAAGTTTGGGAAATGATTGGAAAAATCAGTGGGAAAAGAAAAGCAACACCATCCTCCCACCTCTCATTATACAACAATAAAATATTTTCTTCAAAATCCGAAATAGCTGACGCCTTTGCCAAAAATTTTGCTAAAAATTCATCCATCAAAAATCATTCCAAAAAATTTCAAAAATTTAAAAAGGAAAAGGAAAAGAGACGTCTTAATTTTAAATCCTCCAATAGTGAAAGTTACAATAGGCCTTTCGAGATACCAGAATTGCTCGAGTCCCTTGAGAAATCAAAGGACTCGGCAGCTGGACCAGACGAAATTCCATATATGTTTTTAAAACAATTACCAGACTCTTTACTAAAATGTCTTTTAACTATATTTAATCAAGTTTACTCTTCTGGCAAAATTCCTGAGTCTTGGAAGGAATCTACTATTATACCCCTTCCGAAGCCCGGGAAAGATGCTACTGATGCCAATAACTATCGTCCTATTTCATTGACGAGTTGTATTTGTAAAACTCTAGAACGTATGATAAATACCAGATTAGTTTGGTTCCTAGAATCAAACACAATATTTTAAGTCCTTTGCAAAGCGGCTTTAGAAACCGCAGGGGAACGGTAGACCACTTAGTTAGACTAGAAACATTTATACGAGAAGCATTTGCCAAGAAAGAACATCTTGTGGCCGTATTCTTTGACCTTGAAAAGGCATACGACACAACTTGGCAATATGGAATCATGAACGATCTCCATGATATCGGTATACGTGGTAATTTGCCAAAGTTTATATCAAATTTTATATCTGACAGGCATTTCAAAGTTCGAACGGGTTCAACTTATTCAGAAACAGAAACACAGGAGATGGGCGTCCCTCAGGGTGGTATCTTGTCCGTCACACTTTTTGGACTAAAAGTTAACAGCATAACCAAATGTCTTGGCCAATCTACGGAAGGGTCTCTATTTGTGGATGATTTCTTGATCTGTTACAGATCAAAAAACATGCACACTATAGAACGGCAACTACAACAATGTTTAGGCAAATTACAAAATTGGGCTGACGAAAATGGCTTCAGATTTTCAAGATCAAAAACTGTCTGTATGCACTTCTGTCAAAAACGAAAACCACACAACGATCCAGACCTCACACTCAATGGAATTAAAATTCCAGTAGTTGAACAAACTAAATTTCTTGGATTAATATTTGATTCGAAACTGTCCTTTGTTCCACACATAAAACACCTTAAGGATAAGTGCTCGAAGGCGCTGAACATTCTACGTGTTCTGTCCCATTCTGATTGGGGTGCAGACCGTGAAATGCTTCTGCGTATCTACCGTGCACTTATTAGATCAAAACTTGACTACGGCTCGATTGTCTATGGATCGGCTCGCAGCTCCTATCTACAGATGCTTGACCCTATCCAGAATCAGGGACTGCGTCTGGCACTTGGAGCTTTTCGAACAACACCTGTGAAGAGTCTCCATGTGGAAGCTAATGAGCCATCTCTAGACGATCGACGAAAGAAATTATCCTTACAGTATGCTGCTCAACTGAAATCCAATCCCAAAAACCCCGCATTCGATCTTGTATTTAATCCACAACACCAAGACATATTCAGACAAAATCAAAAGCTCATACCAACATTTGGCATCAGAATTTCAAAGTTTTTGCAGGAACTAAATATAAATTTCGACACCATTGACGAGTACACCATATCGGATGTACCACCATGGCTCATTCAAACACCTGATATCAATTTATCTTTGCATGAGAGGACAAAGTCCAGTGCATTACCCGAAGAACATAAATCCTCCTTTCGGGAGTGCATCAGGACTTTCCCTGATCATGTCAAGATCTACACTGACGGCTCAAAAGATGGTGATAAAGTTGCGGCAGCATGCTGTACATCTAATCACTGCTCCTCTATCCGACTCCCGGATGTTGCCTCCATTTTCTCTGCGGAATCGTGTGCTATCGGTCTGGCTCTTGACCATATCGAAGAACACCGCATTGAAAAGGCAATTATCTGTTCCGACTCTCTTTCGGTTCTTCAGGCTTTGAAATCAAGAAACCCGAGAAACACATTAATCCAAAATCTTTTGATCCGAACATTTCGATTGTCTTCTAAAACTCAAATTACTTATCTCTGGATTCCTAGTCATGTGGGTATAAAGGGGAATGAACAGGCTGATGAAGCAGCTAAGACTGCTCTTCGCCTAGCACAAACAGATTTGAAACTACCATACACCGACATCAAACCTTCAATTCAGTCAGCCATCAAACACCATTGGCAACAAAGGTGGTCTACCGAAACAAACAATAAACTGTTTAAAATTCAACCTACACTTAATCCTAAACTGTCCAGTCGGAGAGACCGCAGAGAGGAAGTTGTACTCTGTCGGCTCCGAACTGGACACACATATTTTACACATTCCTATCTATTGAGAGGGGAGGATCCTCCCGCATGCCATGCATGTGATTCTCCTCTCACAGTGGAGCATATTTTATTGCATTGTATAGATTTTAAACACATACGAGATAAATACTACGATGTCTCCGACATGTACACTTTGTTTCATGCCGTGAGACATAATCGTATTTTTAATTATCTCAAAGAGATCGGTATTTTAAGCAAAATATGAACGTTTTCTCATCATACATCGTATCAACTCAACATTTCATCGTTTCATCAACATTGTGCATGAGTTTTCTCATGTGTTTTAGCCAAATTTATTTTATCCCATGCAAACCTTCTTTTTTTATCAAATTAACGTTTACAATCTGTGTTTTAGTCCTTACTTGCTTTTTCTTACCCTGAACTTTTATCCTGATATTAATGCATGACTTGTAGTTTGGCCCTAAATGACCTTAGTTGTCGATGGGCCGTAAAACTCAAACAAACAAACAAACAAACAAACCATACATAAGATACTGTAAAATCATAAATGTTCTTGTGCGGAAACTTTTTTTGCAATTAATTCGGTTTACAAGTTATTTGGGTCACTATCACACATTTCGACCAGGAATAATGTTCTTATTACGTAATACTTCCAGAGCTCAAAGCACGAAAGGAAATAATCACGAACATTTCATGCCACTAAGTATATGTACCTTTTAGCATTCCTAGATAGAGGTTTGAGGCTACCTCGACGTTCAGTTAATACTTCAAAAACAGGTTCATGGAAGGATCAGACAGAGGGTGATTATGATATTCACCGTAAGTCCTCTACTTTTACATCAAAGAAACCATTTCACATGGGTCAAAACAAAATTTGTCTGTGTTCAATTCACGTTTCTGCATAACAAAAAGTAATTAATACTACGTTTGGCCGTAAAGCCTGTATAATTACGAGGACATGTACTTATTATTATTGGAAAGCGAAACAACGCGGTATTAGATTTTCTAGTTATTTTAGTTTGGTTTTAATCTAACAAGTATGTACGTGTATATCGAATTCCAAGAAAAAATGTGCGCAATTAACCGACATGTCTTTGTACTCATCGTCATGGTTAATGTTCCCTTATAGATGGGAACGATTGTAATCTGAGAACCATTTCACGGCTAGCTGAATACTGTGTATCCGGAAGAAATTTATTCAGTTTATGAAATAATCGGTATTGTTATAGACCTCATTTGCGATAAATTTCAGTATGTACATTATCCTACAAATGTACAATATCCCTAAATTGTCTGAGTAACATTATATATCCTTTAGTTTACTTGTGCTTTTTTCCGTTTTTATTTTTATTTTTTGTTGATTTCAAGTAAAAACGATGTCTGTATTCCCCGATTAAAGATAGAAATTGTATATAAACTCTAAATATAGAATACAAAGGTAAGATTTTAGATGGTTCTTCAGAAATTGACCAAAAGACGATGATGTATGTTTGACAAGTATGATTCGCTATATGGCCTCATTAAAAGTCAAATGTGTATTTATGCACTAGTGTCCAATGAAAAACAAATTATAACTCAGATGCGTTTACTATCAAATGTGCTAATGAACACTCAAATTATCTATACTCATTATTGTTATACATTTGAGTAAAATCCGAAACACAACATTCGTTTATATAGCTATGTACATAAACGTCATTCATGAAGGAAATGTGTAATCAGCAGCCAAATCTCATTATGTAGTATAGCCTACCTTCTATTCAGGTTTCCACTGTTATCGCCTGCACGCTACATCCATCAGACACGTATTACAATGAGATACTGTCTCCTGTTATCACATATAGTGATATACTAAACCACACACCCGTATTCAAACGTATACTAGTAAAGTCAACAGGTTCTTATACATAGTATAAGTGTATAGTAGATTGGTTCTAGCTAGACTGCATTCTCGCATTATCACTAGTACTGGGTAGAGTTGAGATGCCTGCTGCTACCTATATAGCTAGTAGAAGCAGTACTGCCGGGTAGGCTCACCCACTCGACTGAAGTGCTTAACGGCTGCCGTGTGTTGTAACACAAGCGTGTATTCTATATCATTATGTAAATGCACAACACATGCTTTGTTTTATTTTATGACGACCAGGGATGGGATTGGTCGTCTGACAAGCATTGTTCAGACACACTGTTTAATAATGAGGGAAAATAAACAAAAAAATAATTAATAAAATTAAAAATCTTTAATCAACTAGTAATGCGCTATACCAGTTGTTCAAGACGATTAGCTAGTACACGTTTTAGGATTATGTTTTGTGTTGATGTACATGTAGGTATAGAAATTTGATCTACATAATTATATAATGTAAACGTTCTATGTCGTTTAAACTTTTGGTAACGAAAATATCAGATGTCACGTAAGCTATTTTTCTCTTTTATTGTACACTTGCGTTCGATATTTTTAATCGTTTTTCTGCACTTGGGATTGAATTACGACGTTGTGTGTTCACCGAGATTGGTTTCAGTCTTATCTTAAAAAGTAAATTGAATATATCAAGGTGTTTTTTGTCCCCTCACCTACAATAGTTAAGTATTTTTATGTCAAATTGTATTTTGTAATATACATACAAAGATTATGATGTATTCTTATATGTGTAATTGTTAGACTTTGTAAGAAGTAAATGATGATTTTTCATGTCGTTTTAATAAAACGCCCATATCAATCAAAATCTGATGTTTGGGTAATTTTTAATATTGTACTATTGCATAGCTTGCTGTTGGTCTACCTAATGCAATTCATACAACATATATAACTATTTTATTCTTTTGACATTCTCTACCCTTCTGTACTTTAAAACTACTCGATATATATATCCAGCGATGGATGTAACCTGTAGAACACGGTGAAGACGTACTATATACTTGGTGACCTTATAAAGTCATAACCTTGCGGCTGAAAGTCGTGCTGGTGACCTTCAACACGGTAAATAATTAACTATTCACTGATATGTAGTGGGGTTTATCGAGATACATTATAAACACAACTCTTTTTAGAGTTAAGAAAGCATTATGCAATATTTGAAAAATATTATCATTTAATTAATGTCAGTGTAAACTGTAAATATGACTTTTTAACCAACTTCAGCATAAACTGTAAAAACATGTCTTGTCAATTACATAATGAAATTCGTCAACACTACACCTTCATCAATTTTCCCCGTTGGAAACATGTGTTACAGACAGACGCTAGAATCCCATTTTAAGTATGTGAGTCAAAGTGCATGTGGGACAGACCTCCACATTGGAAACACAAGAAGGTGTGCTATCGTGAGCTGATCAAATTAAGGGCAAATATAATCTACCTAAGAAAGCCCGACGGACACACATACATGTAACAAAGCGTACGCACCCCACTGCAATTATCACCTCACACTACTGGATCAATGGAGCGCCCATCTTCTTCTTTAAATAATGAAAACGAAATCAATATTTCCATGGTAACATAGCACTGCACAAATCGAATCACGTTTATTACTAGGTATAGCAAATACCAATGCAAGAGGTGCACCGGGTGCATATTCTGCGCTGTTTGACGACCCTAAGGCAACATGCGAATAGTAATAATTTGCATAACAATGTTACAATATTTCACAACACACTGATCAAAGAGGACATACCTGTAGTCAAAGATTGCTCAAGATCATACTCGAAATTTGCCTGTATTATATATCCAAAATGTTCATAACTGGGGGTATAATTAAAAACCAAGGGGATACATTTACCTTAAGTACCGGTACGAATGGCCAGGTGCAGACCACTCGCATTAAAGATTGGAAAGAAATAACATACTTAAGATCGGTAAACATTATTTGTGAGAAGCTTATCCACATCAGTATCTGTTAGAGTTAGTAGTAGGGACAGATACAATCTATTTTATTGTAATCATTTGAACGTAATTGTTATCATAATAAATGAAACATGCAACACTGTAAACACAGAGCTTATCACTTTGAGTGTTTTAGAGAGAATATCCTTTGTATCAATAAATGCTTTGATGACATACAATACATGTCGTAAATGGTGTTGAAAGACAGAACTGTGAAGGACGCTTCTAAAAATAAATATTCTATACACATTAGCATTAATTGGTCAGGTACACAATAGGACGCACACATTGACTAGGTGTCGGTACTATACTTGTAAAAGTGTAAAAAACATTTTAATGTACGGGTATTAATTTCTCTTTAATTTGAATTGGTTTATTAAGAATTACTTGAATTATTATATGAGTAAAATTCTTAGCTGGGTAATTATTTTACAACTGGGACTTTTCCTCTTTTTTCCCCTTTGAATTGGTTTATTGAGAATTGTAAAGAATCATATATAATATTATCCGAGTCAAATAGTTTTTCAATTAAAATTATGATCCTTCTGTTATTATGTAACATATTTGTCTCTATAGATTATCATGCATTTTACATACATGTATATTCTATTCATATTAAACTAAGGACTTTTTACAAGCGATACTTGATTTGATCCGATAATTCTGCTATAAAATTAAACATATGCTTTTATGAATGGAAGACTTGATATCTCACATTTAGAGAGTTTTGAAACCTCAATTTTAATGAAATATGTAGATTTATGAAACTATTTCCAAATTTCCATTGTATGTCTAATAGGTAGGACTATTTTGAACATATATTGTCGCAATGATTGACTGACTTGAAAATGTAAGTATTTGTGATCTTTTAGATATTTGTCATATTAAAATACATCAGGATTAATTAAATGAATTTGATTGATTTAGAGTTTCCAATAAACATTTGTTTTAACTTACCTATGATGTTGTGATTTTAGTTCCACTAAATCGAATTCTCAATGCAAGTACTATCTATGACTTCAATAATATCGTATGTGTATTATCACTGACCGTTACGTTAAACCCTTCTTACACTAGGTAGAACCATTGTGACTTAATAACATACAACATTGGATTTTTAAAAATGGCGCCTGGATCAACAGACGTACAAGGGTGAATATTTTACTAACAACTATACTTGCCTTAAGCTTACAAATAATTTATTTTATCAAGTCGCCAGCATGTACCAATTGTTCTGTTGCTGATTTCACGATTAATATACTAAAGTGGTATAGCTTATATTGTGACTCAGATTACATTAATACATGTATTGTAAACGAAATAAGCCTTCGGTGTTTTCAAACTATTCTAGTATCAATGACACACACTTAGATCCAAATTTCTGTTAATGATAATATTAGCACAAAGTACAAACAGATATGATTTATTTCGATCCTGATTTGCTTTTTACATAATTTCACTGTTAAAAATAACCGTCAATTTATCAATCTTTCATCGATGCAATATACATTTCGTATATAGCAATTGATTTCCTAATTTACAAACATGTATTTGCATAGCAGTTTGAATAATGTCATAGGACAAATATTGTGGATAATAAAACAGATCAACAGTGATTTTATGGTATATATCTTTTATTTATAAAGTGTAACTCATAACAACATGTGGTGTGTTTCTGGTTCACTGAACACTTGAAAGTCTTTCCGGGTCATACATCTCCCTGAGGACTACCAGCTTCTCCCGGAACCGGATGTCGGCTCCTTGTATGGTCACGTGAACCTCGATTAGAAGCTGTTTTACTCCTAGAAGGGATCCCGTATCAATTATATTTGGGAGGATGTGCCATTCAGCCTCTCCAATGTCGATCTTTATAACATCTACAGGTCTCTGTTCAGAATAGATAAATAAATAAATTCCTTATCAAATAAAATGTTTACATAAGTAAAATAAATTATTAAACGAGCATAAGAACTATCTTTACATCAAATCATGATTGCTATTATTTTTGTTTTAAAAATACTTTCCATTTTATTTTCATACTTTAAAAAATAGTTACTGGTAATGCATGTGAGGGGAAAGCCTTTCTATGAAATTATATTGTTGTTAACCCTCAGTTCGAGCTGGGGACAGCAGATCCCTTGATCCTATCTAAAATTTATCCCTTGCTTATTGAAAATTATTTACCATACCGTTAATTAACTGACTAATTAACTAATTAATTGACATTACATATATTTTTATGACTATTACAAAACGAAGTTCACCTTTTCGTGCCCGAGTCTGGTACGTATTAACCTCAATGTTTCCATCCTGAATTTTTCACCGCCATTCTTATATAGAAAAGTCGCTTCATGCCACAGTCCAATTAAATGTCGTCTAATTAGGCTTGTGTTTGTGTAAGACGGCAGGTCGGCTCTGGATATTGTAGAAAGTTAATCCATAAAAAAGATAAAATATAAACGCAAGATCTATTCACACGGTGTAATTCACTTGTATTTCATATATCGTATTACATTTCTATGTTTTTGTTAGTCATTGTTATCTCTGGCCAAGACACCAGACATAGATATACAAACTATAGTGTTAGTCGTTAGCTCTCGAGTTTCGTTTGAAGGAAACTCGGATTATATAGCATTTAACATTAAACCTAGCACTAACACATCATTTGCCAATAAAACTGAGTAACCATGTCCTAGATCATGTCATTATTTAATATGAAGTGAATATCTATAAGAAAATAAAAGGACTTGTAGAACATTTAAATCCGAAAGATACATCATATATTTTTCAGTTAAAACTAATTTCTGGAAGTCATGAATTGAGTACGTTTAACAGAGGAAAAATGCAATCATTAGTTAATATTTTGAATAAGAAAACTAAAAAAAATCTTAAAACAAATTAAACAATTTTATCGTAGACCATTAGGATATTTTTGTCTGATATTGCCACGATAACAAACTACTCCTGCAGTCGGCGCGTATCGCAATACAGACACCATTTCAAAAGACTATTGTTTCTCTGGTTTAATGTTTCGAAATAAAATGTGAACGTCAATTAATTATCAACAAGGAAGTTTGTTCCATTGCTTTGATCTGTACAAATATCTAACAAAGGTGTGATAAAAACCATGACAACGCTAAAAGAAAAAAAAATATGTTATAAAGAACACATGGTCGTGGGAGATCAACATTATCAAACGATAACATTCCATACATTAAGAAAACGGCACCATTCTTTTTACAAATTAAGCCTAACCCCTATCTATGATATGGTAATTAATTTGTTTCTCTTCGTATAATAAAGAGTGTATTACTGCGTGTTTCAGCAGGTTATATTGGTTATTATTTGATTTACATTTTTTGACGAGCAAATTAATTTTTTGTGATTTGGGCCAAAATCAAGATGTCTTATTTTGGAAGTATTATTTTCATTAAAGTATTATTATCAATGATTTCCTAATTCACAACCATGCGTTTGCATAGCAATTTGAATAATGTCATAGGACTAATATTGCGGATAATAAAACAGATCAACAGTGATTTTATGGTATATATCTTTTATTTATAAAGTGTAACTCATAACAACATGTGGTGTGTTTCTGGTTCACTGAACACTTGAAAGTCTTTCCGGGTTCACCACTAGGGTGACTCCAGAACAAACGGAACCCCAGGTCATACATCTCCCTGAGGACTACCAGCTTCTCCCGGAACCGGATGTCGGCTCCTTGTATGGCCACGTGAACCTCGATTAGAAGCTGTTTTACTCCCAGAAGGGATCCCGTGTCAATTATGTTTGGGAGGATGTGCCATTCAGCCTCTCCAATGTCGATCTTTATAACATCTACAGGTATCTGTTCAGAATAAATAAATAAATAAATTTCTTATCAAATAAAATGTTTACATAAGTAAAATAAATTATTAAACGAGCATAAGAACTATCTTTACTTCAAATCATGATTGCTATTATTTTTGTTTTAAAAATACATTCCATTTTATTTTCATACTTTAAAACATAGTTACTGGTAATGCATGTGAGGGGAAAGCCTTTCTATGAAATTTATATTGTTGTTAACCCTCAGTTCGAGCTGGGGACAGCAGATCCCTTGATCCTATCTAAAATTTATCCCTTGCTTATTGAAAATTATTTACCATACCGTTAATTAATAATGATAACAATTTCAAGATTGACATTACATATATTTTTATGACTATTACAAAACGAAGTTCACCTTTTCGTGCCCGAGTCTGGTACGTATTAACCTCAATGTTTCCATCCTGAATTTTTCACCGCCATTCTTATATAGGAAAGTCGCTTCATGTCACAGTCCAATTAAATGTCGTCTAATTAGGCTTGTGTTTGTGTAAGACGGCAGGTCGGCTCTGGATATTGTAGAAAGTTAATTCATAAAAAAGATAAAATATAAACGTAAGATCTATTCACACGGTGTAATCCACTTGTATTTCATATATCGTATTACATTTCTATGTTTTTGTTAGTCATTGTTATCTCTGGCCAAGAAACCAGTCATATATATACAAACTATAGTGTTAGTCGTTAGCTCTCGAGTTTCGTTTGTAGGAAACTCGGATTATATAGCATTTAACATTAAACCTAGTACTAACACGTCATTTGCCAATAAAACTGAGTAACCATGTCCTAGATCATGTCATTAATTAATATGAAGTGGATATTTATAAGAAAATAAAAGGACTTGTAGAACACTTAAATCCGAAAAAGATACATCATATATTTTTCAGTTAAAACTAATTTCTGGAAGTCATGAATTGAGTACGTTCAACAGAGGAAATATGTAATCATTAGTTAATATTTTGAATAAGAAAACTAAAAAAAAAAATTAAAACAAATTAAACAATTTTATCGTAGACCATTAGGATATTTTTGTCTGATATTGCCACGAAAACAAACTACTCATGCAGTCGGCGCGTATCGCAATACAGACACCATTTCAAAAGACTATTGTTTCTCTGGTTTAATGTTTCGAAATAAAATGTGAACGTCAATTAATTATCAACAAGGAAGTTTGTTCCATTGCTTTGATCTGTACAAATATCTAACAAAAGTGTGATAAAAACCATGACAACGCTAAAAGAAAAAAAAATATGTTATAAAGAACACATGGTCGTGGGAGATCAACATTATCAAACGATAACATTCCATACATTAAGAAAACGACACCATTCTTTTTACAAATTAAGCCTAACCCCTATCTATGATATGGTAATTAATTTGTTTCTCTTCGTATAATAAAGAGTGTATTACTGCGTGTTTCAGCAGGTTATATTGGTTATTATTTGATTTACCTTTTTTGAAGAGCAAATTAATTTTTTGTGATTTGGGCCAAAATCAAGATGTCTTATTTTGGAAGTATTATTTTCATTAAAGTATTATTATCAATGATTTCCTAATTCACAACCATGCGTTTGCATAGCAATTTGAATAATGTCATAGGACTAATATTGCGGATAATAAAACAGATCAACAGTGATTTTATGGTATATATCTTTTATTTATAAAGTGTAACTCATAACAACATGTGGTGTGTTTCTGGTTCACTGAACACTTGAAAGTCTTTCCGGGTTCACCACTAGGGTGACTCCAGAACAAACGGAACCCCAGGTCATACATCTCCCTGAGGATTACCAGCTTCTCCCGGAACCGGATGTCGGCTCCTTGTATGGCCACGTGAACCTCGATTAGAAGCTGTTTTACTCCCAGAAGGGATCCCGTGTCAATTATGTTTGGGAGGATGTGCCATTCAGCCTCTCCAATGTCGATCTTTATAACATCTACAGGTATCTGTTCAAAATAAATAAATAAATAAATTTCTTATCAAATAAAATGTTTACATAAGTAAAATAAATTATTAAACGAGCATAAGAACTATCTTTACATCAAATCATGATTGCTATTATTTTTGTTTTAAAAATACTTTCCATTTTATTTTCATACTTTAAAAAATAGTTACTGGTAATGCATGTGAGGGGAAAAACCTTTCTATGAAATTATATTGTTGTTAACCCTCAGTTCGAGCTGGGGACAGCAGATCCCTTGATCCTTTCTAAAATTTATCATTTGCTTATTGAAAATTATTTACCATACCGTTAATTAATAATGATAACAATTTCAAGATTGACATTACATATATTTTTATGACTATTACAAAACGAAGTTCACCTTTTCGTGCCCGAGTCTTGTACGTATTAACCTCAATGTTTCCATCCTGAATTTTTCACCGCCATTCTTATATAGAAAAGTCGCTTCATGCCACAGTCCAATTAAATGTCGTCTAATTAGGCTTGTGTTTGTGTAAGACGGCAGGTCGGCTCTGGATATTGTAGAAAGTTGATTCATAAAAAAAAAAGATAAAATATAAACGTAAGATCTATTCACACGGTGTAATCCACTTGTATTTCATATATCGTATTACATTTCTATGTTTTTGTTAGTAATTGTTATCTCTGGCCAAGAAACCAGACATAGATATACAAACTATAGTGTTAGTCGTTAGCTCTCGAGTTTCGTTTGTAGGAAACTCGGATTATATAGCATTTAACATTAAACCTAGTACTAACACATCATTTGCCAATAAAACTGAGTAACCATGTCCTAGATCATGTCATTAATTAATATGAAGTGAATATTTATAAGAAAATAAAAGGACTTGTAGAACAATTACATCCGAAAAAGATACATCATATATTTTTCAGTTAAAACTAATTTCTGGAAGTCATGAATTGAGTACGTTCAACAGAGGAAAAATGTAATCATTAGTTAATATTTTGAATAAGAAAACTAAAAAAATCTTAAAACAAATTAAACAATTTTATCGTAGACCATTAGGGTATTTTTGTCTGATATTGCCACGATAACAAACTACTCCTGCAGTCGGCGCGAATCGCAATACAGAGACCATTTCAAAAGACTATTGTTTCTCTGGTTTATTGTTTCGAAATAAAATGTGAACGTCAACTAATTATCAACAAGGAAGTCTGTTCCATTGCTTTGATCTGTACAAATATCTAGCAAAAATCTGATAAAAACCATGACAACGATGAAAAAAAAATGTTATAAATAAAATATGGTCGTGGGAGATCAACATTATCATCCTATTTCAACAATAAGAAACAATTATCTATCGAACGATAACATTCCATTCATTAAGAAAACGGCACCATTCTTGTTACAAATCAAGCCTAACCTAATGGGTACTCTAGAAGAGTTCAAAGGTCTTTATAGACAAGGTCATTATCGGAATGATTTTCCGAGTTTCTGAACAATACGTCTTTGTCCCTTCCCATCAATAATTTCATTTCTTACTATTTCATTAACAAAGACAATATTGAAGTGATCAGGCATGGTCTATAGAAGACTGTTCCATACAAAACATTGGTTAACAGTAACACATAAAACAAAGATATTCATCCTAACTTAAACAAAGGGAGATATAAATATTACTTTTTAAACAAGAGGCCCAAGGGCCTTAACGGTCACCTGACTACCTTGGCAAATATCATACAGGAAATTAATTAGATATAGTGTCATGGGAGCCATTTTCGATTTGGGATCAAGCAGAGATGTAGCAACACTTTGTCGGGACCATGTCGAGATAATTTCATGCAAGTTTCAGCCATATAGTACCGGTAGAACTTGAAAATGTGTTTTCAAGACGGCAGCTATGACGGCAATCTTTGATTTTGGATCAACATGAAAAAATACCAACACATTGTTGGGGCCATGTCAGGATCAATTCATGCATGTTTCAGTCAAATCATACCGGTAGAACTTGAGAAGAAGTTTAAAATCTGTATTCAAGATGGCGGTTGTGGCGGCCATCTTGGATTTCGGATCGACCCGAAAAGTAACAATACTTTGTCCGGACCATGTCAGGATCAATTCATGCAAGTTTCAGACAAAATTGCACCAATAGAACTTGAGAAAAGTTCAAAATGTGTATTCAAGATGGCGGTTGTGGATGCCATCTTGGATTTCGAATCGACCCGAAAAATAACAACACTTTGTCGGGACTATGTCAGGATCATTTCATGCAAGTTTCCGTTAAATCGCGCTGGCAGAACTTGAGAGGAAGTGAAAATGTGAAAAGTTAACGCACAGCGGACGGCGCACGGCGCACAGCGGACGATGACGGACGAAACATGACGACTATAGGTCATCCTGACCCATCGGGTAAGATGACCAAAAACTAAAGTAATCTACAAAAATAAACATAGTACTATATTTTGATCAAGTGTAAATCATGTAGCATAAAATATTCAATTTTGCGATTGTTTGATAGAATTTGCAAATATGTAGTTTATTTCTGTCCCATTGCACATATACACACATTTCGTTTGTCTTCGTGCCTAGTAGATTTTACGATTTGGCAGTTATTCACCCGCAATAGGCAAATATCAACACGCTTTAGTGTTATTATCACTGATATGTCCAAAAGGGTAACATCTGTATTCCTTTCGTGAGGAGGGGGACGTTTATACGAAGCACCTTTTAGCGCAAAGGCCTTCCCGCACATAAAATATTAAACTAACAGGTGTATTATCGCAAAAAGATAAAATCACGCAAATCGTGAAATTAGAATGATCTACGCTTACATATTTTATCACATAATCTGCCTGATATCCAGTGATATCGGCCGTGTAATATTTTTGCGCATGTCACTTGTGTAATATGACCTGGAACGATTTTCATTGCCTGGATATTCATTTTGACGTCAGACAGAAACAATAAAATGACATCAGGAAAAATGACATGACTTTAGTATTACGAGGAGGGCGAGACTAAATGGATGCCTCTGCTGGATTTTCGGAATACATTTTGACGTGAAATTCTTTGTTATGTAGGTATTTGTAGTTATGTGATAAAAGGTAACTTAAATATGTGTTCATTTCATATACGATTTTATGAAACTCGTCTCGAAGTTTTAATTTTGCTCGCCAAGGCTCTTAAAAAACTTCTTAAACTCGTTTAATAAAATCTCATATGAAATGAACACTAATGTAAGATCCTATATACATGTATTTGAAATGTGGTTAATATTTAAAATGCTCCACCGCCGACAGAGCATAAATGATATTCTTCATTTGAACGATAATTGATGTTTAATCGTGTAGATATATGCCTAATTAAACAAAAATAATATAAAATTATTTTTCATATTTGTAACTTGAATTAAATTTAGAAGCTCAAACTTTTTTACTGTGGTAATGGTGTAAAGTACTTTTGTAACTGAAGAAAAATACAAAATCGTCTCCTCATGTTTTTGATAGTGAAAAAATACCATTTGTCAGCGGTGGAGCATCTTTAAGTGAGTCTTACACTAAGTTATGGAGATAAGCCAAAAACTGTACAATATGGTACCGAGATCTGTTCTCTCACCACATATTGTACAATTCCGGGCTTATCTCTAACATATTTTACACGATGAAAACAATGAATGTTGCAATGACCACTTGACGTTCAAATGTACTTGCTTTGTTGCAGCTACTTACTTTTGATCAAAGGAATGTACAGTACATCCAAACCTTCGTATCATGTCGATTTCAAATGCCCAGTTTTCATTCATCCTGAAATTCAAATATATATAGGTCAATACATTGGCCAGAATGGCATATACATGTATATAACACAATCATTACAGATATTTTTTTTGCTTAAGTACTGTAATAAAGTGTGTCAAAATATTTTTCTCAAATATGCGTTGAATAACTTATCGTTGATGTTATATACTTGGTAGAACAATAGATAAAGACTTTAAAGCAGTTAACCCTATTACACAGGGATGTGTACAATTTATTACTGTAATTGTTACATATCAAAGAAACACAATTTAACAAAGGATGACAATTTATTGACATTTGCCCTATCCGAGCTTCGAACTCACGATCTAAAACACTCAATCGCCTAGCCAAACATACCTGCGCCTTCTACGACCGTGCCACATCCACATCCCCCAAAAAGGACGTTTCTGTGACGAAGTGATAGTCGGTTCGAAATGCTGACAACCTAACCATAACCCTAACCTATATAGTTATCATAACCGGTATGTTTTGGTGTTATTAGTATTTTATTTTGTTGAAGATCTTATCAAATATCTCTTATGTAAGGACGAATTCTCATGTACGCGTTAGTGAAGTGAATGCGGAGGTATGTGTTTTTCGAAAGTTAGTGAAATATTTCAAGTGTTATCTCAGCGGAGCATATCTTCAAAACCCATCAGTTACATAAATGTTCATGTCCCTATAATAATATACTGTTGTCTTTGGTAATGTAATAAAATTGTAACATTCCACTTGAGACGAAAGGTGCGGTACTGTGTAGAAGAATTTAAGTATTAAAAAATTCATGGGAAAAAGCAAAGGATTTCAAATTTAGTCGCCTTTTACAATTGAATATTTACCGCGAGTCGGCCTTTTTACTCTGCGTAAATTGTACTTCAAACTATTTTGTTGGGGTGATATAGGTTTAGCTTAACTCACGTCATTATCTACACTTAAGATATTAAACAAGAACCGTTACGCTGACTGTAGAAGCCTTTTATTGATTGATTTCATGATTGCTATTAAGGACGAATAAAAATTAAAAAAAAAGAAAATTTTAAAGTATTGTGACCATCAACATAGAAACATCAAAGATTTTCTACAAACAAAATATAATTTTTGAAAGCTCAAATTTATAGCTTAATTTGAGTGTGAGTATCAAATGTTATACAATAAATATATAAATCCAGAAACCCTGAAAACAACCAGGTAAATAAAGGTCCAGTGACATTAATCACTCGGTCAAAATTAGGAATAAAATTAATTTGAACAAATTGTAATGAAGATATCTTTAGTTTGGAACTCACCCGATGGAGTAGGCTATACATTCCGAAGCTGGTCGAATGTCAGTATCGTTACAAATTTCCCATCCCCCGTTCCCTATTGGGCCCACACGGACTAATTCGTTACATAGGAATTGCGACTGTAACATATACCTGAAACAGAAAAGGCCAATTCTCTAAACACAATTTACTAGATCACGATTTAATACCAAGACATATTGGTATATAGGAGGTAATTTGTTCATAAGGCGAGAAGTAAAATATTCTTTGGGTTTAATTTTTCACTAAATTAAGAATGTAATGAATGGATGGACACGCTTATTTCATGAAAACAATAACCATTTCAAGATTTAGCATTTTTGTAGCAAGCAAGAGAACATTTCAATAGCATTTTCTTTATATATTGGAATATAGTTAGGATATCTATACGTAGGCCAAATATTTTAAAACATATAAAATTTTAACAAAGTGATATAACTACATCAACTATATCCGCTGACCAGATATAGACAAAGCAGGGTTTATGTTGGCGTTAGCTTTGCAATAACTGTTTAATGTGATAGTTCACTGAAAGTTTATCACAAACATGTTTTAGCATTTTTACGACTTTTGCAAATGTCTTCTTCCTCTTCATTCGATTTCTCTCTTACCTATCGCACTTTACACAAAGGATTCATAAGATATGATAATACATTAGTACACAATGGTTACTTACTCGTGGTAGATAGCAGCGCCGTGGATGGCTGTGATGTTCTGTAGAATTTTAACTTGGGGTAATAATGGAGCTGGAGACACCTTCACAGTATTCCTAATCTGGAAATAAACACCACAAGTATCGTGATTTTCAATAATAATTCATTGGGATAATTTTCAATTATATGAAGCAATGATTAATATGTTAGTATTGTATTTTTATAATATGAATGCATCGAAACAATGATACATTTTCAAAGCAAAATCTTCTTAGTTAAACAAAATATTATTTATACTTTGACTTCCGAAACGAATACCACGCGATGCTCATAAATCCTAAACTTTATTTAATAAACAAAGACAAGACAAGGACTGTACTACAAGTCTGGATCAAGTTCGGATTAGGCAACCTTTTCGAACGAAAATTTGGAACTCAAACGGATCCACAAAATACATTAAAGTGTTTTAGAACAGGTACAGAACAAAAACAAATCCTCAATTGGCGGTCACTAGTCCTTTGGGAAATCCAAATATAAAAATAATTAAATATAGCAATGTTATAGATTCGTGTTTGCTTACGAAGTACAAGACGTATCCTCCCGTTCTCCACCTATTGGACCTGTACGTTCGCTGATGAATTCTCTTGAAGTGATAGATCCTGAAACCACTGGAATATAAGTCCTTCATTTGTTGTAGATACGTCATATATTGTTGTGACGTCGTGTTCTCATTTGTGACGTCAAGAGTTACGTAGATTTGCTCTACCTTCCTGAGGACGCCCCTTCTCGCTAGACTAGAGAAAAACTCTAGCTGTTTGTTGTTGGTCGTCAGCATCACAGAGACTCGCCCCTTTATAGAGATAGATAATTAAGTGTAATGACAAAAATATTCAGGCTTGCAAATATTTTTTTCTGTGAAGATTCAGAGCTTCAAAGCATGGAGACTTACATGAATACAATCAAGTTCAAACAAAGAGTATATGGTCGACTTAAATAAGTTTAGTTCTGCAGGAGAATAAAATTATGCCTGAACCGTATTTGTGACATTTTTGGTTCCATTCAAATACTGAAGCAGAAAACAACAGCACCTAGTAAAACTGTCGCTTTACTTGTACGCACACAAAAAACTTATCCCTAATACTATAGTACCTCAGCTGACAGCTCCATCATGATCGACCCAGTACCATTGCTCTTCTCAAGCTGTGTCATGAACGATCTATAACGAAGAGAAACAAATGCCAGAGATATAGAAAATGCAATGTCATGACGTGAATTTCGCTCACAACAAATGATGTCACAATGGATATATCTATCCGTAAGGGAGGTAACTCTGTACTATACAAAATGAATAAGAGGACGTGATTTATCGTGTCTAACCTTTTGTTTTTATTTCGTTTGTTTATTTTGTTTCAACATCCTATTAACAGCTAAGGTCATTTACAACTACGGAATCAACACGTTTTGATTCTTTAACTAAAGAAAATAATTTGATCAACTGAACTTAAACGTTGCATGGATCACTATTTTCTGAACTTCATATGAAAACATAAATGCTGCGGTTTCAGTTTTAATCTAAGTCACAGAGGGAAACTTTCATTTTCTTATTGTTAATAAATATGTTCAAATCGTCATAAATGACGCATCATGATAAAATGTAAAAAATAACCTTAAACCGTTGAAAAGTAAGTAAAGAGAAAAGAGGCAAAGAAGATTGTTGAAATTACTTGTGATCGATGATTTTTACAGAGCATCTAAAGGCTGCTTCAAACTCATGCTTTTCTGCCAAATTGTTACTGAAACAAAAGACAAGATGTAAGTAAAACATTTCAAGAAGAAAATGGAAAATTGGTGTAATAGACAAGGTTTATTTACAACCGTCAAAATGGAAAGCACTGACGAACTAATCTTATTCTAAAACAGTTTATAATATTAACAAAGCTTGGAATATAGATATCAACAATACTCCTTGTTCCTACACACACCACCCACAACATGTCATTCAATTTGTGTGAAATGCTGTTTGTTTGGTTTGGTTTTCTCCATAAGTGTCATTAGTTATTTTATTAAAGGGGTGTTTGATTGGTATATTAAGCTGTTAAATTGTTAATTTAATTTAATAACTGTTCAAATTTGCCTAATCTGAATAAAAATGTGGCTGATTCGCAGAAAAAATTGGCCTTGTGCTAATATTGCTTCGATATGCGTCGACAGAGAGTTTTCTAATTGTATGGTATTTGCCCAAACTGGTCTTGTGATTTTGGCTAGTTGTCATGTTTATGAAAGTTATGCTTAATTGCCGATGAGAGGTGGACTTACGCTATGAAGTACATAGTACAGCTCTTTCCGGGCGTTGACCTCACAGAGCACGCTGGCCATCCGGAACCTATCGCCCCTACCAGCACCCGAACTGGACACAGCATCTGCAGTGACGTCACGTACCTGTGGATGGCAATAAAACATTTGCAATAATTACAGATAGACCTTAAAAATAAACGGTAAAAATACCATGATTCTTTGGCAAATAACATTTACTAATTTTCTACGGTCTGTGTGTTATTTTCATTATGTGGAATAATACATAATAAACAAGGATGTACATTGTAGTGAGTTGAAAGTCAACAATAACTTGGTCTGCTAGCATCACTACGATCAATCACTTTAGTAAGGATGATAAAAATTATAAAAAATCAAATATATTTACAATTAAAACATAGTTGTGATGTCATTTATTGTTGTGTCTGTACTTTAACTCCCGGATTATGGGACCATTCCCTGTAACTGTCCTATATGCTACCTTTTACTGTCTTATATGTGCCTCTAATATAAGACAGTCACTTATAAGACAGTAAAAGGTAACTTAAATCAAAGTAAATTCGCGAAAGTTTACGTTCGCGAATTAACATCTCCCGCAATTCTTGTGCGATTGAAATAATTAAAGGTATTTGCATTCACTTTTAAATCTCTGAAACTTAATCCCCGTAACGGAAATTGCGCAATTCAGTAGCCGCGAAAAAAACGTTTGTTTACAGTATGAACTTTGATATCCTATTTTACCCTCGACTGGAAATCTTAAAATCATGAATAAGCATTTCCGGCCAAATCCTCTTGGTTTCAGAATATTTTATTGTATATATTGCATATGGCAATACAAAAGAAATTAGGCAACAGGTAAAGTACAAGCAATGTACTTAGCCCTCTCTTGGTAACTACATGGATAAACGAAAAATACATAAAATTCGCAACTTGAAAATATAAGTAGTATTGCATTGATGAAAATGACAACACAATTTACGAAAGTCTCACAGCTTGAAAATAAATCATGAAATCATCGTCACATGGATGTTCATAATCTTTTTAACATAACAATAAATGTTCACAATATCTGAATAATGAATGTTTATGTCTATTGCATAAATAAATGTACATAGGCTAGTTCTCTGATTAAGAATATTCAATCGTCAAATAGAAAAAAATCGTCAAATCATTCAGGCGGGAAAAAATTATCAAAATGAGGTGATATTAATTGTTAACATTTTGAGTGTATATTGTTGTATATGTCATTGGGTTCATTGAGTAAGTTTGAGTTTATATTGTTGTATATGTCATTGGGTTCATTGAGTAAGTTTGAGTTTATATTGTTGTATATGTCATTGGGTTCATTGAGTAAGTTTGAGTTTATATTGTTGTATATGTCATTGGGTTCATTGAGTAAGTTTGAGTTTATATTGTTGTATATGTCATTGGGTTCATTGAGTAAGTTTGAGTTCATATTGTTGTATATGTCAATGGGTTCATTGAGTAAGTTTGAGTTCATATTGTTGTATATGTCAATGGGTTCATTGAGTAAGTTTGAGTTTATATTGTTGTATATGTCATTGGGTTCATTGAGTAAGTTTGAGTTTATATTGTTGTATATGTCATTGGGTTCATTGAGTAAGTTTGAGTTTATATTGTTGTATATGTCATTGGGTTCATTGAGTAAGTTTGAGTTTATATTGTTGTATATGTCATTGGGTTCATTGAGTAAGTTTGAGTTTATATAGGTGTATATGTCATTAGGTTCATTGAGTAAGTGTGAGTTTATATTGTTGTATATGTCAATGGGTTCATTGAGTAAGTTTGAGTTTATATTGTTGTATATGTCATTGGGTTCATTGAGTAAGTTTGAGTTTATATTGTTGTATATGTCATTGGGTTCATTGAGTAAGTTTGAGTTTATATTGTTGTATATGTCATTAGGTTCATTGAGTAAGTTTGAGTTTATATTGTTGTATATGTCATTAGGTTCATTGAGTAAGTTTGAGTTTATATTGTTGTATATGTCATTGGGTTCATTGAGTAAGTTTGAGTTTATATTGTTGTATATGTCATTGGGTTCATTGAGTAAGTTTGAGTTTATATTGTTGTATATGTCAATGGGTTCATTGAGTAAGTTTGAGTTTATATTGTTGTATATGTCATTGGGTTCATTGAGTAAGTTTGAGTTTATATTGTTGTATATGTCATTGGGTTCATTGAGTAAGTTTGAGTTTATATTGTTGTATATGTCATTGGGTTCATTGAGTAAGTTTGAGTTTATATTGTTGTATATGTCATTGGGTTCATTGAGTAAGTTTGAGTTTATATTGTTGTATATGTCATTGGGTTCATTGAGTAAGTTTGAGTTTATATTATTGTATATGTCATTGGTTTCATTGAGTAAGTTTGAGTTTATATTGTTGTATATGTCATTGGGTTCATTGAGTAAGTTTGAGTTTATATTGTTGTATATGTCATTGGGTTCATTGAGTAAGTTTGAGTTTATATTGTTGTATATGTCATTGGGTTCATTGAGTAAGTTTGAGTTTTATATTGTTGTATATGTCATTGGGTTCATTGAGTAAGTTTGAGTTTATATTGTTGTATATGTCATTGGGTTCATTGAGTAAGTTTGAGTTTATATTGTTGTATATGTCATTGGGTTCATTGAGTAAGTTTGAGTTTATATTGTTGTATATGTCATTGGGTTCATTGAGTAAGTTTGAGTTTATATTGTTGTATATGTCAATGGGTTCATTGAGTAAGTTTGAGTTTATATTGTTGTATATGTCATTGGGTTCATTGAGTAAGTTTGAGTTTATATTGTTGTATATGTCATTGGGTTCATTGAGTAAGTTTGAGTTTTATTTGTTGTATTTATGGGTTATTGATATTGAGTTTATATTGTGTATATGTCATTGGGTTCATTGAGTAAGTTTGAGTTTATATTGTTGTATATGTCATTGGGTTCATTGAGTAAGTTTGAGTTTATATTGTTGTATATGTCATTGGGTTCATTGAGTAAGTTTGAGTTTATATTGTTGTATATGTCATTGGGTTCATTGAGTAAGTTTGAGTTTATATTGTTGTATATGTCATTGGGTTCATTGAGTAAGTTTGAGTTTATATTGTTGTATATGTCATTGGGTTCATTGAGTAAGTTTGAGTTTATATTGTTGTATATGTCATTGGGTTCATTGAGTAAGTTTGAGTTTATATTGTTGTATATGTCATTGGGTTCATTGAGTAAGTTTGAGTTTATATTGTTGTATATGTCATTGGGTTCATTGAGTAAGTTTGAGTTTATATTGTTGTATATGTCATTGGGTTCATTGAGTAAGTTTGAGTTTATATTGTTGTATATGTCATTGGGTTCATTGAGTAAGTTTGAGTTTATATTGTTGTATATGTCATTGGGTTCATTGAGTAAGTTTGAGTTTATATTGTTGTATATGTCATTGGGTTCATTGAGTAAGTTTGAGTTTATATTGTTGTATATGTCATTGGGTTCATTGAGTAAGTTTGAGTTTATATTGTTGTATATGTCATTGGGTTCATTGAGTAAGTTTGAGTTTATATTGTTGTATATGTCATTGGTTCATTGAGTAAGTTTGAGTTTATATTGTTGTATATGTCATTGGGTTCATTGAGTAAGTTTGAGTTTATATTGTTGTATATGTCATTGGGTTCATTGAGTAAGTTTGAGTTTATATTGTTGTATATGTCATTGGGTTCATTGAGTAAGTTTGAGTTTATATTGTTGTATATGTCATTGGGTTCATTGAGTAAGTTTGAGTTTATATTGTTGTATATGTCATTGGGTTCATTGAGTAAGTTTGAGTTTATATTGTTGTATATGTCATTGGTTCATTGAGTAAGTTTGAGTTTATATTGTTGTATATGTCATTGGGTTCATTGAGTAAGTTTGAGTTTATATTGTTGTATATGTCATTGGGTTCATTGAGTAAGTTTGAGTTTATATTTGTTGTATATGTCATTGGTTCATTGAGTAAGTTTGAGTTTATATTGTTGTATATGTCATTGGGTTCATTGAGTAAGTTTGAGTTTATATTGTTGTATATGTCATTGGGTTCATTGAGTAAGTTTGAGTTTATATTGTTGTATATGTCATTGGGTTCATTGAGTAAGTTTGAGTTTATATTGTTGTATATGTCATTGGGTTCATTGAGTAAGTTTGAGTTTATATTGTTGTATATGTCATTGGGTTCATTGAGTAAGTTTGAGTTTATATTGTTGTATATGTCATTGGGTTCATTGAGTAAGTTTGAGTTTATATTGTTGTATATGTCATTGGTTCATTGAGTAAGTTTGAGTTTATATTGTTGTATATGTCAATTGGTTCATTGAGTAAGTTTGAGTTTATATTGTTGTATATGTCATTGGGTTCATTGAGTAAGTTTGAGTTTATATTGTTGTATATGTCATTGGGTTCATTGAGTAAGTTTGAGTTTATATTGTTGTATATGTCATTGGGTTCATTGAGTAAGTTTGAGTTTATATTGTTGTATATGTCATTGGGTTCATTGAGTAAGTTTGAGTTTATATTGTTGTATATGTCAATTGGTTCATTGAGTAAGTTTGAGTTTATATTGTTGTATATGTCAATTGGTTCATTGAGTAAGTTTGAGTTTATATTGTTGTATATGTCATTGGGTTCATTGAGTAAGTTTGAGTTTATATTGTTGTATATGTCATTGGTTCATTGAGTAAGTTTGAGTTTATATTGTTGTATATGTCATTGGGTTCATTGAGTAAGTTTGAGTTTATATTGTTGTATATGTCATTGGGTTCATTGAGTAAGTTTGAGTTTATATTGTTGTATATGTCATTGGGCTCATTGAGTAAGTTTGAGTTTATATTGTTGTATATGTCATTAGGTTCATTGAGTAAGTTTGAGTTTATATTGTTGTATATATCAATAGGGTTCATTGGGTAAGTTTGAGTTTATATTGTTGTATATGTCATTGGGTTCATTGAGTAAGTTTGAGTTTATATTGTTGTATATGTCATTGGGTTCATTGAGTAAGTTTGAGTTTATATTGTTGTATATGTCATTGGGTTCATTGAGTAAGTTTGAGTTTATATTGTTGTATATGTCATTGGGTTCATTGAGTAAGGTTGAGTTTATATTATTGTATATGTCATTTGGTTCATTGAGTAAGTTTGAGTTTATATTATTGTATATGTCATTGGGTTCATTGAGTAAGTTTGAGTTCATATTGTTGTATATGTCATTGGGTTCATTGAGTAAGTTTGAGTTTATATTGTAGTATATGACATTGAGTTCGTTGAGTAAGTTTGAGTTCATATTGTTGTATATGTCATTGGGTTCATTGAGTAAGTTTGAGTTTATATTGTTGTATATGTCATTGGGTTCATTGAGTAAGTTTGACTTCATATAGGTGTATATGTCATTGGGTTCATTGAGTTAGTTTGAGTTTATATTGTTGAATATGTCATTGGGTTCATTGAGTAAGTTTGAGTTTATATTGTTGTATATGTCATTAGGTTCATTGGGTAAGTTTGAGTTTATATTGTTGTATATGTCATTTGGTTCATTGAGTAAGTTTGAGTTTATATTGTTGTATATGTCATTGGGTTCATTGAGTAAGTTTGAGTTTATATTGTTGTATATGTCATTGGGTTCATTGAGTAAGTTTGAGTTTATATTGTTGTATATGTCATTGGGTTCATTGAGTAAGTTTGAGTTTATATTGTTGTATATGTCATTGGGTTCATTGAGTAAGTTTGAGTTCATGTTTTTGTATATGCCTTGGGTTCATTGAGTAAGTTTGAGTTTATATTGTTGTATATGTCATTGGGTTCATTGAGTAAGTTTGAGTTTATATTGTTGTATATGTCATTGGGTTCATTGAGTAAGTTTGAGTTTATATTGTTGTATATGTCATTGGGTTCATTGAGTAAGTTTGAGTTTATATTGTTGTATATGTCATTGGGTTCATTGAGTAAGTTTGAGTTTATATTGTTGTATATGTCATTGGGTTCATTGAGTAAGTTTGAGTTTATATTGTTGTATATGTCATTGGGTTCATTGAGTAAGTTTGAGTTTATATAGGTGTATATGTCATTGGGTTCATTGAGTAAGTTTGAGTTTATATTGTTGTATATGTCATTGGGTTCATTGAGTAAGTTTGAGTTTATATTGTTGTATATGTCATTGGGTTCATTGAGTAAGTTTGAGTTTATATTGTGTATATGTCATTGGGTTCATTGAGTAAGTTTGAGTTTATATTGTTGTATATGTCATTGGGTTCATTGAGTAAGTTTGAGTTTATATTTTGTATATGTCAATTGGTTTCATTGAGTAAGTTTGAGTTTATATTGTTGTATATGTCATTGGGTTCATTGAGTAAGTTTGAGTTTATATTGTTGTATATGTCAATTGGTTCATTGAGTAAGTTTGAGTTTATATTGTTGTAATATGTCATTGGGTTCATTGAGTAAGTTTGAGTTTATATTGTTGTATATGTCATTGGGTTCATTGAGTAAGTTTGAGTTTATATTGTTGTATATGTCATTAGGTTCATTGAGTAAGTTTGAGTTTATATTGTTGTATATGTCATTGGGTTCATTGAGTAAGTTTGAGTTTATATTGTTGTATATGTCAATTGGTTCATTGAGTAAGTTTGAGTTTATATTGTTGTATATGTCAATTGGTTCATTGAGTAAGTTTGAGTTTATATTGTTGTATATGTCATTGGGTTCATTGAGTAAGTTTGAGTTTATATCGTTGTATATGTCAATTGGTTCATTGAGTAAGTTTGAGTTTATATTATTGTATATGTCATTGGGTTCATTGAGTAAGTTTGAGTTTATATTGTTGTATATGTCATTGGGTTCATTGAGTAAGTTTGAGTTTATATTGTTGTATATGTCATTGGGCTCATTGAGTAAGTTTGAGTTTATATTGTTGTATATGTCATTAGGTTCATTGAGTAAGTTTGAGTTTATATTGTTGTATATATCAATAGGTTCATTGGGTAAGTTTGAGTTTATATTGTTGTATATGTCATTGGGTTCATTGAGTAAGTTTGAGTTTATATTGTTGTATATGTCATTGGGTTCATTGAGTAAGTTTGAGTTTATATTGTTGTATATGTCATTGGGTTCATTGAGTAAGTTTGAGTTTATATTGTTGTATATGTCATTGGGTTCATTGAGTAAGGTTGAGTTTATATTATTGTATATGTCATTGGGTTCATTGAGTAAGTTTGAGTTTATATTATTGTATATGTCATTGGGTTCATTGAGTAAGTTTGAGTTCATATTGTTGTATATGTCATTGGGTTCATTGAGTAAGTTTGAGTTTATATTATTGTATATGTCATTGGGTTCATTGAGTAAGTTTGAGTTTATATTGTTGTATATGTCATTGGGTTCATTGAGTAAGTTTGAGTTTATATTGTTGTATATGTCATTGGGTTCATTGAGTAAGTTTGACTTTATATAGGTGTATATGTCATTGGGTTCATTGAGTAAGTTTGAGTTTATATTGTTGTATATGTCATTGGGTTCATTGAGTAAGTTTGAGTTTATATTGTTGTATATGTCATTGGGTGCATTGAGTGCATACTAAAAGGTGAATTAAACATGTCTATCAACAGTATATTTCTTTCTTTCCAGTAATTAGAACATGTTTGTTAGGATTCAATGTTATCGCTGATATTTCTTCTTTGACTGACATTTATTTGGAAATATGTACTGAACAAATGCAGTCATTATGTGGTTAAATGCCCAGATACCGCTGTATTATGATAGCTTTGAGAGCGATACCTGTGATAGAAGTCTTCTAAAGAGTTCAGTTCAAAGGTCCGTAGCCTCGACTCCTCCGGTATTACGGAATACAAGGACGGCCGACCGGGGAATTCTGCTGGCTATGTGAGAGGAGAGATATATTTTTTTATGATTTTTAGAAAAAAATCGCCATTTTTTGCATATAACACATTTACAAATACATGGGATATCAACATAAATTTGACAGGACATATACATTACATTTCTATCACAAAAAAGAACCAAAAGAAACATAACATAGCATGCTGACTAAGGACATGAACGTGGGAAAAAGTGTTTGATAAATAGCGATAGAAAAATGATTAAGATATATCAAGAACATTATAAAAAGGATAATTTTGAATATGAACCCCTTTCGTTCTAAACGGTAGTCTCCGAGACAGAGCAAAATATTACACAAATATGTACATGGTGGCTGTTTTCGAATGTTTTGGACAGATATCCAGGGAAAATCATACATTTTACTCCAATATTGAATTGTAAAAATTTTGCATTCTTTTATAGAAAATGGTATACTTGTTAAAATAAAAGACCACATCGTAACTGAGTACAATTCCAATGTCCTGTTTTAAGTGATAATAGGATGTACAGCTAGCGTGTTACATTTAATGTTGGAAGAGCAAGTATTTAAATGCATAAATATCTATAAATACTGGGAAAAGACACATAATGTGAACTTATTAATTGAAATGTGTACCGGTTCGGTTGTAGTTGTCGTTGGACGTGCTGTTGTCGTTGGTCGTCGTGTAGTAGGGATGGGCGTGGTTGATATGACCTCTTGTTGCTGAACCATCCACATACCGAACTGGTTACCGAGATGTACTGCGGTTATCACACACACGAACATCAACATCAGCCCCAGTATCCGGCGGTGTATCAACCTATTCATTCCTTCTGATACAGCGACTTATATATTAACTAAAACTAAAAATGAGTTATTTTAATAACAATTTGAAAAGACCCACTACGTTTCCGAAACAATAAGTTAATACTTTTTAGGGTTATTATATCAGTTTTACAGACGTAAAAATTGAGAGCCGTTTGAAGAGCAAATCGTCTCGCCGTTTGAAGAGCAAATCGTCTCGCTGCATTCTGCTGAAAATCCGAAAAATTGCAGAGTGCAAAAATCTAAAATATAGATATATATATATTTTTTTATTCTTTAATTTTGAAATGTAAGCAAAATCGAACCTTGTGGACTTTGAAGTTAGAATTAGCTATTGGCATTCTTTCCTTTCCTGTACTCAATGTCATTTACAAAATTAGAGAGTTTTTTCTGACCTCATAACGAATGAATGATAAAAAACATAGGTTGCCGTTTCATCATCACTGCCTTTTGGATATAGTGTTAGACCAGTACCGTTGTTAGGCCCTAATAGGTCCATATCTCTATCATTCTAGCAGATTTATTTGGGCACCAGAAATATTTCATAGTGGTGACATAACAATTAAGATGGTATTAGAGGATAAGGGAAGTAGCATTTTCAACTTATAAACGGAAGAATGACCATAAATGATGCTAAGGTCTTCGAGGCAGTGTTGAGGTGCTAAATTAAGACAAAATCTATTTCACTGTATAGGGGTAAACCATGGAAGAAATATGAATTCTAGTATTTTTGTTTTGTTGTAAAGTAAATAATCTTCCTGCACATCATTAAAACCTAACGTCATTGTGTAAATGTCAAATGCCTTTACCAGTAGTATAGTCGGCAAGAAAATGCATGGTGTCGTATGGTCATTGTTCTTCATAAGTACTTACTAGTTTATGTGAATATGTATACAAAATATCGGACTATCGCCACCATTTGGTGGGAACGATCACCTACTGGGTCTGCCTACAGGTAGAGCCAATTGGAAGATATCTCAACACCAAACAAACTGCACGTTATCGTTATCACACGAACACAAACTCTATACCTTATTTAATACGGTGCAAATGTTCAGCGACCCGTCACTTATCCGATTACGTATTTTAAATTCCAATGCTCCTAATCCATTTAAAAATCGTTTTTTGATCCAGAATCAAGAATTAATTCCTTTTCAAACAAAAACAAACTAAATACCACTAAAAACCCTCCACGCGGTCCATCTCTCGTATCGTTCAATACCAAGGCATATTATTACCGTCTTGTATTTTATGTTAGGCGAGTTAACTTCAAATACGACCTGTTCTGTGTGTAACGGTAAACTATTGTATAGAATGCATTCAATAGTTTTACAGATAATTAATCAGAACAATGCCACGGTGTCACAGCTTAATGAGTTCTCCCTTTGTATTAGGTTTTAAATATACGGAGGGACGTAGCAGTTATTGGAAATAGTACACAAAGACTAAACACGGATACAATATAGAGATAAATGTGATTATTGGGTGATTTTTAACAAGCGAATGTGATGAGGTTTATGCTAAGTATATAACTTTGATATTAGCCATTGGAAATAGTAAATTAACGTTGCTGCGACACATATATAAATGAACAGCGAATGTAATGAATTTTATGCTAAGTATATAACTTGGAAATAGTGAATAAATTAACGTTGGTGAGACACATACACAAATTAACAGATTTTTTTTTTACAGGCGAATGAGATGAATTTTATGCTAATAAATAACTTTGATATCAAGAATTACGCGTTATTATGAGTGTCGCCCGCACTGCATTATTGATATGAGGTGGTAATGATGTCCTTTAGGTAAAGTTTGGCGAGAATTGGATTTATATTTTCTGAGAAACAGAGCTAAAAGCAAAATTTTTAAGTCAAGTCTTATAAATAGTTTAGTATCCCTAAGTTGCCTCTGCATCCCATGGCCTGAAATTAATCCTGCAATCATTAGTTGTATTTAGGGGATAATGTCCTTCAGCTATGTTTGAAGTTTGGGTTAGGATTGGACTTCAAACTTTTTGAGAAAACGACAACGCCGTCAGAAAAGTAACACCATAGTATCGTCCTGGCGAACTATCGTCGCGGGTGATACAAAAATACACTAAGACTTAAGAACGGGCGATATACAAGCTACATGTAATGTTATGAGCTCGGCTAAGTTACTATGATATCGGTGGCATTACAAACATTCTACTTAACATGTTTCTCTTAGTTTCAGTGACCCCAATTCATATTCTCAGATATTCTACAGTTTTAGACATATTTGAGAACTCCAATCTTATTTTCAGATTCCATGTTGTCAATTCTCAGTTAGACTGACATTTTATTGTGGCATTATATTGCTGTTGGAGTGTTCAGATGCTGATAAGATCATGTACAGTTCGCAAATTTGTCTTCGACGTAAATATCAGACTGCGGCACATAAGAAAAGCTATATTAAATAGGCATATACCTGTAATTTACCGTACAAGATAGTGATAAATAAATGTTTTCACTTTCAGATGAATGAACGCCTAAAAGACCTGCTCGCACCAACCCAACTAAATAACCATACACTGCCTTCACTCTGTCAGAAATCTTTCGTTCGTCGTCTAAGACTTCTTCATCGCAGCTATTAGCATTCAGATCAACGTTCGTCATGTTGCAGTCGCTCAAGGTATGTATTGAGCGACCTATTCTCAGTAATCACGCTTTCATTATCATAAGATACAGTTGTACCATGCCTTCAGTATCTTCTTTAATTTCCGGCCGTTTTATTCCTAACGAAGGCTCAGAAAAATCTATTTTGTAAATAGTATATACATACTCTTGGTTGAGATCATGAGGTTTTACTCAGGGATTTTTCTATGTTTGGAAAAGGGCAGCGATTACCATCCTGGAGCCTCTGGTCGAGTTATCTTGTTTGTATTTTTAATTAATATTTTAATTACGGCAATCATTATTTTTTTCTTCCGTTCTTAATCACTCATTATATGAATTGTCCAAATTACCTAGCTTGCTAAGGTATTAACTGTTATATCAATTATCCACACAAACTAAAAGGTGAAAGGGTGAATACATAACAGAAATAATCAATATTGTATAAAAAATATTTATTTTTTATTTTTGAAAAGTCAAACCTCTTTTTCTATTATTAAAAAGTCAAACATCTTAATTTGAGAGAATATATTAATGTGTGCACCAGGAGAAAAAGATTGTAACAAGTGTATAGATATCAAAAATATTATCAGCATTATTTACAATAATGAAAGAAATAATAACAAAAGATTTTTACAATATAACAAGCAGATGGCAGTACAACACCGGCGTAAGTGATACATTTTCAAGCTTTAACGTTTAATATAATGAGATGACGAATATCATTTTTATTAGAGATTCAATGTTATTTCAGCATCACATTTTTGCTCGAAACTGCTTTTGATAAAAAAGCATTTAAAAAAATATAATATGCTGACAAAATAGTTTTAAATGGACACCTTCAATATCACAAGGTAACATATTTTCATAGTTTAAAGATCTGTACATAAATTTGCAATTTAACTTGTTTGATGAAAGATATAATAATTGTAACAAATGGCGATTATTAAGACAAACCGGATTGTTAATTAACAAGGCACCAGTTTAACACTATAAACATGTTCAATTAGTAATATCATGTAGTACTAGGTTGCAAAAAAATGTCGCATAATACAGCACTTGGACAAGCACTTATGTCTTTGATAATGCTTATAGCACTTGATTTTTAATGTTCAGAAATAGAAACACTGATTTCAAAAGAACTATCATGGGGATATAAAATTATTTTAAAATCAAAGGATTCATGAAATCAAAGTTATTTATAATTTTAATTAAATTAAGAATTTTTTTAAGTTTCAATTATATATAGAACTGAAATATTACCAAGGATTGGACACCATGCTAAACTTATTCTAGCTCTTACTATGCCCAATGTCATTTAACACCTAATAATAATCTTACATATCATTAAACTCCATTTTTTGTGTCTTGAGAAATGTCTTCGTGAATGGAAAAAAATAATACTGCCCATGGCACAGTCCTACAGAACAGCACTTAATTTGCTATTGATAATCACAGAAACACTGTATTAAAATATAAAGTTATAAAAAGTAATATAAAGTTATATGAAGTGTTGAAATATAAAGCATTGAAATAATGTATATACATAATCCTTAAAATATATATTCTATTTCGTAAACCAAATATATAAACTTTGTAAAAACATATATCTTACATTGTCACCGTTTCTATTGTTTGGATTGTCTGAAATGTTTCTATATATCAACATACAATACAATAAAAATAGTCACTGGTATCGCAGGCATGTGATCCTACAGGTATACAACTTTTGAAATACATATTTTTCATTTGCTGAATTCATGAAGACAAATACCATATCATTTTAATTGCTAATTTCAATATCACCAATAATTTTGGCCTAAGGTATCGTGTATACGTTTTCCTCCGAATAAGTAAAACTGTTCTTTAGAGGTTTTTTTCTGCACTTTTACAAATGTTTCAACATCTCTATTTTCTATTTCTGGTTACAATATTTCACTGCATTATGATATTACTAAAATTATGTAAATATTAAATGTACTTAAAGTTATTTGAATATAGTAATTTCTAGCGTATGATTTGGGTTTATTAAAGGTTCAAAAATCAATTACTAAAATAATAACCTTGCATTACATTTGAGAAATTGTGAGTGTAACCCAATTAAAAAACACGTTGACCCTTTGGGAGACAAACGTTCTTTGTTTAGCTATAGCTGTATGTTGGATCTCGTCTTGACATCTGACTGTGACGTTTGGGTATGTTTTTAGCGAAGTTAACTTGAGGCTCCTTGATTCCATAGTGAAAATTGTACGCTGAGTTGTCGTAGAACAGGTCTTGGGTATGGCGATGCTTACTCCAGCCTCTTGGACCGCTTCCACTTGAAGACTCGGAGTCGCTTTCTTTTAGCCTCATTTCTTTGAGCACTGAATTCCTGCAGGTAGAAAGTCATAGCAATAAATTATAAAATCATTGAAAGTAAATTTAAAATTATCGAAAATCTCATCCCTGTTAAATGCAATACCAAACAAGAGAGTTGAGATATTCCTATACACTTGACAGACCCATGCAAGATTATATTAGTCTTAATAGTCAAATAGCGCATAATAGACCCAATGAGATCCAAAGAAATTGGTCTTATTGAACAGGTAGTCTTTATCCAATGGTTGTCGCTAAGACAAGTTTTACTTTCATATTAATCATATCAATGGTCTCTTGCTTGTCTTTGTTTAACACAACGATATTTATACATTGCACATTCAACGTTCACAAGATCACTTCATCATATAGTAGTCAAGTCTACGTTTGACGCTTATACGAGTGCCCAGTACATTTGATGTATGCTTATGTTAAGCTTACCGTTGTCTATAGATCAAAAAGGCACCAGCGGTGACAACCAGTGCCAGTAAGGACACTCCAGCGATCACTCCGGTGATAATGATTGGCGTGACCGATTCTGCGTGCACAGCAGATGGATCATCACGAGGGAGTGCTTCTGTACTAGGTGAGGGAGTGGTAGGTGTTGTAGTGGTCGTCGTGGGTATCGTCGTGGTGGCATTGGGACAGTAGTGGGCTACAAATAGTTCAAAGTTCAAGGACATTAGCATGCATATGAAGGTCACATTTACCTCTACAATTTGGAAACGACATGCAAGGGGATATCTACACAATATCCAATTAGTCAAAAGTTCAAGGACACAAAAAATCACAAAGTCAACAGCTAAAGGTATCAATCTAAACAAGTAAAGCTGAAATACATCAGAATAATTTTATCTTATAATAGACAATAGATTATCATCATGTAAACTTCCTTTGGCACTATTCCAAGTATCGATTATGTGAAAAATGCTTAGATGGTTCAGAAATTGTGTGTGTGTGATTTTTCTGAATTTGAATTGCTTATAGATCCCTGTTTTTTTTTTATGTAGGACGATTTAAATCATTAATGACATTAATGGTGAAGACATTGATTATTTACCTAATTTGACGGTCCAGGCGGTGACTGAGGTGACAGGGTCACAGAAGTGACAAGGGTTGGCTGCACTAACATCTCCTACACCATAGCACTGGGACTCAATCACACAACCATCCAGCTGGAAAATAATCACTCACTGTAGCTCAATAGAAAGGGGGGTAAGCCTTCAGGTACAGACCATTTCAATACTTTCCAACATATAGTTTTGATACTACAGATACAAAATAATCATAGTGAGCATGGCAGAGATAATCTTAAAATTTTGAAGAAGTTTTGTAATTTGATTTTTTTTAAATTTCCACAAAAAGAAAAAAAAAAAACACCCAAAAAATCCACAAAAGTATTACAACAAAAGTTACTCAAAGAATCTTTTAGTCCGTAACTGGTGGATTGTGGACTCATTTGAATTTGCCCAAATTACGGGTACTTTTATTGGTTGTGTTAATTAAATGCTCATACAATATATTGTTTAAATACCCGCTGGCAAAAAGTTTTGTACAAATTTTATTTTTTTCATACGACAAAACAGGACGGAAGAGAGTTACGAACAAGAACTTTCTAGATTCAAAGTTAAAACTACCTGGTCTATGAAAAGGTAATAGATACTAATGTCTTTCATTAAACTTCATTATGATAATATTAATGACTGAAAAGCAAAAATTGAAATAGGGAAATCCATCAACAATATCTCATCAATAAAAAAAATCCTTACCGTGGTCTGACAGCTGGTGGGATCACAGGTGTAGCAGAGCGAGTTATAGGCGATGTAATAGTGATCCCCCGTGCTTTTCGCCGCGCCATTATTACTGACGGAGACCAGTACGGCTCGTACAGGAACCACGGGTGTAATGCTAGCAGGTAACTCACACTCCACCAGATCAAACGAGATAAAATTGGCAGGGGCGGTTGTCTCTGTGGTGGACTTCAGGAAAACACCAGAAATCATCTAAAACAAAATCCAGAAATAAAAAACTTTTATAGTGTAGAAAAGAAATCAGTTGATGGCAACGTCATCAGTAAGCTTGCCAACACTACTGTTTTTGTTTTTAATTTTTGTGGAATTCCCTAAAATTATTTTTTGGTTCTTTTTTCCCCTCTCTGTTTTGATTTTCGAGGCATAGAATTCCTCACACATATTAAATCTAAAGCATAGAGGAACAGAATTACATTTATTTTCTCGATTGTTCGAATTACGCAGTTTTATCCTAAATAGGCACACAATGTATATATATATAATTGTCCTAACTCAATAAAATTTTCAGCATGTTTTGTAAACAGCATAAATTTTAATAAAGATGGATACGCTAACTTGATTTATACTATATTTATAATCATAACTGAAGCATTTTACCTCTACAGTTTGTAAATGACATGCAAGTGTTGGGAGGTCCACAAAATTACGTGTACAGTTTTGAAAAGACACGTACGTGTACGTTGGGAGGTCCACATATTTATCTGTACAGTTTGGAAATGATACTTAAGTTTACATTGGGAGGTCCACAAATTTATCTGTACAGTTTGGAAATGACATGTATAAAGTGTTGGAAGGTCCACAAATTTACCTGTACAGTTTGGAAATGACATTAAAGTGTTTGGGGTCCACAAATACCTCTACAGTTTTGAAATGACATGTAAGTGTTGGGAGGTCCACAAATTTACCTCTACAATTTCAGAAAAAACATTTAAGTGTCGGGAGGTCCATTAATTACCTGTACTGTTTGAGAATGACATGTAAGTGTTGGGAGGTCCACAAATTTACTTCTGCAGGTTGAAAATGATATGCAAGGGTTGGGAGGTCCACAAATTTATCTCTACAGTTTTGAAATGACATTTAAGTGTTGGGAGGTCCTCAAATGTATCTCTTCAGTTTTGAAATGACATGTAAGAGTTGGAAGGTCTATAAATTTACCTGTACAGTTTGAGAAAAACATTTAAGTGTCGAGAGGTCCATCAATTACCTGTACAGTTTGAGAATGACATTTAAGTGTTGGGAAGTCCACAAATTTACCTCTACAGTTTGGAAATGACATGTTAGTGTTGGGAGGTCCACAAACTTCTCTCCCTCCACAGCCACACTGTTGCAGGCTGCCCCTGATCCGATATCACACACGTTCTGATCGAGACCTGTAATGACGGGTGCTTCCCCTTCCGCCACAGAACAACTGGTACCCACGAATCCATTGTAACACCTACATACTCCTGTAACACAACAAGACGTTCATTATTGTTTCTTAGAGTCTCTTTAGATAAATCAAAATTGCAAGGAAGCTTAAAACCAATTCACAGATGTTCCAGAGTCTGGTTTAATCAGGTAGACCAATGAAATGGACAGAAACATTGTGTAAAGATCATCTTTATGAAAATCGGATAATAATTTATAATTATTTTTGACATCATATAACTATTTATCTTTTTGACAAATATAGAATAGTTCATCTTTTTGAAAATCATATAATAATTTATCTTTTTTGACAATTATGTTATAGTTATTTTTTTGACAATTATATTAATAGTTATTTTTTGATAATTAAATAATAAATGTAATACCCCTTTTTGGCAATTGTATTCACAGAATAAAGAACTGAAATAGTTTACCTTTTTGACAGTCTCCATTGTCGTTACAGTTAGCTTCACAAGTCTGGTCCAGGATACCGTTGGCCACAGCTTGAGCAGCAGGATCTGTGTTAGTAGCTGGATCCTTCTGAAGCTCATCTACACATTTCCCTATCTGGTTTGTAACGCTCGCCTCGGCAAATTCTGTATCTTCAGTTTGCTACAAAATCATATATCACGTCAAGTTCCCAATTCTCTCTTAAAACGCTTTAAAATATGAATTTTTATGCATTATATGAAATATATATATCCCCTTCCAAATTTTTTTTTAATAATTAAGGTATGAAATAAATACCATTTTTAATGAGTAGAAACTGTCAAAGTTATCAAATAGGCTCACTTTAACTACTGTATTCAACCCAATAAACACCCAGGGCTGTTAAAAAAATGAAAAATACTGGGGTGCTTAATACATCACAATGCGAAATTTGGGCCAATCTTTCAAAAATAATTACACATGAGTGAGCCATTAAAAACATACAAAAGAAATCAAATAGAGAAACCTACACAGTTTTGATAATTTCAGTTTGTATTTAAGTCAACAGAAGCAAAACTGCGATGGGGCACTTGTTAGGTCGACTATGGTATATTATAAAAGGTTGATAGCCTACCATTATGTCATCCTTACAACCCTCTACTGCATCCGCTGTATCGACAGAAGCACAACTCTGGGCGAGAGTCGAGTTGGTCAACAGGTTTTCACAGAAAGCTTCCGCAGCTGCTTCAGTCCAAATTCCGGCAGGCCAGGATGCTGGCTATTCAATTCAATCATCATTCAAACATTATTTTTGATACCACTTATACATGCTGTGGGTGGTCTCTTATCTTTGTTATGGTGTAAACTGCTTTATCTTAGCGTATACAATATTTCCCACTATCGCTATTCTGGATAATACGAGTATTTGCGATTCAGATCCCCCGCCAATGGAGATATCAAAGCTGAAGTAAGTTTGATTGTGGAGACTTATGTGTATGAAAAAAAAACAGGAAAAACCTAAAAATAGCAAAAGGCACTACTAGACCATAAGAACAATGTGTCTATGAAGTTTCATGGAAATATCTCTGCTAGTTTTAGAGTTGTGCTCCGGAAACGATTCTTACACAAAAATCTACCATTTTCAGCAATGTTTCCATGGTTACAGAAAAAAGTACAAAAAGTGAAAACCTTAAAATAGCAAAAGGCACTACTAGACCATAAGACTAATGTGCCTATGGAGTTCCGTGCATATATCTCAACCGGTTTTCCAGTTATGCTGCGGAAATGAACCTGGTACAAAAATATGAAATTTTCAGCAATGTTTCCATGGTTACGGAAAAAGTGCAAAAAATGAAAACCTAAAAATAGCAAAAGGCACTACTAGACCATAAGAACAATGTGTCTATGAAGTTTCATGGAAATATCTCTGCTGGTTTTAGAGTTGTGCTCCGGAAACGATTCTTACACAAAAATCTGCCATTTTCAGCAATGTTTCCATGGTTACAGAAAAAAGTACAAAAAGTGAAAACCTTAAAATAGCAAAAGGCACTACTAGACCATAAGACCAATGTGTCTATGAAGTTTCGTGGAAATATCTCTTCTGGTTTTAGAGTTATGCTCCGGAAACGAACCTGGTACAAAAATATGATATTTTCAGCAATGTTTCCATGGTTACGGAAAAAATGCAAAAACTGAAAACCTAAAATTAGCAAAAGGCACTACTAGACCATAATACCAATATGTGTATGAAGTTTCGTGGAAATATCTCTACTGGTTTTAGAGTTATGCTCCGGAAACCATTCGTACGGACGGACGGACAGACGGACGGACGGACGGACGGACGGACGGACGGACGGACGGACGGACGGACGGACGGACGGAACCCATTTGTATATCCCCCGCCAACTTCGTTGGGCGCTATTCTGGATAATACGAGTATTTGCGAACACATAAATTTGTGATCAAGGACTTCTACTAACAATTGCCCATTGATCTATACAATTCTTGTACCTGGTTTTGGTACTTCCCATTATGTGGGTTTAAAACAACACAAAATAAACCCTGGGGACTCAAAAATCGTTTCGAATTATACTACATGGGTAATCAATACAATGATACTGAAAGCAATTTGCAGTGAATTTCAACTCGTATAAAACAGGATTTTGTACTATCTAAGTTTGAATTAAGTGGGTTGGACTGCAGTTTATACAAAAAATATGAGCTCGGATAAAAATTATAATCATAACTTGCCTGAGTTTCCTCATCTTCATCTGCAAAACCTACTTCAGCAGCTTGTCTTCGGCGTCGACGAGCTTGTACCTGATTGAGGGCTGATTGATCGGTACCGGAGATCAAACTCTTAGCCTTGGCTATCAAATCAATTCCTACAACAACCATACCACATTAACCAATCTTTTCTAAAACATGAGGCCAAGAAAGGCTGTATCACTCACCTGGTGTGCTATGCCAAGTGATATTCTGAACACATGCTCATTGTTTCTTTTCTGAAGGAATTTAAATATTTGCCTCTAATTTCCCTATTGGCCCCACTCTTTCTGCTCTAGGGAGTCAGAACCGAAATACAGACAAATTCTGTTACCCTTCCCCAGAGGATGTTTCTGACCAAATTTGGATACAATCCATGCAAAACTATATGACTATAGTAGCGATTTAAATGATTTATCCCAATTTCCCCTTATGCAGGGTTCCCACTATTTTTTGGACTAGAATTCAAGGCTTTTTCAAGTTTTTTCAAGGACAATAAGTGAAATTCAAGTCATGTCTTCACACTTTCAGATACCTTTTACAAGTTGTGTGATTATTTTTTAAATGTAATGCAACTTGCATGATGCTGACTGGACCTATTCCAAAATAAAACTTCATTCATTATGAAAGAAAACAATGAATAAACTATATATTAACATTTGTTTGTCTGTGTCGCTTCCTTCATATCTGTCATGTAAACATTATACACACTCTTTTCCCCTTCCCCAAGGACATTTCTGACTAAATATGGTTACATTCCATGTATAGTTCTAAGACTAGTAGTGATTTACAGGAAATGTTGACGGCGAGGTGGACGGACTATGGACGGACGAATGGACAGACAACGGACACCGCACAACGACATACAAGGTGAGCTTGTTGGCCCTTTGCGCCAGGTGAAATAATAAAACGTTTTATCAATAACAACACAATGCCTCAAATTAAACAGGGTGCGATTAAAGTTATAACTGTGACAAATACAATAAAGTTATATCACCTGTTAGTACCTTTCTAATATTGTTATTTCCTCTGTTATTACTATTCTACCTAATATTGTAACAGTAGAGTTATCTCCTGCTATAACTTTTCTACCTAATACTGTAACAGTATAGTTATCTCCCCTGTTAATACTGATCTACCCAATATTGTAACAGTAGAGTTATCTCCCGTGTTAATATTGGTCTACCTAATATTGCAACAGTAGCGTAATCTCCCCTGTTAATACTGATCGACCTTATTTTGTAACAGTAGAGTTAAATACCCTGTTAATACTGGTCTACCTAACAATGTAATAGTAGAGTTATCTCCCCTGTTTGTATTGGTCTATACCTTATATTGTTATAGTAAGGTAATTTCCCCTATTAATACTGGTCTACCTAATATTGTAACAGTAAGGTTATCGCCCCTGTTTTTACCGGTCAACCTCATTTTTAACATTAGAGTTATCTCCTCTGTTACTACCTGTCTACCTAATATAGTAACAGTCAGATTATCTCCCCTGCTTTACCAGCATATAGTAGCAGATTTAAATTATCAAGTGATTTTGCCATTTTTTCTGTGTCACAAATAATGTTTGACCTGGAATTATTTTCCATTGAACATGTACGCTAGAAAATCAATTAACAATTTCATGACATATATAGAGGATTTTACATGGGTGGCTATGTGTTATCACATAATGACGAGTGTAAGATTCTAGTTATCACATAACTTTTACTAATAGAAATACAAGTAAAACTTTAAATATTGTCTCTATATAAAACAATAGAAATCCGACTCGGATGTGATGTGCCCTTCGACTGAGACAATCATGCCGCGTCATGTATAGATTGTGAACTCAAAACTACAAGTGACGTCATAATAGTGTTATTACACATGTGTCTTACGATATTCACAACATGGCCATATGATGTGTCCGGACGGGTCAGTTATGTGATAAACAATGATGTGACATAAAGAAACAATGATTCAACATCAGGATTCAATGACAGAATGCATGACAACATGGCCATCTCTGTTGAATTTTTACTGATTCAACATCAGGATTCAATGACAGAATGCATGACAACATGGCCATCTCTGTTGAATTTTTACTGATTCAACATCAGGATTCAATGACAGAATGCATGACAACATGGCCATCTCTGTTGAATTTTTACTGATTCAACATCAGGATTCAATGACAGAATGCATGACAACATGGCCATCTCTGTTGAATTTTTACAACATTACAATGTCTTGATTTTGTGCAGGATAATAAGTAGAAACTACATGTTATTTCGTTAAGAAACACATCATTACCAGGGACGAGGAATGGACACGTCATGGCTGGACGAATGGAATGACACGGTTCAGTTGTACTTGCTGCAGATGCTGGGCATGTGCAATACACAGAGTTTTCTTCTTGGAAACTTAGGATGGAAGCTGTGAACTGCTGATAGAACCAGTAGTTATTGAAGCTTTGTCGTATCCTGAAAAGTTTGAAGAAAAAAAGAGAGGTAACTTTTTTTTTTATTTTACGTTCTGCAAAACAGAAAATGGAAAATACTGATATATATATATAAACTTATAAACATGAAATGAATGGATTAGCTTTCTATCTTTCCAGTTCTTAAACACCTGAGGTGTAGTTCCAGAAAATCATTGTTATGTATGGACAAAACTTGTTTAAATTCTTCAAATCTGTTTAATATTTAGAACAGACATCAATTTCATCACATATATACAAACTAATGTGTTAAAGAGTCATGTGAAGTTTAAGTTAAAGAGACAATATTTAATTATATTTTTTTTTTACTTTTTTTCCACTTACATAACAAGAACATCAGAGACTAATGAGACATGTAAACTTACTGCCATGATCTACTGAAGTCATTTGGATATAACTTTTTCAATTTCTTGGGTCTGTTTACCCGGAGATATTTACTATCCACTTGAGCCAGTGTGCCGTCAGACATCAGGAGATCATTGGTGACGTCACCATCGTAGGTTCCACAAAGTCCTAGAGAAATTCAGAATAATTTCAATAAGCAAACTCTAAATCCTGTTATTTTAGTTTAATAAGCTGACCATTGATTGCAAGAAACAAAATACTGCATTTGACATAATAAGGCCATGTGCACTTAAAATTGAAATAAAATTAGGGAGAAGTTAAAACACCAAATTATTCCATAAAGTAAGCTATTATCATTCAATTTGCAAATTAAATCAAATAGAGAAACCTATACAAGGATCAGTCTGTTCCTATTTTACTTTGATTAAGAAGGGCCTTAATGTATCTTCAGGGATGAATGAGTTGATATACAGTACAAACCTACATGTAATTGTTAAGATTATTTCTAATATATAAATATCCTGTGAATAGAGTTACCGCAATTAACTTGAATCATCATAAACAAGTCAAAGATATACATACGTATGTACATCCTTTATTGTGAAATTCTGCAAATTAAAAACATGAAAGGAAAATGCCTCCTAGCAGATCTTTTCTGTGATTGCATAATACAGAGTTATCTGTCCATGCAGGTAGGTATTTATTATGACATTATGTGTCTGTGTGCGTAACATCATACTTTTTAAAGAAAACAATGTGAAATTTGCACACAAAATAGTGATTTCACAATGGATACCTACCCACAGGGGAGGCAATTCTGTAATATGCAAAGCGGAATATGTACCTTGAGTACGTCCAAAATCACTGGGTGATGGAATGATTCTGATATTGATCAGTTTACGCATCATTTGGGCAATGACTTCTGTTCCAGTTGGAAACGTAACCTACAACAGTGAATTAAACATACTAAAACTGCTCATTAATATGTAAATCAGCTTTTTCTTTATCAATGATTTGGAAATGGACACAAAGCACAAGATAAAAGCTTTGTTTTCTCAATGACGTCTGAATAATTTACAGGTAATATTCTATATCATACTAATTTATTCATGAAGCAAAATACACATGCAAATATGTGTATAAAATGTAATTAGCATAACTTTCACATTGAAATGTTCTATGTCAAAAAGCCTAGGAAAATTTTGTCTGGAAATTACATAAAAAATAATGCTCAACTATATAAGCCAGACACTCTAAATTACATGCAGTGTCAACAACGCTACTACTGAAATCCACTAGGGTCAACCTTTTACTAAGGTCATTTGGCCAAAAATAGTGCCAAAACAAAACCCCACTTCTGGGAATTTGTATTACCTTGATTTGTTGATATTTCTCTCCATTCGGAATAATGTACATCTGCGTGCCGACAGTGAGAGTATTGGTCAAGTGCATGCTGATTTTGAATTTTCTTGACGAACATTTATCAACGGAGAAGAAATCATCGCCAGATTTCACCATCATTGCACAGTTACAGGAAGCTTTGCCACATTTAGTGAAGACTGCACGCACCTAAACAAAAGAAATAATCTGGTCATGAAAAGCATCTGTAGCTGACTAATGATGATATCTGTCTAGAGTATATACTATTTTAGTCCATACTCTTGTATAATTACATTTAAGGCTTACTATAGACCATGGATGTTTCTACATTCATCAAATTGTTTCAGAAAAGTCAAAACATATTGAAATTGTTCATGAATATAAAACCCTCAATGACATAGTCTATTAAAATAGGTCAGCTGACACTGATATTGTCTGACCTAAAAATTAATAATTTGCATGAAAATAAGGTTTTTTGGTTGTTTTTTTTTTTAATTCTGCAGGGATGTTCTAAATTTTGAGGAAGTTTAGCATAACTGAAACAAGAGGCCCAGAGGGCCTGTATGGCTCACCTGGTTTTTTTTTAGTAATTATCACAAGACTCTGACAATTAGAACAAGAGGCCCATGGGCCTTAACGGTCATCTGAGTACCTTGGCAATAATCATATAGGAAATTAATTAGATATAGTGTCATGGTTGCCATCTTCGATTGGGGATCAACCAGAGATGTAACAACACTTTGTTGGGACCATGTCAGGCTCCTTTCATGCAAGTTTCAGCCAAATCAAACCTGTAGAACTTGAGAAGAAGTTCAAAATGTGTTTTCAAGATGGCAACTGTGGCGGCCATCTTGGATTTCGGATCAACACGAAAAATAAGAACACTTTGTCGGGACCATGTCAGGATCATTTCATGCAAGTTTCAGCCAAATCGCACTGGTAGCACTTGATAAGTTCAAAATGTGTTTTCAAGATGGCGGCTGTGGCAGCCATCTTGGATTTTGGATCGACCCGAAAATAAGAACACTTTGTCAGGACCATGTCAGGATCATTTCATGCAAGTTTCAGCCAAATCGCACTGGTAGATGTGAAGAAGTTTCAAGATGGTGGCTGTGGCGGCCATCTTGGATTTCGGATCAACCCGAAAAATAACAACACTTTGTCGGGACCATGTCAGGATCATTTCATGCAAGTTTCAGCCAAATCGCACTGGTAGAACTTGAGAAGAAGTTCAAAATGTGTTTTCAAGATGGCGGCTGTGGCGGCCATCTTTGATTTCGGATCGACCCGAAAAATAACAACACTTTGTCGGGACCATGTCAGGATCATTTCATGCAAGTTTCAGCCAAATCGCACCGGTAGAACTTGAGAAGAAGTTCAAAATGTGTTTTCAAGATGGCGGCTGTGGCGGCCATCTTGGATTTCGGATCGACCCGAAAAATAACAACACTTTGTCAGGACCATGTCAAAATCATTTTTATGCAAGTTTCAGCCAAATCGCACTTGTAGAACTTGAGAAGAAGTTCAAAATGTGTTTTCAAGATGGCGGCTGTGGCGGCCATCTTGGATTTCGGATCGACCCAAAAAATAACAACACTTTGTCGGGACCATGTCAGGATCATTTCATGCAAGTCTCAGCCAAATCGCACTGGTAGAACTTGAGAAGAAGTTCAAAATGTGTTTTCAAGATGGCGGCTGTGGCGGCCATCTTGGATTTCGGATCGACCCGAAAAATAACAACACTTTGTCGGGACCATGTCAGGATCATTTCATGTAAGTTTCAGCTCAATCCCACTGGTCAAACTTGAGAAGAAGATTGAAATGTGAAAAGTTTACGGACGGCGGACGGCGGACGGCGCACGGCGCACGACGACGGACGAAGCATGATGACTATAGGTCATCCTGACCCTTCGGGTCAGATGACCTAAAAATAAGCAAAATTGACTTCCAAAGTTTAATTTTGAATCACAACCATACAATGATGCTATTGATACCATACAAATATGCTATCCAATACATTGGTTCAGAGACAAAGTAATTTATATGAAAATATAAGCCTAATTGACCTTTTTGACCCCGCATCTATTGCCGTCTAAGGCCCGGGGGGTCAGCCCTATCATTTATACAATTTCAAATCCCAACCCTATAAGGATGCTACCATTGCATTATGAGTGCTCTTCTATGCTTAGTTGCAGAGAAGAAGTCGTTTATATAGAAATAGCTAAATTGACCCCTTTTGACCCCACCCTTCAGGCCCCCGGGGGTGGGGGGTGTCAGTATTATCATTTGCAAACTTTTGAATCCCCACCATATAAGGATGCTACCATTGCATTATGGGTGCTATACCATGCTTAGTTGCAGATAGTGTCATTTATATGGAAATAGCCCAATTGACCCCTTTTGAGCCCTCCCCTCAGGCCCCCTGGGGGTCAGCCCTATCATTTGCACAATTTTGAATCCCCACCCTATAAGGATGCTACCATTGAATTATGGGTGCTATCCCATGCTTGGTTTCAGAGAAGAAGTGGTTTATATGGAAATAGCCAAATTGGCCCCTTTTGACCCCGCCCCTCAGGCCCCCGGGGGATCAGCCCCATCATTTGTACAATTTTGAATCCCCACCCTATAATTATACTACCATTGCATTCCGAGTGCTATCTCATGCATAGTTTCAGAGAAGAAGTAATTTATATGGAAATAGCCAAATTGGCCCCTTTTGACCCCGCCCCTCAGGCCCCCGGGAGGTCAGCCCTACCATTTGTACAATTTTGAATCCCCACCCTATAAGGATGCTACCATTGCATTATGGGTGCTATCCCATGCTTGGTTTCAGAGAAGAAGTCGTTTATATGGAAATAGCCAAATTGACCCCTTTTGACCCCGCCCCTCAGGCCCCTGGGGGGTCAGCCCCATCATTTGTACAATTTATAGTTAGTAGCCCATAAGGATGCTACCAGTGAAATTTTGTTGAAATCCGACCAGCGGTTATGGAGAAGAAGTTGATTGTTGACGGACGCCGGACGCCGGACGCTGCAATATTCCATAAGCTCACCTCGGTCCTTCGGACCGGGTGAGCTAAAAAATAAACAAATTTTTGGAATTTTGGGATGCTGCACAGCTTTTTTATATTATGAGATTAAAAAATATATATTTCAAGCCAATGAAAATGCTTGTTAAATATAAGATTGTTAGGGTAGACATACCTCATACGGCAGTACTGTGTGTCGATAAAGGACAAATTCACCTTTGAGGAAGTTATCATAATACCTGTAAAATAAAAATTCCAAGAAAATACTTCAGATTTAAAGACAGTTATTTCGATATATCTTTTGCTGCAAGTATGTTGAAATTCCATTGCCATCTACATATATACATCATGTATAATGGTGATCTGAATTTTAATCAGATTGTATGGTGCCCATTTAACATTAATTAAAAACAGTCTTTTTGATATGATTACATTAATACGTCTGTTGTGAAGTACCACTTTAAGTATTGGATAATAGACAGATCATCCACAATATATTGATGAGTTCACTTGTTTTCATTTCAAATAATTCCATTCCACCATCCCATGTACACCAGGTGTAAAAAAGACAAATTATACTTTTGCAAAGTAAAACAACTTTATTTTTTTAATTTTTTTTTTTTTGTATTTAAATGCTTTTCTGCACATTTTTTTTTTAAATTTAGGAATGCTGATGAAACTTGGCCCAGTACCTAGACTGGCCACCAGACTCTAAGTTACTGATTAGACTTTCTCTGCCAAGTTCTTTCCTAGATTATCTTCCCATAGTTTGAAACTTAAGAATCAGGCATGTAGTAGAAACACAAAATAATCAAGCCAAATTTTAGTGAATTTTTAAATATTCTAGCATCTGGTGGCCAGTCTACCCAGTAACATGTAACATTTATTTGCCTTTGAAGAAAAGAAAAGAATCAAGACCCTGTAAACTGAATCCAGTCTGGCCTATACAAAGTGTAAACTTACATCTTGTCAAATGTAGTTATGTGGGGATCATTTACAGATGTACAAACTGTAGATCTTTTGTCTGCATCTATCACCAAAAACTGAAATTTACAGAATTCACAAATTTAATTAAATATTTCAAATTTAATTAAATATTTTCATTTATTGATAATAATATGATCTAATTTTTGCATTGCATCTAACAATACTAACATATTCAGTAAAGCATTATGTCAATTTTATACTCAGTAATAATAAATAATGCTAATTGATCCTCACCTGGTACGTAGCAATCTTTCTGACCAGTACAGAGATACCATCTTCGTATTTCGTGGCTGTGACCTCCACATCGACAGTGTGCTCACCATCATAGAGTCCATCGCTGACAGCTAGGAAGGGCACACTGACCTTGGTGTTCCAGTTGTCTGATGTGAAGTTGTATCCACAAGAGCCTGCCGTATTGTAGTCTCCTACCACCAGCTGTGGGATCAGGCTATCGTCTGAACACCTACATGACAGATATAAAAATATAAATTAAATATTACCTTGTACATGTGTATGGTTTTAAAACTTACTTTAATTTTAAATTTGATTCAAGTCATTGCCAATATACAATTATGGTCCTCTGTGGAGGGATACATCTAGAATCTCGAGAGGGAAGCCATTGCCTGTTACAACTTATGTGAGGGCCAAGTCATTTCAAGAATAAACTGATTTTTTGGCCAGTCGTTGCAAGTAAAACTTATTTTTGGGGCAAGATTTTGTTAGAAAAAATTATGTTTGGCTTTAGGTAAATTTTGGAATGAGTCGTCTCCGGAAATTTCTGTTAAAGTAGAACCAATAGAGAAAACACTTCTGTTTGGGCTAATTCATAATAATAAAAACTTACGTGCGGGATTTGTCATCTCCGGTATGTACCAGAACCATGGAGATGACAACATGACAGGAGTTCTTATTACATTTAGTAGACGGGTCTTCTTGTAGTACAAATTCAATCATCTTTGGATCCCCTCCCTCCACAATACGTATAACCTCCGAGGGTGGAGTATACTACAAATAAATATGAGAACAAGTATCACATACATGAACCAATAAATCAAACTACATATACTCATCATTGTAATAAGAAAGAGATGTAAATAGCTGGTAGAAAACAAATACAAGAGGCCAGAGGGCCTGTATCGCTCTTTTAGTTTGCAATGCCAAGTAATGTTCTAAATACATGTTCATTATTTCTTTTCAAAAGGAATTTAAATATTAACCTCTATTTTCCCAATCAGGCCCCCCCTCCTGCCCCAGGGGGTCAGCGCCAAAATTTATTCAAACTTTATTACCCTTCCCCAAAGGATGTATCAGGCAAAATTTGGTTACAATCTATGATGATGCAGAACTCTATGACAAAATAGCAATTTAAAGGATTTACCTCTATTTTCCCTACTGGGCCCCGCCCCTCCTGCTCCCAGGAATAAGAGCCAAAATTTATACAAACTCAGTTCCCCTTCCACCAAGGATATTTCTAGCCAAATTGGTCTGAATCCATGAAGAACTCTATGACTAGTAGCGATTAAAAGAAATGTTGAAGCACGGACGGACGCCACGCCATGACACAAGCCCTCCAGCCCTTCGGGCCAGATGAGCTAAAAAAAAAATAAAAGCCCCAAAAGATACCAATTTATTGAAAATCAAAATATACCATTTATATCCTATAAAACAAGCCATCTTTTGATTTTATCAGACATGAGTTGACAGGTGAGAAACTCCTACCTCTATATTAGGCATAAGTTGACAGGTGAGATCTACACTTGATGTGACATTGTCGAGGATCATTTGCATCTCGGCTATCTCCGTAGGACTACATGTACTCCACTTTGTAAACAGGAACTGCATTGTCTTCTGATATTCTCTAAATAATAAATTAATGATATTGTATAAGATTTTTTAATTATGAAAATCTTATAAAGCTTCCTGTAATTAAGACTTAAAAATCAATACCCTACCAGACAAATTGTCTTCAGGTAAATCCAGGTCAATCTCAAATAAATTTTGCCTGAAAAGAGCAATAAATGCCTATTCAGATTAAATAATTTCGCCTAAAATTGATCTGCATTTCAGGTGAACAATTTGACCAAACCTTTATTAATGAGGATGTTTTCATGTCAATTTGATTTGAAATCCACCAGAAACTGACATGAAGTATTTATTTTAAAAATCTGTTAGCTCTCTCTGTCATAAAATCAAAAGGTCAGACGACAAGCGAGTTGTATTAAATTGTACATGTCTTAGAACTGGGAAAGTATAATGCTAAAAACTGTCTAAACAATAGGGTAGTGCTAAGTAGTATACTTACGAGCAGATGAGATCAGAATTAGCAGAGGAACGAATGGTGGCATCAAAGGTAGCGATAGCATCCAATGCCTGCTGCCTCTCACAAAGAACTTGTATTGTACACAATGATTCCTCAGCTGTCATCAGACGACTCTTCATCACGCCAATCCTGTCTCCCGTTAGTATGGAACATGTACCTGATATTGATGTCAACTCCTGTACTGTTAGCATGACGTTACTAGAAAAGAAATAGCCATAATTAACGAAAACTATTTTTTCTGACATTTTCAATCTGAAATTTAAGGAATGCTAAATAATGGAACAATAATTATCTGAAGTTAAAACTTTTATACAGATGATTTTTTCTCTCTGTTTTTCTTATATCAGGCTGAGAAAAGTCAATTTGACTAAAAATGGTTGATTCCTTAGTATAGTCAATAGAAAGACAGTCTTGTACAGGAACAATAAGGGAGGGCCTATACTTTCAATATGAATCAGTTGTTTTACACTGAAAATCAAAGCAAGTTTAAGTGGATAACAAACCTGCAGAAGATGGTGGAGTATCCATTGGATGCCTCAATGACTTTGGTCAGGAGAGTAATGATGGTCTGACTGGTGACCAGGATATCACATGTCGGAGGGTCTACAACAATAACGGTCATTAGGATTATACAGTGCAAGGTCATGTGATCAGGATAAAGTCATTTGATAGTGAAAGGTCATGTGATCAGGATAAAGTTATGTGATAGTTACAGTACAAGGTCATGTCATCAATAAAGTCAGGTTGCAGTACAAGGTCATGTGATCAGATAAAGTTAGGTGATAGTTACAGTACAAGGTCATGTGATCAGGAAAAAGTCATGTGATAGTACAAGGTCATGTTGTCAGGATAAAGTCATGTGATAGTACAAGGTCATGTGATCAGGATAAAGTCAGGTGATAGTAAATGGTCATGTGGTCAGGATAAAGTCACGTGATAGTTACAGTACAAGGTCATGTGATCAGGATAAAGTCATGTGATAGTTACAGTACAAGGTCATGTAATTGATCAAGTCAGGTTGCAGTACAAGCTGTCATGTGATCAGATAAAGTTAGGTGATAGTTACAGTACAAGGTCATGTGATCAGGAAAAAGTCATGTGATAGTTATAGTACAAGGTCATGTGATCAGTATAAAGTCATGTGATAGTTACAGTACAAGGTCATGTGATCAGGAACTGTTAATGTAATGATATTGAAATTCAATCATGTCATGTTGACCTGTATACCCTACCATAATAAGCTGTGTCTCCAGGTTCATTACACAGGTGGCCATAGCAACAGTATGTAGTTTTCTTGCCCTTAGTTCCAGGTGTACATTTGTCAGGGGCAACACACCCCTTGGTAATCTTATCCTTCTCCACCACTGTCTCACAGGCCTGTCCAAATAGAAATGTACACATGAAACATTGGAACTTCAAAGAGAAAGAACAATCACACAACAGAGCCATGCCAGAATCTCTAGCTAAGCTGTATACTGATACCAGCAGATGGGATCAGAATGGACAGAGGAACAAATGGTACATGACATCAAAGGTGGCTAATATCAATGATATCATTTACTTACTAGTAGCTAATGGGGATAAAATATTGGCAAACAAACTTAGTAATACCATTCTAAAGGATGCTTTAAGAACAAAATTTGTGTTTTGTTGTTCAACTGACCAAACTATTCACTCTATAATAATTAGACAAATAAACAGAACTTAAATACTTTATTGTTAACTCATAGTGCTAACTATTACAGTACCGCATTTTTTGAGTTAATGAGATTTGACTGTGAATACAGTTGCCACAACACATAATGCTCATGCAGCTACAATTAAAGACCAGAGGCAAAGGAATTGCACATGACAGATGCGTACTGTAAGTATCCTTATTTTAATACACTTACCTGTTGGGAGCCTGCGCATACAGACCACGCTTTGTTACATTCATCGTTGGATTTCTTCTTTTTACAATAATAACAGGACATACCTGTAATTAGCAAACCGGTAACACAACAAGTCAATACCAAATTTTTCAAGAATATCATAATATTTTCAAAGTTTGCATATTAAAGATGCTCCTCCGCTGACAAATGGTATTTTTTTCACTATTAAAACAGGAGCAGACGATTTAGTATTTTTCTTCAGTTACAAAAGTTACTTACTTTAGGCCATTACCACCATTGAAAAGTTTGAGCTTTTAATTTTACTTCAAGTTAGAAATATAAATAATAATTAATTGCATCCCGAAAAAAATCCGTGCCACTATATCCTATATGGAATGAAGTACTGATAGTGCATGCACCAAAGGCGAAGTAAATTATTTTATATTATTTTTGTGTTAATTTTATATATATACACCCGATTAAACACCAATTATTGTTCAAATGATGAATATCATTTATGCTCTGTCGGCGGTGGAGCATCTTTAACTGTCCTGATGAATAATTTATTGTAGGTCAATATTTTCATGATTTTGACAGGAACAATTTTGGAATATTTTGAAATTCTTTTTTTTTAAAGATATTATCACTCAACAATCATGTCTGAACTACATCAGATCTCAGGAGATAAAATTTGAAATTTGAAATTAAGTTTGTCACATATATATCCTGTTTATTGTAAATCATTTTGTATTTCCAATTAATTTAAAATTGAAAATTAAAGTAGCAGTGCCAAGCTTCAACTGTTTAATAAAAATTGGCAACCAGTGAGCCATATTGTTTAATCCAAAAACCAAATGCACAACAGTATCCAATAAAAACCTATACATAAAATTTTACAACGATGAAGCGATAATGGTAAGAAACTTCAACCATCAAAATCCACGATGGCCATGTGAGGGACATCTTGTTTGTCCTGAATTGCAAAATGTTTATTTTTCCCAAGAATAGCCTAATTATTATGTTTTCTTCCATGGATAAGTCGCACTGGTGTATAGGTCGCACTCCTGATTTTCAGGGAAAAGACGTGACTTATACTTCCGAAAATACGGTAAATTTGATTTCTAATATTTCTTAAGAATAACCATCGCAAATTTAATGTGTCCAAATTCAAGACAGCTGTCTGTTGGCCATCTTGTCAAATCAATCTCAAAATGTAATGTACAGTTTGGGGTCAAAGAAGCTTATATAATCCAATATTATAATAGTAGAAGATGCATTGGTTTTTACAATCATCAACACCTTTTATTATATAAAAAGCTACCATAAACAGAGAGGTTCCTCAACATTCAAAGATCGTCAGCCTCTCAGAATGGACAGATTTTTTCCCCGTAAATGTTTTAAATGTTCCTCTATCAATGTAATTTGCACACCCCTCAAATTCAAATTATTTTGGCACAGAAAAAGTGTGCATATCACACAAGTTTTTACAGTATATCCCTGGAGTACTTCCTGAAAAATAGTGATAACATACTATTAAAATCTAAGAAGGCTGCCTATTATTTACAGGGCTCCAGCATCAGAAATATAATGCAGGGTTAGTATCATTTATATCCAAAGACATTCTCTTATCTTAACTGGGTATCATCATCATTAGAGATTGGAAATAATAACTTCCAGCTATTAACATTGACGGAAAGTTGGACAGTCTCTGTATTAAAATGTCTTCAAAACATAAATGCCTCTGTCTCGATAGCAAAGTGAGATGCCATTGGGTGTGACAGATATGAACACTACTAAACATCCCCTCCAAAAAAGATAACTAATGTATCAAACCTACCCTGGCATTTCTCTTCGATGATATTGTATAGATCTGCTATGATAGAATCAAACATGGATATCAGGGCCTTTGGTAATACAGAGTCTAAAAGTTTTCCTTGGATACAGTCGTAAGCTTCTATCACAGCATCACAAGATGCAGAATTGTCCCAAACTTCAACTGAGGCAGGCTGTGACCCAGATCCTGCGGCAGGCTGTGACCCAGATCCTGAGGCAGGCTGTGACCCAGATCCTGAGGCAGACTTTGACCCAGATCCTGAGGCAGGCTGTGACCCAGATCCTGAGGCAGACTTTGACCCAGATCCTGAGGCAGGCTGTGACACAGATCCTGAGGCAGGCTGTGACACAGATCCTGAGGCAGGCTGTGACCCAGATCCTGAGGCAGACTTTGACCCAGATCCTGAGGCAGGCTGTGACCCAGATCCTGAGGCAGACTTTGACCCAGATCCTGAGGCAGACTTTGACCCAGATCCTGATCCTGATGTTGGTGCAACTGAATTTGGTTGTTTTGTCAATATTTCCTGTACAATTTCAATGTATCTGTAGTAGCACACTTGCAGAGTATTATCACAGGTGAGGAATGGTCTGATCTCGTTCTCTAAACTGCTCAGACTTCTTTCTATAGATATGATATGACTACTGGAACAGTCGGTAGACTTGGCATTAATACAGTCCCAAGCATTAGAGAATGCACTGCAAACAAAAAAATAAGGCACAATTATCAAAATATTTTACCTGTAATCAGTTCCCCAAACAATAAATTCTTGACAATACCTTTAACTGACATAATTGGGCAAAGGTTCACCCCTGAAGATACGTTCACCCCTGAAGATACATTTAAGCTCTTCTGAATCATAGATTGTGCCAGTTCATCTTGGAATTTTAGGGGTTAATTGACTATGCATCTAAACGATTTTCAAAAACAACGATACCTTCATACTCAACCCTTCATGAAAGAACATATTACACATATTTATCAATTCCTAAGGTTTGGTCTACTTCAAAGATCTTTCTGTCCCATGGTATCAAAGCTATTCCCTCCTTTGTCAAAAGTGTTATTCTGTCAGATCAGTGATTTATAAAAGCTGGTCATCAATATTTAGTTTTTTGCTATGGATCATTCTAACTACTTGTGGCAAATTCAATCAGATTTGTTCTCCTTCGCCTATGAGTGTGTCTGCATGACTAATTACAATTAATTAGAATTAATTGAGAACTTTATGAGAAGCCAAAGAAAGACTAAGGAGCACTAATAATAATTATCATAGAAAATGTATTTGATGCACCAATTCCACTATGTAGTTATGGACAGATAAATGAAAAGTGATAAGCTAAGAATGAAGAACCAATTTAAAAGTTGGCATTCTTATCAGCTTAATTCCCAGCTGATAAACTGACCACAGATCAAAAATGTAAATAGTTAAAAACATAACTTGGCATGTTGTAAATTAACATTCTGGGCTTATCAGGTCATTAATACCTGGTAAAAAAAAACTTACACACAGAGCTGTGCGTCCTCAGCAGATGTTAGCATCAATTCTCGGACCACGTCAACACAGGCAGTGAGCTCACTGTATTGGCAGAGGTCCTCTACTTCCTGGCAAGGAGATCGGAACACCGTTGGGCAATCACTTACAAAGGGAGCAAACTCCTCAAACACTGTTACGGTTAACTTCTTTAACCTTCCAAAACATGTTGGTATCTTAGACACAAAACATTCAGCAGCTTTTGAATAAGATCTGAAATAATGAAAAAAGACAAAGGTGATCGATAAATAGGTCAAATAATTGCCAAAACTAGAAATTTCAGTCACTTAGACACAATTGCTGCTTCTATGATAGAAAACTTATTTTATTGGTTTGAAATGATTCTGAGAAAGAGATTCATTTTTCAATAACTTCTATTTCAAGTTCCTGTAAACCAACAATGATTCTTTTTTCTTATTTTGCAGACAAGAAGAAATTGCGAAAATAAACTACTGTGAAGAAGTCTCACTGGCACTGATGTTAAGAGGGAGTTATCTCCCATATCTGTCAATTTCTGATCGTACTAAGCATTACAGTGACTCGCTCAAAGTCTTTTGCATTTTCACTGCTTCATGACTTAACAATTTGTACCAGAATTAAAACTCCATAGTATTGTGTTAGATGTTAAGAGGGAGCTATCTCCCATATCGGTCAATTTCTTGTGGGGCTAATTTTAGTGTTGTAGCAGTAATCAACATTCATGAATGATGGATCTTTGAGAATTGTCCTTTGGGGAAAAGGAACAAGTGATACCATTAAAAAATGAAGGTAGGAATTTTGTACACATTGCTCAAATAGTTGGATTTTCCAGTTCTGCCAAAAAGTTTTAAAAAATTTTAAAGAAAGAACATTTTGAAATTGCTCAAATAGTTGGATTTTCAGTTCTGCCAATAAAGTTTTTTTAAAATTTTAAAGAAAGAACATTGAAACTCATAAGCAACAAAGCAGGCAGCCCTGATAAACGTGTGAACAAGGGGATCCAAAACTTTTCCACCTTGTAAAATAAGTATCTACACAAATTAATTGATTTACTCCTATGGAAAGTTGAAAAGAGATTTCATTTTGAGGGTTATTCAAAGCTGTTTGTATGTTAAACATTGACAACATTGTCAATTAACAGGAAAAAATGGGGGGGGGGGGTCTTTGGAGAAGGGGTGGGGGTGGGGGATCTTTTATTTCGTGTGTGTCTTATTTTTTTTTTTTTTTTTTTGGGGGGGGGGGGGGGTTTATCTTTTTGGGGGATGGCAGTGTGTGTGGTTTTTTTGGTGGGGGTTGGGGCATCTTTTTTGGGGTGTGTGCCTTTTTTTTTGGGGGGGGGGGGGAGGGGAGGGGTGTCTGAGTAGGTGTACTTAGGTCAATAGAAAATAAAACAGACAAGGACATTGAATTATCAGATCAAAATGCAAGTCTCCGCAAAAATCAATTGGTTAACAGTACTTATATAACACCATTTATATTATCACAAAGCAAAAAAAAAAGGCCCTGAAATAAGTTTACGGTAACTTAAACTGAGCACGAATATGCAGACCCATATATAAATACTGTCACCATAGTGGACGACTAAAACCCCCGCGGCACAAATATACAGGAACTTATATCTAAATACTTACAAACAAATACTTCCTTCTTTGCTGAAAGGAGAGGCTATCGTCCATCTGAGGTCCTGCAAACATTTCATGGCATCAGGTAATGAACATCCAGATCCACCAACAGATTCAATATCTATGCATTCTGTTACTTTTTCTGTCACAGATGGTTCTTCAGTAATCTGACACTGATTTCCCATCAGGCATTCCAATTCTTCAAAAGTTTTCTGCACCGACTTTTGATGGGTTGTACTACATCCATACAAGTGTCTAGTCATACAGGTTCTGCTTTTTTCATATACGCTAGGAATGAAGAAATGGTTACAAATATTAAACGCTAGGAATGAAGAAATGGTTACAAATATTAAACGCTAGGAATGAAGAAATGGTTACAAATATTAAACGCTAGGAATGAAGAAATGGTTACAAATATAATATTAAACGCTAGGAATGAAGAAATGGTTAGAAATATTAAACGCTAGGAATGAAGAAATGGTTACAAATATAATATTAAACGCTAGGAATGAAGAAATGGTTAGAAATATTAAACGCTAGGAATGAAGAAATGGTTAGAAATATTAAACGCTAGGAATGAAGAAATGGTTAGAAATATTAAACGCTAGGAATGAAGAAATGGTTACAAATATTAAACACTAGGAATGAAGAAATGGTCACAAATATTAAACGCTAGGAATGAAGAAATGGTTACAAATATTGAACGTTAGGAATACAGAATTGATTACAATTTAATTAAACGCTAGGAATAAAGAAATGGTTAAAAATATTAAACACTAGAAATTAAAAAATGGTTAAAAATATTAAATTCTAGATATAGAGAAATGTTTACAAATATGAAACGAAAGATTTTTAATTCAATAGATTTGCAATTCCACTCCACTACGATGCTCTACGTTACGCTCCAATACAAGATCTAACTTCAGCATTGCGCCAATCATAGTCAACAAGAGTTTGGCGGTATTGAGCAAATGAATGCAATTAGGCTATATGTTTTATAAATGTCTGATGCTTATAACATTAATATTATTTCTTATATTACCTAAAATGTATACATATAAACTTGATTGCCGATTTTTTCATTGAAAATACAAATGATCATGAATCTGGTACATAAAAATTTTCATTATTGACCCTATCTTAATATGTGGCCACCTGTCTTTTGCAGCCTTATTTTGAACTTCCCTTGGAAGATCACTTATGACAGGTTTGATCACACTTTAAACAAGGCTATCAATATTTGAAAAATTCATGAATAATCACAGAAATTGAAATTGAAAATAAAAAAAATTCTTTCACCATTCCTACCTGCACACATCTGGCACATCATCCATGGCTGATGTGTCCTCCAGCATGGACGACTTTTGTCCAATCAGAAAGCTGAGCTCATTCATGCACTGAACTGCCATAGATGGTGAGCACGAATAGACCTGTTCCTCACATAGACCTGATGTGTGTAGCCCTGTCCAACCCAAGTATCTGATCAATTCGTCATGTTGAGCTATAGACTCTGGGCAGCCTGTAGTTGCTAAATATGAACATGATCCTAGTTTGGTATTTACCAAACTACATTGAAACTGTCTGTCACTGTCTCCAAGGAAAGGCCCCAAAACACTGTAAACAGTGAATGATGCTAAGCAGCTCTTAGCAAGGCCAACATCACAGTTACCTTGACTTTCTTCTGAAAGAACAAGAGGATTTTTTTAAAAATTACATTAAACATTGTTATCTCTAACAAGTAATATCTCAAGACTCTGAATTGTTCATTTTAAGTTAAATTCTCAACAATGATCAAGTTCCATATATAACAATAATCTATAAACATTATTTATTTTACAATTGCAACACAGGTTTCATAGACAATTTGATTGAAATACAAATCAATTTATTGCGATTGCCTTGGAAGTCCATCGATCGATGGCAAACTCAACAAGTCGGCAATTGCTGATAGTATGCCAATTAAGCTATCGATACTATATTTTCAATTAGTTTCAATTAGATAATAGTCAAACAAGATTTGTAGGTCAAGGGTCAAAATATTGACCACATTGACCTGGTTAGGCATGCAAAACAAAAAAATCACTTAGGTGGATCCAAATATTTAGAATGAAGTTCAAATACTTCACAGAAGGGTTTTACAAGCTGTTTCTTTAACTGAGGTTAAAGGTCAAAACAAAGGTCAGAGTATGGTAACCTGGTTTTGGAATGCAACACACTGCCTCACCTTGATTGAACCATGCATGCATATACAAAGTATGAAGTCCTATTGCCTTACAAGAAGTAGAGCCAAGACAAGATGATGTTGGACAGACAATTTTTACTATGGGGGGGAAGTTGGGGGGGGACTAGCATATGCACTTTAGTGTTCTCTGATTTATCAAGTGGACTGAAAAAATTAATTATAAGCATTGGGGTCACTAGCTTTTTTTAACTTCATTGGAGAATGAAAATGTTTTTGTGAGAATTCATGTAAAATGTTAAAAAAAGGCACTGAAGTATTACATGTACAAACAAAACCCTACCTGCATCTAATTGTCCGACCTTCCATGAACCACTACTCCAGCGTGCTGTGGTTAACCCTACAAACTGGACGTCTAGTCCCCCACCGAGATCACTCCAAGTCATCAGTTGAACCCAGCCAGAGTCTGTATCCCGCATCACTGTTACAACACCCCCAGACCAGCTCACATTAAAACGTTTGTACTCGTTACAGTCGAGCACAGCACCACTATGTTCTACTTTATTATCACCCTGTTTCACCGTTCGTATCACAGATTTGGAATTAGACCAGCCCCCCATGACAATCTCATACAAGTTTCCGTCTGGATCGTCATCTTCCTTCAGTCCAACATGTGCATCATTACAAGCTTTCACCTCAAACACAATGGAGGTAGCCTGGAGAGCATAGCCGTAGTCACTCAGTAGTGTGTACGTGTAGTCTGTTGTGGAACTGCCAGAGGTCTGGATTTGGGTGTCAAAGGCAATCACATTGTCTCCTGAAAACAATACAGGCATATATAAAACCCACATAAGGTATAGAAAAATCTTTAAAACCAAGTGGTCCTTATACACAGGTAAAATTGTCTTTTCGGCAGTGGTCTTTATACAAAGTTGTCTATGGCAGGTTTTCCTGTGCCTATAATAGTCAATTATCCTTTAGGTACAAGACATTGTATGTATAACAACTTTATTTAAATGGTGACCTTCTAAATATTTTATCAATTTAGTTATATACTTCTAGGGACATATCACATTACATGCATATTTAAATTTTAACAGCAGGCTTACTATGAAACCTTGGCAAGTGCAGTCATCAGTCTATATTTACATTCTGAGTGTTTCGTCACTATACGAGCGTGTATGAATCAACCAACTGACGAAAAACAAACATTGGCCTATGAATACACTATGAATAGAATGATCTTCTTGCATCGATCAGCTAATTTCAAACATTACGCCAGTTTCATATCAATAAAAATAATGTTTTAATGTATAATCTCTAATGTGTTGTTTCTTGATACAGAATAAACTAAGTTTTACTGCAATAAGTCAATCAAATCTTATTTTTACTATCTTTCTTGTGTATCGTTTGTCATTTGCAAAAATAGGTCGACCGGAAGGCGGAATCTTGAAAACGCGACGTTGTGAAACAATTTTGTCATCCAGCTGTTCCATTATAATCTCATTTCTCGTCGTATTTGGGTGTAATAATTTTAAATATGTTATAATAACCTTTCTATAATTTTTATTTCAATAAATTATTCTTATGTAAATATTGGATTGAATGTACTTTTGTGATTTTCATAGCGGCTATGAATAGCAGAAACTATCTACATATCTTCTGAGGAGCGCTAACGCGCTCCACAGGATATGTAGATAGCTTTCGCTATGAAAATTAGAAAATTACTTTCAATCCCTATATGAATTGCCATCAGCTTAATTATCATAACATCATTAATTATCATTGTGACGTCGTATTTGTTGTCAGCGATCACGGAAGACGGCCGTTCAAATGCTGTTACGTCTTTGACAATATTGAATTCATTATTTGTTATACATGCAAAATGTCTTGGAATTTCATCATAAAATTGTTATCAAATGTAAATATAATACTTGAAAGAACATCACATTATATACTTGTATAGGGAGTTTAGGTGTAAATTAACAGTGTAGACTTTACCGACAGCAGGCACACAGCTGGTGCCACATCCATTGCTGCAGCACTTCTCAGTCTGTGTACATTCCCCATCATAGAAACACTCCTTTGCACATGTTCCTACAGTATCACTGGCGATCACAGGACAACTGCCAGCATGTACAAACTCTTCACCTGCAAAACAAACACTGTTCAACAACAACCTATGGGCAAGAAAGAAATTTCATGTTCCTTCTTTGGGGTGTTTTTATTTTGAAACTTTCTTTATAATTTCCTTGTTTCTTCTCACTGGATTTCTAGGAATAATTTAAGAAAGAACGTTAAACGTCCAATATATCAGAAGGTCTAAACAGTCTTGCGTATAAATGTATTGGAATATTCCTTGAAGACTTCATTTAGCTTATCCGTCCATAATGACCTTGCATGAAGGGTATATATTAGTTTGGTAAGATAATTTATTGGAACTATTACATCCTTTTCCACTTCCAAAATAAGATAGTTGAAAATCTGGTCACTAAAAGCTATAGGCCTCTCAGTTATTTCCCGTGCAGTTATTTGATGATTCCAGTTAGTTTTAGGTTTTAAGAATGTTTGTTGCCTGTGACTTTAATAAAATTTGAGGTCACGGATTTGAGAACAAATCACTCCATTCACATAACAGGCTCATTATCATGACTCTGGACTTTTTTGTTAGGCAAAAGATTCTATTGCCTCGACTACATGATCACGAAACTAATCTTAAGTTTTTGCATATAGACAACCAACAAAATCTATAACACATCATTTATGTTAAGCCAAGTCAAAATTTGGGACAGATTTACAATTAATAATTTTTATGGATCTCAGGGCCTGAAATGATACTTAAATTCATTCATTATAGCAAGTTTTAGGCACAAAGGATATAAAATATAAATCCCCTTGTGCCCTTTAAGTTTTCAAAATGGTTTAAGATGTTTTACTGTCAAGATATATATGGAACCAGAAATTGGTAGTTTTAATTGGCTTCCAAAAAAGCTTATTGACCAGGGATGTGATTGATCCTATCAGAAAAGGAGGGAACTTCTCATGCAACTAATGAGAGGAAACCCTCCCCTTGCATTTAAAAAAAGTCATCTTATGATGTTTTAGATGACATCTAACATGCACATAATTATTATTCAATCAGAGGGAGGAAGATTCAGATCCCTGATTTACTTACTAATTTTCTTGCATCTGTTGATCATAGCCGTGTACATGGGTTGATATTCCTGTAAAGCTTGTTTCAGTACTATGATGTTCATTTCCTCTGACTTCGTCTTCAAGCAATTGATGAAGAATGACAGAGTATCACATGTCTGTGAACTTGGCGAGTCACCACTCAAATATATGCTTGTGAGGTTGTCCATGGGAACAGCACAGAAACTGATGAGGTCATCAACCACTGGATCATTGGTCTGCAGGTTCTGATCACATGATGGAAGACGATGCTGAACAGAGCCAATCAGATGAAACCTGACTATAAGGGCTGAGAGGCTAGAACATCCCACCACATTGGTGTCTATACATGCTTTTACTTCATTGATGTTGCTAGAATTTCAAAAGTATTCGATATACAATTAAATGCGAGAAAAACAGCTGGTATTCTATATTAATAAAAATCCAAAAGGCAGATACACAAAAACTTCTTGAAATCTAATGAATATATTATGTACTAAACAAGTGATAGATGAGTTGTAATTGTCAAATGACAATAAATTGCTCAAGGGAATGAAGAGTTCAAAGGGCCAGACTAATTCTCTCCATTGCATTTATATTGCATGCTTTTCATTCTTTAATTGTTTTACTGGAAATCTGCTTAGTTGTATCTGTTTATCAGAAGATATGACTTAGCTACAAAAAATCATGTGTTATTACACAAATACTGATCCGATGGTCAGATATAATCTCCAGCCAGTAGGTTCTAGAACTGTCAATTAATACCCATCCCTCCTGCTGCACAAATTTTGTTATTATAAACTCTCTGGAAAATTAACCTTAATAACTGCACTGGTAGAATTTGAATTTATAACATTTACAAAATGACTATTACAGGAATATTTTTTCCATGGCTCCTATCCATTATCAATATTTTTCTGCTTGACTGATCAAACAGAACATTCTACTTGCCAATTAAAAGAAACGATGTTTCAAATGTATTTTTAAGATACCGTATTTTCCGGAGTATAAGCCGCTACTTTTTTCCCTGAAAATCGGGAGTGCGGCATATACACCAGTGCGACTTATCTGTGGACGAAAACCAAAATCTGACGATGTTTTGGCATTATTACGTCGTAATTCACATGTGAAAATCGTAAGTTTTACTCGCCAGTTTTGTAAAGTTATACATCGAACAAATCACTGTAAAAGTGTTTAAAAGATAAAATATGCAATGAAAATATATTAACGATGAAAATGATTACATATCAGATGCATATTCATTCGTAAAATTGTTTAATTCAAGGAAAATCCGCCGACTGAAACGTGTTTGTTTACTAGCGCAACACAATAGCGGTTTAGTAAAGTTATACATCGAAAATATCACTGTAAAAGTGTTTAAACGATATAATATGTGATGAAAATATAATAAAGATAAAAATAATAACGTACCAGATACATGTTCAATCGTAAAATTGTTTAATTCATGGAAAATCGGCCGACTGAAGCGTGGTTGTTTACAGTCACAACACAATGGCGGACTGATTTCGCTATCGATTTGCTGCAGGATCGTTACCAAGAAAATAATAACTAAAACGTCAAAAACCATCAAATATCAAACAATAAGTTAAATATATTATTTAAATATTATTTGAGTGAAAGAAATGTCCGCAGACAGGGAAAAAACAATCTTCTGAATGACTGCTAAATATAACTTGCACACGTAATCGTAAAAAAGGCCTCTGCGGCTTGTACACAGGTGCGACTTATTGTCCGGAAAATACGGTAACCCATTTAATCAAAACCTTACCTACATCCTGTTGAACTTTCAATCAAATCATCGATACAGCTCAATCCATTGTCTACTGAGCATATACCCGGCAGTCCATCGAAGAATTCACATTTGCCTCCAAATGTAGCCATGACAACAGCCCAGCTATCAGTGACCGGTTTGAATTCAGCATCTTGACAAGTGGGTTGGTATCGATGTATACACTGCTGTAGTGACTCAAGCTCCCTACAGGGATCAGAATATCCAATTACTCAAAGAAATTCAAAGGATTATATACAGTACTGCAATCAATTACTCAAAGGAACTCAAAGGAATTTATATACTGTAATTAATTACTCGAAGAAATTCAAAGGAAATTAAATACTGTAATCAATAACTCAAAGGAATTATTCGAAGAAACTCAAAGGGAATATAAATACTAGTAAATCAATTACTCAAAGAAACTCAAAGGAATTTATATACTGTCATCAATTACTCGAAGAAATTCAAAGAAAATTCAATACTGTAATCAATTACTCAAAGGAACTCAAAGGAATTTATATAATGTAATCAATTACTCGAAGAAATTCAAAGGAAATTTAATACTGTAATCAATTATTCAAAGGAACTCAAAGGAATATATATACAGTAATCACTTACACCAAGAAAATTCAAAGGAATATATATACTGTAATCAATTACTCAAAGGAACTATCAAAGGAATATATATACTGTAATCAATTACTTGAAGAAATCCTAACACAAAATTAAGTTGGTCTACTGTGTAGTTAAGCCTGTTTTCTGTCCAACAAACAGACTTGAATTGGTTGTATCAATTTCAGGACTGTAACATACCAACAAAGGCCATCAGCATCCCGGACGTTGGCCCCAAAATAAGGAATAATCGGCTTGAAGCATTCCTCAGCCATAGCAACATTACACTCTCCAAGGGTTAGCTGGTCATTGTCCACAGCAGGTATATCTCCAACACAAACCTGCGACACTCCAATATCAAACAGCTCCAGTAATGTGTTCAGGGAAGGATCAGACGGACAGCTTCTCATACTGGTCTGCACAAAGGATTTTATCATTGCAGCATCCCTGGAAAATAAATATTGGTTTGTTAAGTTTTACGTCTTATTAACAGCCAGGGTCATTCAAAGATGCGTCAGCTAGGTTTGATAGTGGAGGGAAACCAGATAGAAAAACCGCCAACCAGAGGTTCCGTCACACCTGGCAACTGTTCCATGGAGATTCAAATTTGCAACCAAGAGGTCAGGGCTGGCGCTTAATTGTGGTAATATGTCGGGACATCTTAACCACTTGTCCAAATAAAACACTTCATATGAAATTAGGAAACCAACATCTGCCAGAAAGGGATCCAGTAGATTATAACTGAAAATGGTGGCAAAAATTTCAATATGAAGTTTGCATCAAGCTTTAAAGGGACAATTCACTCAGGCTAATTCTTTAACATAACCAAGAAGTGAAATATGGTATAAATGTATTGTTCTATATTTCTTATGAAACAAATAACGTTAAACATTGACAAATTCCACGTCATTGTTAAGTATTTTAATTAATATCGTTGAAATATCAAATCGTTGATCAATACGATTAAGCAGGTGGAATATGGGCGCTTTACCTATACCCGAGCCAAAGTCACGCACATTAAACAAATGAACTACATAACCACTGCGAAGGTGTTAAAATGATTTTGAGGCAAGATAATTCACCCAATAAGGTAAACAAACTATAGTCAGAGCGATTTGAGCAGTTATAGACAATAGTTGCATTACTCTACGAGCAAGTGACAGGGTTCGGCATACAAGAAGTTCGACCACAATGTGTAATGGCGGACAGCGAGCGAGTTTGAAAATTTCACACACATGTCACCACCATGGACTTTTCAGGCACATCACAGTAAAACCGACTGATCTAAATTCCATTAGAACTGGGTTTTTCCGATATATGTACAAATTTTAGTGTTCTCTTAGAATGAATTGTCCCTTTAAGTAAAAGGCTCACTAAATGTACATATAAAACTTCCAAGACCTGTTCTATGAAATGATATACAATGTATAAAGTGAACGCTGACCTCATGTAAGATTCTTTATACAAAATCTTACATGAGTGTACATTTCATATGAGATTCTTTATGTTGGATCTTACATGAGTGTTCATTTCATATGAGTTTTTATGAAACATGTTGAAGAAATTCTAATTTTTGCGAGCCGTCCCTGGACACCACAATGGATTTTCAGCCATTGAAAATTGCTCAAGATCATATTGCACAAATGACATATGCAAAAATATTACATGGTTCACAATCACTGGATATCGGGCGGATTATGTGATAAATATATAATATCCTAAAAAGTATATATAGGAAAGGTACATGCTAATTATAGAAAATAAACTGAAAACTGGCTTTAACTTCAGGGTTGACTTACGTAATTTTGATACATATTTGAACATCAAAGATTACGAGTGATATTGCTATCACCATGAAGGTTGCCTATGCAGTCTACACACATGCTCCATCGGTGCCATATCCGTCAATTAATTGATGAAAGATTGGTAGAGCTATACTGGAGTGGAAAAAAAATCAGAAAAAGGTTTGAACCTTAGAACACTATGGCAGGATATATTACCAATTGAGCTACCTGGTTGATTGAACTGTGAGATCAATCTATTCCAGAACACACTCACACTAGCCAACAAATGTAAAAGGAGCGGACATTGCACAGCTAGACTTGGGCTCGAGCCCGGGATATCCAAACACTAGCCAGATGCTCAATCAATACGGGAGTTTAAAGATTCCAAAACAACCTGGGTAAAGTATGATTCATCGTCAATAAGTCACACCTACCGGTGATTGTAACATATAATATATACATATACTAATTAATAAAAGGTGGCTATATACTGTATACTAATCGATGGTAAATCGTACTTTACCCACATTATTTTGGGATCTCAAAACCCCCTTATTGAACTATCTGATAGTTGACAGTTGACCTGATTCAGAAGCGTTACAAAGCTACTTACCTACAGATATCATAGACAGATGATTGGGTAAATAAGCGACTGGTGTAAAGTTGTATGGTCAGGTGAGCCAGGTATCCGTATGTGAGGCCTAAGTCACAGGTAGTTACCTCTACTGATCCATTTATACCTATAGAATATAGGGATAGCAAAACCTTCATTCACGCAATCAAACTCTTGAAAATATTTATATTAACATTTGAATTGTACAATCATAGTTAATAAAAACAAAATAATGTCAACCAACATAATTTTGTGTACCATTAAATAGCTGGCCAAATTATGTGAAATTTTATCCCTGTGAAAATATTACAAACATTATAGATTAAATCAGTAAGAAAGAAGTCAAAATGCAAAACTAGCTTTCTGCAAAATTAATGATTTCAAGTATCCTGAAAGATTTTTATGGCCTAGTTTTGAATGATTTTGCGGAACATTGTTATGATTGCGGAAATTAGATCAAAGAAATATTCAGAAATGGTTGAATCATATAAACCATGAAAGCTAACATTGAAAAATTTTTAAACCTTCAAAATTTAATTCCCTCGTTTTGACTTGTGTAAATAACTAGTATATGGTATGTACATGTACTTAAGATTCAACAAATGTGACGCTACCCAAACTGGAACGCTTTTTGAAGATATTTGTAAAAATTTTCTTACTTATATGCTTCAATCTAGATTTTTTTCTTAACATTCCACAAATAGATGCCTTTGTTTTTAATTTCATGATTTGTTTACTTATTAGCAGTGAATATATATATATTTATAAATACAGAGCTTTGAAGAATGCCAGTCCAGACCTGTGTGTCACATGTCTTTCAAAAATATTCCATTCAGCAATTGTTTTTCTTATTTTAAGATATATGATGTTTTTAGGGTTGTCCCACGATGTCGTTTCCTAGAGTTTTTCAAAATTTTGTACTTTTCATTTTCAAATACATGTACAGATAATAAGCAACTGGTAAGAGAATGAAATATTAAAATTGTCACAGTTATAAGACAGCACCTTTATTTTTGTTCAGGACAGTTATTGTAAGTTTAGATTGTAAACTGAAAATTCTGTATCACATATTTTAAAAGTGTTCCACTTTGGGTAGCGTTCCAAATTGCGCAGCGTCATGTTACATGTCTCACTGATATGATATTACATGTGTGACAGAATTGAAAGTAAGACAAAGTGTGTGTGTGTGTTTGAGTCCTGGCGCCAGGAATATGGTTCGTGTGTGATAAGATATACATATTTAAAATAGCGCGGGCCATTCTGCCCGTTAGTCAAATGATTGGGTAGCTTTGTGCGTGCAGGGTATATAAGGAGCACGCATACCTGTGCTCATGGCACATCAGAGCGACAGGCTCACCAGTGCGGTCTATGTAGTACTAGTATATTATTTACTGGGTCAGTGGGGTGGACGTCTAGCGGCATAACAGTATTTTGAAGGTGCGTTGTACGTCTGCGTGTGAGGGCTGTCAGTATGTCTATATATGTTGTCTTGTTTACTGTGTGGTCGTCCTAACTATAATAAATGACATGAACTTGTTATCTGTGTTGTTATATAATTAATACAGAGAGGTGTAACCCTAGCGAGAGAACCTGAGTTGAACGTACGTGTATATATGTATCTAATAAAAGATAGTTTGATTCATTATATAACCTAACAGGAAAGATAATAATTTCATTTATTTTGTTATCTAACTATATGTAGTTATTCTAACTAGGAATGTTTTGAATGCAAAAATACCTGTATTTTCACAGGTGTACGAAACCCGTGCATATTTAAAAGTGCCTCCACATGGATCTCCCGTCACAGAGTTACTAGCTTGCAGTGAACAGCTGTTTTTATCATGACAAATCTCCTTGTATTTTTCCAGAGCTACGTCGGACCTACAAGCGATGGTTTTAACAGGCCTGCCGGGTCCTGTACATGTGACGTCGTTCTCTCTTCCATAGAATGCCTCCTTTATATTGATCATTTCTCCAGCTGGGCATTCTATTGAGATGGTTTCATGCTCACAGAAGACAAGATTTTCACCTGTTTTATATAAATATTCATTACACTAAAATATAGGCACAAGATAGATGAGAGAAAAATATTTTCAATACAAGTAAATCATTAATTGCTTAACTATTACTGCATGTACATGCATATTTTTAGCATTTCTTGCATTTCATTAATAATTAAGGTATTTATTGCAAGTATTAAAATTTGTGCTAATCAAACCCCTGTTCAATCAATTTTATTCTATAAATTGCCTAAATAAATATATTAACCCGTATAGTAATGGGTTCTCACTAATCAAAGCTATATTAATGAGATCTATCAGAACTTTAACTTGAACAGTCTATATACACCAATCTAGTGACTTTGCATATTACAGAGTTAGCTTCCTTGCCCGGAAATTATCCATTGTGAAATTATGCAATATTTTGTGAGCAAAATTTAGGTTGTTTTCTCTGAAAGTATGATTTTATGGTAGGAAACACATGACGTCATGATTAATACCTACCCACAAGGGCAGACAAATCTGTATTATGCAAATACAGCATACTATGTATGGTAAATTAACAAACTGAATTTGACTCAAGGTTTTCATTGTTTATTTGATATCCTAGATGTAAAATTTTCATGAGTGACTCAGTTGTGATTCAAGGTCTTCAGTGTTTATTTGATATCCTAGATGTAAAATTTTCATGAGTGACTCAGTTGGTACCTTTAGTTAGTGTAAATGATATCTATACCTGTCTGTCCAATACAATTATAGGCAGCATCATAACTTTCACTAGTAAGGGTCACAAAACTACGTCCTAAAGCCTTCTGGAAGGGAGATAACTCCAAGTCCCCGACACACGATATTGTGTCGACGAAGGCGTCACAGACATCTGTACGGTCTCCATTGAGACCCCCCATAACAGCATTTGAGAAACCTGAGATGCAGACTTCAAGGTCACTGTCAAAATTGACAGTATTCCTGTAAAACACAATTTAGAATGTGATGAAAATACTAACCCTTATGAAATATCAAACTGTACAGAGTTTGTGGAGAACTCTCATATAGATTTGAAAACAGTATAAAGTAAATTTAAAATAATTGCAGTTTTCTTCAGCAAAATTTACAATGGCATTCAACAATTATAAGTTTTTTTTCTCCACTTTTCTAGAACTTAAAAGAACTTAAAAAAAATACGAACCTTGTGAATTCCACCCATTCAGATACATCTGATGCTGAGCAAGTGCTTTCTATCAGGTTCACAAACATATTAATGAAACCTGAGATGGTTGCCTTCTGTACAGACGTGCATGCAGCCAAGTTGTCAACCAGACATTTATTTGTCTCCCATAATGAACTGTTAATATAGACCAGAGAAAAAATCACATGTTAATCAAAGTTTTATTTTGGATAAGTTGTCAATCAAATTCACAGTAAGCCAAATAACTTTTGGTATCAATATAATTATAAACTATATGTAATTTGAACAAAATATTTCTTAGTTAAAACTGATTGACTATATATGTATATACAGACGTTTATAAGCCTCAACTTTCTTACTTACTCAGGCATATCACTTATACATTGGTGCAATTTATATGTGAACAAAAACTGAAAAAAGTTTGGACTGCATTGTAAAGCACTCTGCAAGCTTTTGCTGATCAGTCACTATTTCATTGTAATACACTATGGAAGCATTTAAATGCCTGCTTTAAATTGGAATTTTCCTACCAATGTGTAATTTTGTGATATGGACAATGAAGCAGAGAATGTAATACATCAGAGAAGCATTGAAATGCCTGCTTTGGAAGTTTCCTGTCACTCTGTGAAGCTGTAGTTGAATATTTGTAATCTGTATGATGTAAGCAGACAGACCTACCTATTAACACAGATAGGTAGGATTGTCATCGACACCCCACCAGTCGTTATGTTACTTGTTGAGACTCCAAAGCAGGAGAAAACAGCATCCACATGACACCTAGGCTGGACAAAGTCTTCTGAACAAGCATCACCGATGAATGAAGTCTTCACTTCCTCCATAGATTGGAGGACGGGTGCTAGTTCATTACTGAAACACTGCTGTGATTGTTCTATCGTGTCCAGTAATGTCTGAGTAGCATTCAGCAGGCTAAAACAAAACATTTCAAATATAGTCAATATTAAACCAGGAAATTTCTAAGCCATAAATTTACCTGTGTCTATTGGACAAGTTATGTTATATATCATTCGAGACAAATTATGGTAGATGTTTGTATCCAAGAATCCAAATTCAAACAGTCAGTATCCCACTATACTCCTATAGTGTCCTCAAAGTATAAGATAACTGTTTGATAGTTAAGCATAATAAGGATATATGAAAGAAGTACTATGTATATATGAAGTTACTAATTGTACTTGAACCACTTTTATCTGATCAAATATTGTGTACCTGAAATTAACAATAGGACCTAAGATGAAAGCATTTTAAATAATCGACTAATTGTATGGACAGACCAATAAAACAGGTCAAATCCTATTAATTGTACTATAACTATTTTTCAAACCTCTGAGAGTATATCAAATAACTCATTAATACATAATATTTCATGTACTAGAACACTCAACATTGAAACAGAATATTTGAAAATAGAATCAGGCAGTAGCAATTGTCTCAATCAACATACAGGGTTCCCACTATTTTTTTGGACCAAAATTCAAGGTTTTTTCATGGCTAATAAGTGAAACTCAAGTCATGTTTTCACACTTTCAGACACCTTTCACTAGTTATTATGCAAATTGTATGATGCTGACTGGACCTGTTTCAACATAAAACTACATTCATTATGAAAGAAAACAATGAATAAACTATATATCAACATTTGTTTGTTTGTGTAGCTTCCTTCATGCCTGTTATGTTAAGAGTTATAAGCTAGTTGCTATCGGACACAGTATGATAAACTAAAGCAACTAATAAAATGCAAGGCTTTATCAAGGTCTCTCTACAAATTTTCCTTGTTTCTCAAGGTTTTCCCTAAACTGATTTTTCATTTCAATTTTCCGTACTTTTTCCAGTTTTCCAGGTTGCGTGGGAACCCTGAATCAAAAGTTTGTCTGACTAAGAGAAACAGGTTTCTTGGCTCAATTAAACAATAATTGTAGCACAGAACTCTCAAGTAATATAGTTAAATAGTAGTGTTATCCAATGCCTAGATAGTTTACCGACGATAAAATTGAGATTTTACCTGCATTTTGTCCTGTCAGAGGCAAAAGGACTTTTGGCTATCCTACCCAGGGTGAGAACTCCTACTGTCCCACAGTGTTTGTAAAGGGATGATTCAGCACCACAGCCGCTTACAGTCAACATTTCACGGATTATCATTGAAACTTTATAGATGATTGTGAGGTTGTCTGAGGAACAGTCTTGAGAGAAGGTCGCCATACAGGTTAAACTTGCACTCAAAACCCTGCAGATGATCAAAACACAACACAATTATGTAGGTAATCGGTTAATTATTCTGTTTGAATGTTAGAGTTATCTACCATCTGTGAAATGTAAATACATGTACAAAAAAATTAAAGGAAATGTCAGTAAGTTTTCCAATAATGTAATCAACTAATACATTATGCAATTATATATGATAACATTAGATAGATTGTGACAGTGTGAGGGAATGGTTGGGGCTGGGGAAGGGGTCTCAGGCAATAGAGCACATAACTTCAATCATTTACTAATAACAATGAATTTGCATACAGATTTAACTGTTACAGAAAACATATTCAAATAGCAAAAAATACTTAAGTAACCAATTAAACTTCCTTTCACAATTCATACATCTAATGTAATTTTAGTATTAGTATTTGTATTAGTTCATTTTGTAGAGTTTCAAATAGTTGTGAACGTAACTCTTGAAGCAATCAGAAACAAGAAAAAAATTTGATAGCATCAAAGTGGGTTAATTAATGCAGCTTTAGGCATTACCTCTCTGTTATCATGTCTGATTTTGATACTATAGATACAACTTCCATGGCACATGAAACTGCTCTCGTTACATCACACACCAATGGATCTGAAAACATAATTTAAGAATTTAATATTTCATTCCTACAAATAGGTTTGCAAGAAATAATGTTTCCTCGCAGAATAAACTAAAAAATCAGTCATCTACTTTCTTTTTCAAAATTAAGTTAGAAATAAAAATGCTTTTAAAGGGGCAATTCATTGAGGCTAATTGTTACATAACCAGGTAGAAAATAAGACATAAATGTAATGTTCTACATTCCATATGAAACTTATAACAAGAAATATTGACAAATTTCACGATATTATTAAGTATTTTGATTGATACCATGAAAATTCCAAATAGTTGATCAATACGATTAAGCAGGTACAACATTTACGCTGTACACATACCCGAGCCAAAGTCACGCACGTTAAACAAATGCAATACATAACCACTGAGGAGTTGATTAAATTATTTTTAGACAAAAAAATCCATCTAAAAAGGTAAAGTCCCACTACTGTAAGAGCAATTTGTGTAGTTTTAGACAAAAAATTCTTTACTACACTGGCAAGGGCCAGGGTATGACATACATGTATAAGGCATCCGACCTTGACTATGTGTAATGGCAGACAGTACGTAAGAGAGTTTTAACATTTTCTGGCATATTACAGTAAAACCAACTAATCTAATTTCTATTAGAACTGTTTTGTTTCCAAAATATATGCAAATTTAAATGTACTCTTAGACTGAATTGTCCCTTAAAGTATTTTCTGAGGGATCTTTTCAAGACAGATATCTACTTTGAACAGGTTTATCTGTGAAGTCACAACAACAAAGATTTCATAAATATACAGGTGTGATACCTTTAATGGCTGAAATCTAGTATATAATATATACATTACATAATGTTGCCATCTTTTGTTTAAGTAGAAAATCATACAAGTTTCAGAAAACATGAATCATTCTGTTCCTCAACAGCATGAATCATACTTTAAACTGAATTTCTTTTGCAAAATGTCCTTAGACAGCGAAAAAATGACCTTCAGAATGACTGCTACCAGTATTTGCACACAGTCAACAAAAAATTTCGCTGTGTTTGTACTAACTATCATGATTTTAGATTCAAAACTAAAATTTTGAAATTTAAATGCAAATTCTATCAATTTAAATGATGTAGATGCTAATCTACGGAGATAAGCTTCCGCAAATTTACTTGAATTGTTAAATTTATGAAAGTAAATCGTTCACTAAAGAAAGTTTATTTACAATATGTACATCATCTGGATAAATGACTTCTGAATAATCATGGGACTGTATTAAATGATATTACCTTCAACATTTGGTGGCTTGTTACATAGATATCCAGTACAACAGTAACCACAGTCTTCGTTGGATGCACATGACTGATCACATTTTCCTGCTGACTGACATCCCTTGTACAATTTACTGTCCTTAGTTTGAGCATAACATACCTTGGAAAATATAGTGGCATTGAATCATTATTAACCTCAAGTGTTCAATTTAAAGAGATGCAAAAACATTTCATCGTTCAATATAAAAGAAAGAAAGAAAGAAATTAAGAAAGATAAAAAAAAAGAAAGAAAGAAAGAAAGAAAGAAAGAAAAAGAAAGAAATTAAGAAAAATAAAAAAAGAAATTAAGAAAGAAAGAAAGTAAGAAAGAAAGAAATTATAAAGAGAGAAAGAAAAAGTCATGTCATGTAGTGACCAACAGATCCAGATAAGTCTAATTCAATAAATTCATTTGAATTTTGACTTTTCTTTCCTTGTTATAGTTTTAATTACTCTTACTAAGCTAAACCATGTCTATTATGTAATGTAATACGCTTCATGCTCTCCACCCCCTCTCTATTCCATGGCAGTCCTTCTAAAAAGCTCTGAAAATTAATATGGTAACTTTTATAATTGACTTTTGTTTTAACTTACCTTTACTTTCCCAGATTACTGCGTTGAAAATTATAATTCATTAATTTGTTGATTTTTGTTTTAAATTACCTTTAATTTCTGATATCCTCTGAAATTATTTACCTACCCTTCCACATTCTTGCTCTGAAAATTATAACTAATCATTGTTGAAACTTAATTACTTTCTGATATCCTTTCTGAAAATTAATAATTCATTTAATTTGTTGATTTTTGTTTTAAATTACCTTTCCTTTCCCACATTCTTGCTCTGAAAATTAATAACTAATCAATTTGTTGATTTTTGTTTCAACTTACCTTTACTTTCTGATATCCTTGCTCTGAAAATTTAATTTAATGTACCCTCATGTGTTGATTTTTGTTTTAACTTACCTCCCCTTTCCCACATTCTTGAGGGTGTTGCTTGTTGCACAAGTCATTATCCTCCAGCTCAGTACAGCTATGACATACTTGAGCTAAAACATCAAAATCAGCAGAAACGTCAAGATAAAAAGCTTACATTTTTTAATATGGAGTGGTTCAGTGTGGCTTAATTGCATTAAAATTTTTATTTATCACTTAGCAGATGGAACACAAGTTCTTTGGCTCAGGCAGTAATTAACTACAACTGTAAACCAATGGATACACACTTTAACTAATATTACAAAACCAATGGATACACACTGTAACTAATATTAAAAAAACTTGAAGACAACTCTAACGAAATTTCCAAATTTTCAATTAGCAAATAAATACAACTGGACATATCACCCCATATTAGCATTAAATAAGCAGTATACTCACATCTACATGTGTATTCTGCTGCCTGGTACACAGCATACAAGGTGTGGTTGAGTATGACACGCTCATGGAAGGCAAGACGAGGCAGGTTTGTCTGGATACAATGCCATGCTGCTTTGACATCAGCACATACACCTGCTAGTTCAGTTTCCTCCTCATGACAGTCTTTACCATCAGATACTTGGCTTGCACCACCAGTGGATCCTAATGTTTGTCCACTTCCTGATCCTGACGTTTGTCCACTTCCTGATCCTGACATTTTTCCACTTCCTGATCCTGACGTTTGTCCACTTCCTGCTTTGGATCCAGACGTTTGTCCACTTTCTGCTTTGGATCCAGACATCTGTCCGCTTTCTGCTTTGGATCCAGAGGTTTGTCCACTTTCTGCTTTGGATCCAGATGTTAGTCCACTTTCTGCTTTGGATCCAGATGTTTGTCCGCTTTCTGCTTTGGATCCAGATGTTAGTCCACTTTCTGCTTTGGATCCAGATGTTTGTCCACTTTCTGCTTTGGATCCAGATGTTTGTCCACTTTCTGCTTTGGATCCAGATACTTGTCCACTTTCTGCTTTGGATCCAGAAGTTTGTCCACTTCCTGTGTTTGATTCAGAAGCTTGTACACTTCCTTCAGCTGATCCAGAGGTTGGTCTCCCTGTTCCTGCTAGCTCCAGTACTTTTGATACTTTGATATGGAAACCGCTGATGCAGCCATAGATGTCTGTGACCTCCGGGTCAACTACTTCCTTTGATTCATCATCACCATCATCGCCATCACAAAATGTCCCTATGATCTGAAGGGCAGCATAGTATTGCTGAGTAACTTGGTATACTTCTGTTTTGGAACACTCTCCAATATTTTCGTCTATGCACTTTTTCACTTCTGCTCTCATGCTGAAATATCCAAGGTCACAATTTTTAAATTGAAGCAAACCAAAATTAAACTTAAGAATCTTAATAGACATTATTGGTTTCACTGATAAATTGTCATACTTCATGCACTTGTAAATCCATAAATCATTCCAAGGTGGAGATTTATGGGTGAAGGCATAACTGATATATGTATGGGTATAGTGTATTATTTCACTAACCTGCACAACACTGTACTAACCTGCACAACACTCTACTAACCTGCATGGCTCTGTACTCACTAATCTGCATGGCACTGTACTCACTAACCTGCAAAACACTGTACTAACCTGCACAGCACTTAATTAACATTAACCTGCACTGCACAACACTTTACTAACCTGCATGGCACTGTACTCACCAACCTGCACAGCACTGTACTAACCTGCACAGCACTTTCCCAAACCTGCACAGCACTTTCCCAAACCTGCACAGCACTTTCCCAAACCTGCACAGCACTGTACTAACCTGCACAGCACTGTACTAAACTTGCACAGCACTGCACTAACCTGCATGGCACTGTACTCACCTGTAGAGTACTTTACTAACCTGCACAGCACTTAATTAACATTAACCTGCACTGCACAACACTCTACTAACCTGCATGACACTCTACTCACAAACCTGCACAGCACTTTCCTAAACCTGCACAGCACTGTACTAAACCTGCACAGCACTTTCCTAAACATGCACAGCACTGTAATAAACTTGCACAGCGCTGTACTAACCTGCACAGCACTTTACAAAACCTGCACAGCACTGCACTTAAACCTGCATGGCACTGTACTCACTTGTAGGGTACTTTACTAACCTGCACAGCACTGAATTAACATTACGGTAACCTGCACTGCACAAACCTGCACAACACTATACTAACCTGCACACAGTGTCATCCACTTCCGAGCTCTCTTCACTTAGCTTGACTTTGAGCCTTTCGACACAACTTTCAGCATAGTGTATCTTACAGTTGCTAGATGGTGGTTGGCATGGTGATTTAACTTCCAGACTACAGGAACCTGTGGCCTTAAACGACTGGATTGTCTTAAGGCCTGCCAAAACGTTTCTTCTAATATATGTTGGACATGCATTGATGTGGCTATATATGCTCTGTAGGGAATGGGCATACTCACTGAAAAAAAATGTATGTAAGAGTCAAGATTGTTAGCTAATTTTGTATCATAGATTAATCGAAAATATAGATCCCCTTAAAATTTATCGAGTAACTTTCAAGCCCTGATGATATATAAATTGTCTGTCTCATCCATCATCAGTAAAAAAAGATGTAAAAAGTTAATTTATGTCATGTACTATCATTGTATTTGAAACTTTCTTCTAAATTTTGGTTTCATATATCTTTTGTGTAAAGTATAATAATATAGCACACATGATCTACGCTGATCTTTGATGCTTCCTAAATTGATGCTGTGTAATGTAGATCAGGTATCAGCCGGTGTCCTGTAGCATAATATTTTGAGTCAAGGTATATTAACCCATTGACCCCGGGGTCAATATACCATTATGGTCAAATGAACCCCCCATGGTAAAATGACACACACACCCCTTCTAAAAGTTAACAAAAGCATTTAAAAATATTATTTTTTTCTTCTCATTTCTGATTAACTTCAAATTTTTATCATGGCCATGGTATCTTGAAACCATCCCACTTCCCCTTCTTAGTTGAGGTTCTCATAGTCATAGTTTTTTGCAAATAACATTAAATATTCACTAAAATCATAATATATATGATTTTATTGTACCTTAAGCCAGTTAAATGTGAATTAAAAAGACAAAATTGGCGTGGGGATGGGGGGGGGGGGGGGTTTCCCCATGGCCATGGTATTTTGACCCCCCCCCCCCCAAAAAAAAAAAAAAAAAAAATGTCTTCCACATAGCTGTAGGCCATAGGTCTTAATTAATCCCAATTTGGAGTTAATCATAAATGAGAAGAAAAAATCATGTCTTCAAGTGTTGTAGTAACTTTTAGAAGGGGGTGGGGTCACTTTACCATTGGAGGGTTCATTCCACCATAATGGTATTTTGACCGGGGTCATTCTACCATAGGGGTCAAAATACCATACTACAAGTTTATGCACTGGTAATACTGACAAATGCTGCAAAAGTATGAATTCTATGTTTAGAAGAACAGGACAAAGCACTAGCTAACACACATGACCCTATGAAAAGCAGGTGTTGCAACTACCTGTCACATAAAATAAGCCTTTCTGCATTATTGCCTTTTTATAAAGCAGCTAGAATAACCTCCTGAAAGTTTATATCATGTTTGTTAATTGTGTTGGATAGTTTTCGTAGACAGATATCATGCAACATCTGATGTTTTTTCCTGGTTTACCACATAAATGGGCCGTCCAGCTATGTCATATGCCTTATGTCATAAATATCTTATTATGACGTCACATGTAATTTTGACATCATAATACATATATGGCGTTGCATGATTGTTTCATTAGATGGAAACGTCCTTTCCAAGCCGGATTTCTACTGTTTCGAGATGAAATTTAAAGTTTTGCTTATATTTCTGTAAATAAAAGTTTTGTGATAATTAGAATCTTACACTCATGACTATGACGTGATATGAAATTTATCAAACTCGTTAAAGAATTTGATAAGGCATATCAAATTATTGAACTCTGTAGTGAATTATATTAGTAGGTCCCACCTTATTAGATTTAAGCGTAAGCATCTTTGATGTTATGATGCCTCACGGAACCCCTCTACATGTACTGTATATGCTTATATGATGTTTTGGTGAGTCCCAAATAAAAGTAACACATGTAGCAGCCATTCATGGAGTTGGGTCGTTCCTCTCACCCGCCTGAGAAACTGGCCAATACATTACAAACTCATTTGATGAATTTCATATCATGTAGTCACTGATGTAAGATACTCTATTTAAAGATTGCTGGACAATTAAAACAGCAGAAATTACTTACATACATAATCTTTGTTGAGAGCCATATGGATTAAAGATCTCGTCAAACAAGTGAGCTAAACTTCCTAGTGCTTTTACATGGTCACAAGGATAGTCGGTCTTCATTTCAGTGTCAACACAGGTAGGTGGTAAGAAATGGAAGACATCATCAGGCTTCCTGTAGTCTTCTTGACACATTTGTAATGCATAATGCGTGACTTTCTTCATGGTGGTGGATATTGAGTTGTTGATAGGATCAGCACAGTCATTGAGATGATAATGATAGCAAGCAGACGAATGCTCAGCAATTCTGAAGAAAATAGATAGGATATACATATATAAATACATAGAAATATATTATTAAGATTATAGCATCTATAAAAGGTTGTTAACTGATAACTTTAAAATGTCCATAATATGAGCATACATTCAATATATTTATTAATAATTATCAAAGGAATCATTTAGTTAACTAAGAAATATCTGGCTCCATATGGAATTAGAAAGGGACAAAGTAGATTGAAGCAATGTAACAAGACAGCACAGAATGGGCTGCGACATAGGTTTCTCCCATATGTCACAGGGGTGCATGTGTAAAAGACATCTAATATAATTAAGCTGCTCAAATTTAAAGCATAAAGTCATTTGAAAATGCTAATGAAAACAACTATTATAATTTCAATTTTTCCTTTATGTATAGAAGAAAAAAAGAGTCAAACATATATCTGTCAAGTAAACAGGGATATCTCAACCCTCGAGAAAGATTTTGGCTGGCAATTATGAGGAAAGCCTATTTTACCCATCCAGTCAAAATCTTTCACTCGGGTTGGGATATTCATATCCGTTTGACTGACCAATGTATGATTCTATCAATCGCTTTATGCATGCAACACTATTTCGATCACCAAGGCATACTAACCCACAGATTTCCTGGACTTGTTTCTGGGTTTAGATCTATAACTCTAATCACATTTCCAGTCTGGCTTTTTAATTGCATTCATATTCGAGATTTAGAGTCAAAGACTTCTACTGTACCCATGCCTGAACACTTTCTCAGAAATTACTCAAAATTTAATGCCATGCAAAAATAAGTGTTTTTTTTCCAGATTTTAGTCACTTGCCTACCTAAATGACTATCAACCATTTCTCTTTTTTTCTCTGTATTTCAATTAATAAACATATACATAATAATTATGGAGTGTCATTTTACATATCTGCTTTCTAATCTCGGCTTAATCTGGATATAAAGCCTAATTAACATTAAGAAGATACTGACCTACAAATGTCGTCCTTTTCTTGATTTGTTTTGTAATAAGATAGGTCCATGCCAAGCTCAGCTATACACTGCCAGGCCTTATAGGGTGAACAAGATGCGTTAAAGTCCTCCTCCTCCTCTTCATTCTCCTTATCCATCTCCTTACATACACCACCAGAGGAAACGACAGACTGACCTAAACTGTACACATGGTCGTACTGACTCTGCAGTTGTGAAGAACATCTGGCCATACCGTCACTGATACAGGTATCGAGAGATAAAGAACTCCTGTAAAACAATATTAAGATCATGCAATCATTGGCAGTGATTTTAGATATTTAAAATAATGAAATCAATAATACAAATAAATAGTGTAGTATATTGCAGACAATATGATTTTCTAAATATAGGAATTATGACCTTGACCTGACAAACCAGAAATATCTTCCAGTTGGCTGACATGCTATTGTAAACATGTCTTATAGCGCCCACCTCTGTATAATGACCACCTGCTTAATAAGACCACTTTTCTAAGGTCTCAAATGACCAATTTCAACACAACAATGGAATTAGAGAGACCACATGACTATATAAAGACAATTTTTCTTGACAGCCCTTAGATTACAGAGCTGTTTATTAACAGGCTATTGACTGTATTCTTATTCATTTATTTAGTGAGTGCTGTTTGGTTAACATCCATGATTAAATACAGGTGCGAGTGACACGAGATTTAATAATGGTTTTTTTTTTTTTTTTTTTAAACTAGAAACTGTGTATGAGTGAACTTCACCTTCATCCAGGATAAATTTAAAACTGAAAAAATATGTCTGTTAAGGGTTACCCGACCGATCCTGATTTTTTACCTCCGACCCTAATTTTCTTCACACTTTTCTACGAAAAACAAAATTGAAAGTCGGGGTTTCGATCTCAGACTCCGTTTCCGACCTACCGACCCTATTTTTTTTGCCAATGTTACCCTAAACAGACATATTATTTTTTTTGGCTGATCCTTAGCTTTTAAGGTAAATATTGGATTTCTGAGAGCTACACTAACATGTGATCATGTGTGCCAAGTTTTATCCAAATCCTGTACAATCCTGCATGGAAGAGACAGTATACAGTCATTCTATATCTTACAGTAAGATCTAGCGATTCTAGATCATCATTAAATGACCTTAGCTGATAATAGGTCCTAACAAGTACTCAACATTAATAAACACTTTGACTCTATATACTATCTATTTATAGCTTACCTGCACAGTTCTTCTCTGTCTTCTATTCGCAGTAATCCAAGGAACATAACGTTAGACAGGTAAGAATTCAGACACCTTTCCACATCCTTCTGTCGGCATTCATCTACTTCTGTGACATTGACTGAGGAGACCAGTGACAAATTATTTTGTAAAAAACAACAATATGAAAGGATAAACTGAATCTCTGTAATATTAATTATCATGCTTAAATATCCTAACATCTTGGAAGAAATTTTGAGGTACTTTTATATTCAATGAATTGCAGACGAAAATTTGATAACAGGAAGTTGGTCCATCGACAATCTGTCAAAATTTTTGTCATATTGATCAGCATCCCTTAATACCCCTATATACTTATTTTCATTGAAATCAGAGACCTAAATATAAAAACAGGATGTTGGACCAGCGGCCATCTTGGAATACCAAAATCTTTACGAAAATATTTGCATGTTGTTCGGCATCACTTAAAACCCCTATAACCAATTTTCATTGAGATTGGAGACTGAAACCTGAAGAACAGGAAATGAGCCAGTGGCCATCTTGGAATACCAAAATCTTTACGAAAATGTTTGCATGAGTTTCGCCATTCCTAAAGCCCCTAAAGACGAACTTTCATTGAGATTGGAGACTGAAACCTGAAAACAGGAAGTGGGCCAGCTGCTATCTTGGAATACCAAAATCTTTACGAAAATTTTTGCATGTTGTTCACCATCTTTTTAAACCCCTATAGACCAATTTTCATTGAGATCGGAGACCGAAACCTTAAAACAGGAAGTGGGCCAGTGGCCATCTTGGAAAATCTTTATATAAAATATGATTGTCCTTTGCCAATGATGTTTCAAACATAATATGGATGAAATCAACACAAGAGTTAAGGAGAGGTAGGACTCTAAATCTAAAATTAAGAAAATTTGCTCTTTTGGGGCCCCACCCCTCAGCCCCTAGGGGGTCGGACCAGGCTCATTTTTATAAAATATGATTGTCCTTCCCCAATGATGTTTCACACCAAATATGGAAGTAATCCACTCAAGGGTTAAGGAGGAGTAGTGTTTTAAATGTAAAAGTTTTCACAAGACACACAGCGCATGGTGCACGACGACGGACAAAGCACGATGACTATAGGTCATCCTGACCCATCGGGTCAAATGACCTAAAAATCAGTGGTAGAAACCACTTTAATTAACCTTTTAAACACTAGTGATAAAAGGGAACCAAGGTCTTTTAATATCAAAATGACAAATGAGATCTGTACTTTGTAATGTACTGTATGAATCGGTTCCAACCTTTTGTGGTTATTTATAATACTATAAAACCACAAAACGTTATGGTAAACCAACTGCATTTTTTGTGACTACTTTTCAGGAATTACTTTTCAAATAGATGATTTTTCCAAATGAATATTGAATAAAATTTCCTTTCAGTTTAAAAAAGATAATGACATATTGTCATATTCAAGGAGACAAAATAAACTTTATTAAAACCGAATTTACTTCAATTGCATATTAAATTTACAAAAGCAAATTGCATGCAAAAAAATGAAATTGGTTTACAGATAGTATTATGTGAAATTATATGAAAAAAGAGCTGTCCCTATTTCAGACCCAGACTAAACTTTTATGACATAATACTGTAAAATGAATTCCAAAGAACATTACATTCTACTCACCTGGGTTGGCTGGAGCACAGGTGTATGTGATTCGTGCATATTTTGGAGTACCTACACAAGGATCACCCGTCACAGAATTACTAGCCGTCACTGAACAGCTGTTTTGATTATCACAGATTGCCTTGTATCGTTCCAAGGCTACAGAAGAAGAACAGGATTTATTCAGGATTGATGTGGTTTGTTTTACACATGTAACATCATCAACTCTACCATAAAAGGCTTCCTGGATATGAACGACTTCCCCTGGTGGACATGTTAATGTGAAGCTGTCGCGCTCACATATGATAACTTCATCTAAAACATAAATAAAACAAATGAATTTAGCATTAATGTTACAGAAAATATCAATATAAAACAATGATTCACCCAACAATAAATGTATAACTTCAAGGGCAGATAACTCAGGTAACAAAATATAACATGAATTTGATTTCGTGATTTTCATGATAATTTTTGCAATTTTATTATATATTTTGGCAATGAAAACACCTTTTAACTTGTTTCAACATAGATATATATATACATGTCTACACCAAATATTATGTCCGAGAAAAATTTCTGGCCAACACATCATTCGCATAATTAATTAGCGTAAATTTGCCTTCGTGAACAATTCAATATAACTCAACAACTTGAGGGAAACATATCAATGCATAACATCAACCTACCAAAACAAGAGGTGTCAATAAATTCATCGAAAATTTGATGAGTGTTGTTAAGTAGTCCTGATGACAATAATTTCGCCGGAACATGTTCTAAGGTTTCATAGAAGTCTTTGAAGCACCTAGATACTCCTCGAACAGCAGGACAAAGATCTTTGATTCCAGAATTATAGTTCATTAAAGCTTTGTTTACAGCTGTGTTGAAACTCTGTAGACACACTGTAAGGGGCACAAATATATCGTCTGCTGCTGTTACCAGCAGAGAAATGGGGGGACATTCAGACAGCAACGACATAAACTCAGTTTTAGCAGAGAATCGCTGGATGGAGTTGCAGTCATATATTTCCTTGGAAAAATTGTACAAAAGGGCATTGCCAGATCTGAAACACCAAAAATTGAATATGTATTTTGACATTGATCAGCATATATATTCATCACATATATATTCTACAAAATTATTCAAATCCTTCTAACTCTCAACCTGCATGATTATGATTTCTTTTTTACACAACAAATAATTTAAATATCACATTATTTAAATAACACAATATATTGTATAAATTCAAGCATGATTCTTAGCAGTGCTCAACTCGACTTGCGCTCTTCTAAGAAGAGAAGTCTTCTCAGAAGAGCTTCCAGTATATAGACGGAAGATCTTCCAGTATATAGACGGAAGAGTTTCCAGTATATAGACAGAAGAGCTTCCAGTATATAGACGGAAGAGCTTCCAGTATATAGACGGAAGAGCTTCCAGTATATAGACAGAAGAGCTTCCAGTATATAGACAGAAGAGCTTCCAGTATATAGACAGAAGAGCTTCCAGTATATAGACGGAAGATCATCCAGTATATAGACGGAAGTACTTCCAGTATATAGAGTGAAGAGCTTCCAGTATATAGACGGAAGATCATCCAGTAAATAGACGGAAGAGCTTCCAGTATATAGACGGAAGAGCTTCCAGTATATAGACGGAAGATCATCCAGTATACAGATGGAAGAACTTCCAGTATATAGACGGAAGAACTTCCAGTATATAGACAGAAGATCATCCAGTATACAGATGGAAGAGCTTCCAGTATATAGACAGAAGAGCTTCCAGTATATAGACGGAGAGCTTCCAGTATATAGACGGAAGAGCTTCCAGTATATAGACAGAAGAGCTTCAGTATATAGACGGAAGATCATCCAGTATATAGACAGAAGAGCTTCCAGTATATAGACAGAAGAGCTTCCAGTATATAGACAGAAGAGCTTCCAGTATATAGACAGAAGAGCTTCCAGTATATAGACGGAAGAGCTTCCAGTATATAGACAGAAGAGCTTCCAGTATATAGACGGAAGATCATCCAGTATATAGACAGAAGAGCTTCCAGTATATAGACGGAAGATCATCCAGTATATAGACGGAAGAGCTTCCAGTATATAGACGGAAGATCATCCAGTATATAGACAGAAGAGCTTCCAGTATATAGACGGAAGAGCTTCCAGTATATAGACGGAAGATCATCCAGTATACAGATGGAAGAACTTCCAGCATATAGACGGAAGAACTTCCAGTATATAGACGGAAGATCATCCAGTATACAGATGGAAGAACTTCCAGTATATAGACGGAAGAACTTCCAGTATATAGACAGAAGAACTTCCAGTATATAGACGGAAGATCATCCAGTATAAAGATGGAAGATCATCCAGTATATAGACGGAAGATCATCCAGTATATAGACAGAAGAACTTCCAGTATATAGACAGAAGAGCTTCCAGTATATAGACGGAAGAACTTCCAGTATATAGACGGAAGAGCTTCCAGTATATAGACAGAAGAACTTCCAGTATATAGACAGAAGAGCTTCCAGTATATAGACGCAAGAGCTTACAGTATAAAGATGGAAGAGCTTCCAGTATATAGACGGAAGATCATCCAGTATATAGACGGAAGAGCTTCCAGTATATAGACGGAAGATCATCCAGTATATAGATGGAAGAGCTTCCAGTATATAGACAGAAGAACTTCCAGTATATAGACAGAAGAGCTTCCAGTATATAGACGGAAGAGCTTCCAGTATATAGACGGAAGAGCTTCCAGTATATAGACAGAAGATCATCCAGTATATAGACGGAAGATCATCCAGTATATAGACAGAAGAGCTTCCAGTATATAGACAGAAGAGCTTCCAGTATATAGACGGAAGATCATCCAGTATATAGACGGAAGATCATCCAGTATATAGACAGAAGAGCTTCCAGTATATAGACAGAAGAGCTTCCAGTATATAGACAGAAGAGCTTCCAGTATATAGACGGAAGAACTTCCAGTATATAGACAGAAGAGCTTCCAGTATATAGACGGAAGATCATCCAGTATATAGACAGAAGAGCTTCCAGTATATAGACGGAAGATCATCCAGTAAATAGACAGAAGAGCTTGCAGTATATAGACGGAAGAGCTTCCAGTATATAGACGGAAGATCATCCAGTATACAGATGGAAGAACTTCAAAAAGCATGTCTGAATTCAATTGTTTAATATATTCAATATACTTACGCACAAGTTGGCGTCTCCCTCAATTCTTTGACCCCATCTTCAAATGCCGTTGTAATAGAGCATTGTCCAGGTAGAGGGCAGACTCTTGGGGCTCGGGTACATTGTATATTTAACGTGGCAAAACTTGTGACGACCTGTGCTTCAGCTGTCTGTCTTACACTGGGGTCACAATGGGCGCTGTGGTCTTCTAAACATTCCTGGACAAGGTTATACTCTCTGTGGGTTAAAAAGTAAAATCATAAACTTAAAATATCTTAATGAAGTGTAAAATATTGAAGAAAAAAACCGGATTTCAGCTAAATAGACTCCTTGTGGGCAAGATAATTAAACCATATAATTTTAAGAGTGGAATGGAACAATTATGATACCTATAGTTATTACTGTAAGAAAATATAGATACTTCAGCAGTAATCTTAATTATTTTTAGCGTTTTTGGCACATGCATTGTAAGTTCCACTAAATCATGATTAAATAAAATATTTGAAACACCTCAGGTTTATGTTTTAGTTATATAAAAGAAATACAAAAGAATTTCAACAGCAATGGTAATTATGACCATCTGATGTTAAAACCTGTATTATTCTTTTGCATTAAGTCCATACGGCCAACAAGCAGACATAAAACAGAAACTCATCATGCTTACCTTTTTAATCATATGTAAAATGCGATATCTGAATACACTTAAAAATCTATGAGAAGCAGTTACTTTTCTTCTAATATTATACAAATTAGTTTTAATTATATAATAAAAAATTACAACAAAAACATGGCCTTACTTGCACTGATCTATGTCTGACAATGGAAAGAGGGATCTTTTCCCTGCTTTTCAAACTTTTTCAAACACGACTACACATAAAATTTGAGACAGATCGCTGCAGTACTTTCTAAGAAATAGTGGTAACAAACTTCAACAATGAAATCCAAGATGGCGGCCGTGCAGCCATCTTGTTGACCTATCAGTAACAAAATGCAATATGCACAACTAAGGCCCTAAGGGAACCTACATATAAAATTTGAGAGACATCCTTTCAGTACCTTTTTTAGAAATAGCAATAACAAACTTTAACTATCAAAATCCAAGATGGCTGCCAGACGGCCATCTTGTTGACTGATTGGTCCCAAAACGCAATATGCATAACTAGGGCCCTAGGGGAACCTATGTATGGAATTTGCTTGAGATCTCTTCAATAATTTCTGAGAAATAGTGGTAACAAACTTCCACTACCAAAATCCAAGATGGCCGTCTGTCTTGTTGACAAATCAGTATCAAAACACAATATGCACAACTAGGTCCCTAGGGGAACCTAAATGTGAAATTTGAGAAAGATCCCTTTTGTACTTTCTCAGAAATTGCGGTAACAAACTTTAACTATCAAAATACAAGATGGCCGCCTGGCAGCCATCTTGTTCACCGATCGGTCCCAAAATGCAATATGCACAACTAGGGCCCTAGGGGAACCTATATATGACATTTGAGATAGATCCCTTTAGTACTTTCTGAGAAATAGCAGTAACAAACTTTAACTATCAAAATCCAAGATGGTCGCCTGGCAGCCATCTTGTTGACCGATCAGTCCCAAAATGCAATATGCACAACTAGGGCCCTAGGGGAACCTACATATGAAATTTGAGAAAGATCCCTTCAGTACTTTCTGAGAAATAGCGGTAACAAACTTTAATTATCAAAATCCAAGATGGCCACGTGTCCGCCATCTTGTTGACCGATCGGTCCCAAAATGCAATATGCACAACTAGGGCCCTAGGGGAACCTGCATATGAAATGTGAGAAAGATCCCTTTAGTACTTTCTGAGAAATAGCGGTAACAAACTTTAACTATCAAAATCCAAGATGGCCGCCTGTCGGCCATCTTGTTCGCCGATCGGTCCCAAAATGCAATATGCACAACTAGGGTCCTAGGGGAACCTACATATGAAATTTGAGAAAGATCCCTTCTGTACTTTCTGAGAAATAGCGGTAACAAACTTTAACTATCAAAATCCAAGATGGCCGCCTGTCGGCCATCTTGTTGACACGATCGGTCCCAAAATGCAATATGCACAACTAGGGCCATAGGGGAACCTATATATGAAATTTGAAAAAGATCCCTTTAGTACTTTCTGAGAAATAGCGGTAACAAGAATTGTTAACGGACGGACGGACGGACGGAAGGACGGACGGACGGAAGGACGGACGGACGGACGACGGACCACGGACGAAAGGCGATTTGAATAGCCCACCATCTGATGATGGTGGGCTAATAAAAAATTACAACAAAAACATGGCCTTACTTGCATGCTTCTTCTTCAGTGTTGAAGAAGCTGTAACCATCTACAAAGTTTTTGAAACTCTCCACACATGTAGTCACTTCGGTGGCGTCACAGTCTTGTCTGAGGGTGTCGGGATTGGCTAAAGCACATAAGTCCTCACTTAGAGCGGGACAGGAATCTCCCACAATGCCCCTGACAATATGAAGGCTCTGACTAACAGCCAAAATGTTGTCCCGAGAGCAGTTTCCATCCATGATCGCCATGAGGCATTTCAAAGTTGCATCCAGTGCTCTGAAATATTGTTGAAGAACTTGTAATTCTCAATCTAATTAAAATAAGACTTGTGGAGACCACAATGCTCTATGATATGCTTTAATACAATTAAGATCTAAAAGTTCCCTGTTCGGGTCACCTCAGCATGATCCCAAGGTGATTTACTTTCACGAATTTCAAGTTTATTTCCGCAAATCACCATGCATCTACCTCATATTTATATTGTTAGAAATTTTGATCCAATTTTTTCAATCCGCGAATTTTGATATTCCAGAACTTAATTGTTAAGAAATGAAAATGGCAAAATTGAACAACTGCAAAAGAAACTCGGTTACAGCATAGGTATTTAGCACGCTGATAAGTCAAAGACCCACTATAGACTAATATATAGAGAAAGGTAAGGAACTCCTCCGTGACGCAAAATTGGGTAATTTCGTTCAAAGTGTTGTAAAAAAATATCCAGATCAGATATTTCAACGGCTTTGGTCTTAATTGAAAGTTAAGATGTTACACTTCACGATGATAACAAGAAATCCTAACTGAACTTGTCTACTTTTTTCACAAACAGCCTCGAAACTTGAAAAATTGACGAATCTCATTGGCTAAGCTAAAACCAACCGACCAATGAGATAAGGCTTTACATAACTTTCAAGATAGTGGCAAAATGGCAGTCAACCTGACCCGGATAACTATTAACGCAGAAAAAAAAGACATAAGGACCACGAGAGGGGGATTTGAACGAACCGTCAAACAAGTAAATACATTTGTTTTCACCTGTTGTTTGTTTATGTCAAAGCCTGTTACTGTAGGCTGCTGCCGTGTTTTCAGTGTAGCGAATAGACATTTTCGTATGATATGCTTTAATACAATTAAGATCTAAAAGTTCCCTGTTCGGGTCACCTCAGCATGATCCCAAGGTGATTTACTTTCACGAATTTCACGATCCAAGTTTATTTCTGCAAATCACCATGCATCTACCTCATATTTATATTGTTAGAAATTTTGATCCAATTTTTTCAATCCGCGAATTTTGATATTCCAGAACTTAATTGTTAAGAAATGAAAATGGCAAAATTGAACAACTGCAAAAGAAACTCGGTTACAGTATAATTGTGTAGGTACACTTTCAGGTTCCATTTCTTTTTCAAAGAAAATCTTTTTACAGTACAAAACATCTAGACCAAATAAAATATATTAGCGTACTTACGGACAGATACCTGTAGGATTCAGTTTGTATGGCAACTTTTCTATAACTGGTCGGAGACACATTTCTACACTTGTATCATTACAAACAATGGGTGGTGGTGTCCAATCCAGGCACATAGGATTTGAAGTGACCTTCATCCAGGCAGCCATCTTGTACATGGTGTTGGTGTTAGAGGAAGGACAGTTTACGAGAGAGGTGGATAGGCATTCTTCGACCATGTCCAGTTCACTGGCCAATCAAGTAGAATGAAAGGTCAGAAAAGACCACAAAAGGCCTATTCAGCATTTGTATGTTACAGAGTTATCTGCCCTTGCATGCAGGTATCGACTTTAATATCGTGTCTTTGTGAGCATAATTGCATCACATTTCCCAGAACAAATAACTTAATTTTCACTAAAAAAAATTAAAGCACAATTGATACCTATACCGACAAGATCAAATTACTCCATAAAAAGCAAAAACAAAAAAGGGCCAAAATCACTTAACTCAATAATCAAACTGGAACTAGTAATATAAGGTTACTATTATTATTTTTGGCCATTGAATTTGGACATCAAAATGCTTAAAGGTAGAAAAAGTACAAATTTAATTGATTGTGTCTTTAGAACACATTTTGGAAAGTCAAGGTAAGTTTAATTTTAGTTTTTGCCAGTGAAAGGTTTTTTGATTGAGTAAAACAAAACTTTAAAACAGTTACTTTTTAAATAATTCTTTAAATACCTGTTCAAAAGCTTTAAATTTGAATTTGAGCCTATTACCTGCACAAAGAATGTCGGTACAGCAAGGGTGTGAAAGGTGTGACCAAAACCCGAACAAGTGGACCACTCATACAGCTCGCTGCTTCATGTAGCATACAACTTGGGGGCTCTTTAAGAAAGAATGAAACTTTGCAGTGAAATATTCTCAAAAATGCAATGAACCCTGGAGACAAATTAATAGCACATATAACTCATACAATCACCCCTGCAGACACATGTAAACTCTTCCCATTCAAAGCCTGGTACAATTCATTATGGATTTCCAGGAATGAGTTAATAATTTTGAATTATTAGATAATTTAACATTTAGGAAATTTTTATTTTTTTTTCTATGTTACCTTTAATCTGTTAGGCTTATCTGATAGGATATTTTTCTATCAAAGAATACAATCTACCAATGTTGAATAAATGTATAATTTCAACAGAATAAATAACAACATACCAGGAGGACAAGGAATTGTTTGTACGAAGTCTCCAACAATGGCATCAAGGACATCAAAATTATCCACAGTGAAGACATATTTGGAGGCGGAAGCGACGTCTAAAAGCTGTGACTGTACGACATTATTTCCTATACCTACGACCAGTACACTGATATTAGTTTGTTGTATGGCCGTAACTGCACTCTCATAACCAGATTCAAATGCTCCATCTGTTATCTGAAAAACAAAAACATTCAAAGCTAGATTACTAATAATTTGAATTTTTACAGAACACAGGTTTGCTTTGATCTGCACAGAAATGGTCATTGAAGCATGACATTGCTTTAATTGTGAGAAATAAATTAAAGACTTTCAAATGTGTCTTTAATTTGTGCATATAGGAATATCAGCACTATCTCTCGTTTCAGTAGTTCAGGAAATTTTTTTTGGCTTGTCAGCCTACTTCTTTACCAAGTACAAAAATTTCTGATTAATTGCCTAAAAGGCTATATTATATTACATTGTTTTAAATTCGCGGTGTGCATAGTTCGATGTTTCATCAACAGAACATGTTCACAGTATTTTATTTTGCCATGCACCAATTCCTCACAGTATTTTATTTTTGCCATGCACCGATTCCTCTATGTGAAATATTAGCACTTTTGCAAAACAGTAGTGAAATTAAAAACATGTTGCCGGTGTCATGCATAAAATGTACCTCCTGCATAAATAGTATCCGGATAGTTTTTATTCTGCATAAATTTCAGACCAATTTGCTTGAAGATTGAAAATTTTGGCCCGGAGTACTTTTTATGCAGAAAAAAAGCAACCCCCCTCCCCCCTGCATCTTGGGTAGGACAGTGATATATTATGTGATCTAATGACCAGTGGTATGTGTCAAATGATTTTCTCTAATCCAAACTTGTTGAAATAGACACACACAAAAATGCCCTGTGGGTGGGGATTTCTCTGTTTTGGTCACAGACACTGATAACTGCAACCCTCAGTTCTGCTCTAACTAAATTCAACCATTTTTAGACAAAATATATTGAATATGAACATTTTTAATAGGGGGTACTTTTTATGCAAGAGGGGGGTAATTTTTATGCAGGAAAAAAGTATCCAGATTCCTTTTGGTAGGGGGGTACTTTTTATGCATGACACCGCGGTGTTTTTAATTCACAGGTTTCAGGGAAACCATGAATATAGTAAAAACACCCCCTGAGAAATTTACCCACAAAAAAAACATATAATTTGACCCAATAACAGCTTTGCTATTATTACTTACCACGACAAGAACGTCAGGAATATCTGGCCGATTAGCATTTCCACTAAATAGTTGAGACTGCACAAGCTGTAGCCCACTAGCTACATTGGTACCCGATTTAGTACCGTACTGGCCAGCTAGCTGTGTGACAAAGTCTGTCATTCCTTTCTGTTCATAATACGTGTCCAGAGAAAAGCCGAAATAGCCCTGACCAGAGAATGTAGCCAGACCAAGGTGTATGGATTCCTCCCCAATGTTGAGTTGGGTGATGATGTTATTGACAAACTGAGACATGGTTACAAAGTTAGTTTGGCCAATACTACTGGACTCGTCTAATAATATAACAATGTCAGCCACACTGTAACCACATGCTGAAACAAAATTAATAACAAGGCTCAGGGTCTAAAAATTGCTAAAAATTAACTTTTCATCTACAAATTAATTGTTAATTTTGAATAAAAAAAAAACTTTTTTGAATGAAAAAAGGAATTCTGTCACACACCATATTGTATGCTTTTAATTTGATACTTCAATACGTTAAATGGAAATATGAAATTCTAAATAAAAGACATTTGCTACATTTATTTTATTTCATTGAATTTTTTTCATCAGTAATTTTTATATAATGGTGACAGTATAATGCAGGGTTACAGTAACACCATGGACGTGTCAAGCTAAATACCTACCTGCTTCCTCCGTCACAACCATTAGTGGTTTTGTTGTCACAGTAACATCAGGGACGTGTCTAACTGAATACTTACCTGCTTCCTCCGTCACAAACATTGACGGTTTAATGGTCACAGTAACACCATGGACGTATCCAGCTGAATACCTACCTGCTTCCTCTGTCACAATCATTGGTAGTTTTGTTGTCACAGTAACATCAGGGACGTGTCTAACTGAATACCTACCTGCTTCCTCCATCACAACCATTGACGGTTTAATGGTCACAGTAACACCATGGACGTGTCCAGCTGAATACCTACCTGCTTCCTCCATCACAATAATTAGCGGTTTAATGGTCACAGTAACACCATGGACGTGTCCAGCTGAATACTTACCTCCTTCCTCCGTCACAACCATTGGTGGTTTTGTTGTCACAATAACATCAGGGATGTGTCTAACTGAATACCTACCTGCTTCCTCCATCACAATCATTGGCGGTTTAATGGTCACAGTCACACCATGGACGTGTCAAGCTGAATACTTACCTGCTTCCTCCGTCACAACCATTAGTGGTTTTGTTGTCACAGTAACACCATGGACTTGTCCAACTGAATAACTACCTGCTTCCTCCTTCACAACCATTGGTGGTTATGTTGTCACAGTAACACCATGGATGTGTCCAACTGAATACCTACCTGCTTCCTCTGTCACAACCATTGGTGGTTTCGTGGTTATAGTAACATCAGGGACGTGTCCAGCATTGCAGAAATCGGTCTGACAGCAGTATGAACAGTTGGTGGGTGATGGACAGACTAGGTCACACTTGTCTTTAGGCACACATCCTTTACTGTACACCACGGAGCCATCCTCTAATGTCCGTGACATCGAACCACATCTCTGTTCATACAGTACAACATGTTTATAACAAATCTCTGAATATAGCATAAATACTTTGTTATGAGCTAGCATATATAAATATCCCAATTACCTTAGAGAAACTTTAATAGAGTGAATAGTACTACCTCGATATAACCATGAATGTGTTATACATGTACGTACAGTCCATTGCCATAATTGCCATACATGTATTATATTATTAGGAATATTACATATTTCCTGAAATCCTTTTGCATTCAATGGTAACAATTCAATTTTTTTATGTACTAATTAAAATAAGAACTATTTTTGTATCCTATATAGATTATCCTAAATATTTTCTGTGCCATTTTTATCGAGAAATCTACTTTAGTTATAGACATGGAATCTTTATGACCTCATTTTACAGTAAATAAAGAATGAAATTGCAACATCATCAAATGTTGTTTGGATATAATCGCTCACAACTTGCAATTTTCAATTCTAATTTGGAACAAAATTCTGCAATAATGAGATATGAACATCTTCATAGAACACACCTCAGTAATAGGATCACAGATGGCTAGTCGGGTGCTAGATTGACAGTCAGTACCTTCCTGTTTATCACAAACGTGACAATACAAAGGCCTCTCCAAATCATCTGTAACAAAAAATTCTACCTGTATCCAACCAAGGAAGGTATTTTCTTTAATTGGTAAACAGCATATCAATGTTAATGAAAATGTTAAAAGTTTCAAAACAAGTTCGTGAAGAGAAAAATTCGTGGATTAAAAAGTTGAACTAAAATAACTTAAATTGATAGTGAAATTGGCAAAAGTGACAGAGTCAAATAAGATATATTAATTCATAGAAATACAAATTTGGATAACTTAATTTGATAGTGAAATTTGTAGAGGAAAATTTGTTTATCACATAACTGGCCCGTCGAGCCATGTCATATGGCCATGTCATAAATATCGTTATAATGACACTTGTGTAATAACACTATTATGATGTCACAGGTAGTTTTGATGTCATATTTTATATATGACGTCTCATGATTTGTCTCAGTAGACGGAAGCATCACATCCAATCCGGATTTCTACTGTTTTATATACAATCAAAATCTAAAGTTTCACTTATGTTCCTAAATATCAAAAGTTATGTGATAAATAGAATCTTACGCTCGTGACTATGTGATATAAAATTTATCAAACTAGTAAAATAATCTAGATATATGTCACTTGCCAAGAGGTTTGTGGCATATCAAATTATTGAACTTGTGATAAATTTCATATCATATAGTCACGATTGTAAGTTCCTCTATTTATATTATGAATTATTATGAATGTTAACCAATTATAATGTATACTGTCTAAAACAAACCTGTGGAACAAACATGCTTCGTGAATGATGTCGTCATTTTTGCCATAGACTGGGTGTAAAGTTTAGCCAGGGGAGGTAACTTTTCATTGTACAGACAACTCTGAAGTTGGCTTACAGCTTCACAGACCATGTTAGTAGCATTGGAACCAATGACTTTCATTGAGTGATCAATCCTGTGTCCAAATCCAACGACACATTCGGCAAGATCATGGTAAATGTCTCCAAAGCTGTCATCCTCCATATCTGTGTTACACATATCCTCCATGGCAAACTTCAGCTCTCCCATCAGAAAGTCAATTGGAGCTTTTTGTATTGACAAGCAGGAAGCAGTGTTTTTGCTAACACATTCCATTGTTAAGTTTTTGTTTCTATAAGATTTGAAAAATGCATTGTGCAATGATTTTATTCTCAAAAGTTTGACAAAAACCTTAAAATGATTATAAAAAGCATTTCTTTTAGACTTGGGAAATAGAAAAGACAATATTTGTATTATAGAATTGTCATTAAGGGAAAAAAATGTCTTCTATAAGACAATGAACATAGTGTTTGCCTAAAAGCAAATAAAACACAAGGAAGGAAATCAAAAGTGTGGGCTGTTAGGCGGTGACTGTATACTCCAAGCATTTCACAGGTAGAAATTTTCTTGGTTGCTCTTTGTAAAGTTATTCCAATAACATTTAAGTTCTGTGGATTTTATTTTGTAGAACCCAGAAACTTTTAATAGAAATATTTATAGTTCTACAATAAATGGGAAATTTTATATAATAAATGACAGAATGGTGCCTATCAATATAGGGCATACATCTTCAGATGGAAATGTGGTCACATATTAGGCAAGGAAAGAATGTCAAATTTTACACATGCAATGATTGTATTAATTAGCATACAGTTGCAATTACAGTCTGTAGGCACTTGACCCATTTGGTTTCTATGATATTAAACAATTTGAAGTTAAAAAGAACCATACTAATTGTGCTTTCTGATTTTTGGAATTACCATGGATACTAATTATCATAGTAAGAGTAATCATTAAATAAATTTCAATACTTACTGGCACATCATGGCAACTGAAGAAATGCTTCCTAAATTTGTTACACACTGCATTGCTGTTTCAATATCACACATGTCATTGGTATTCGTGGCGATACGCTCACAGTGACCTCTGACCCAGGCAGTTTCATACATGACACGTTCCCATACTTTGGTGTATATGTCCCCAGAACAGCCCTTTACATGGTTCTCAACACACTGCATCATCAGGTCCCCGGCACTGTAATTAAACCATTAGCCAGGTTTACACTTCACATTTATTTCTGGATTTAATCTAACTGGGTACATATTCACCAAGTTTCAAAAGAATTTTTTTAAGTCTGTTTCACAATTTTTTTAAATTTTATTTTTTATTTTTGAAGTTATGACAAAATCAGTATTTCTCCGGGTAATAAATTAATAATATGCTACTTTCTAGGATGAAGGTTACAAAAGACCACACTTTTGGTATGCAAGTTTTTTGAGATAATGAAACTTTAAAAAGTGTCATGAAACTATTAGTAAATGACACTATATTAACATTCTGAAAAAAAACCTAGATTACTTTGTATAAACTAATGGTGATCAATTCAATAAATATCAAAACAAGTTAATCTGACTTTGGCAAATTTGTATGTTATCAAACTATTAAAATGGTATGGAGCTCTTGTAGTTAAAACAAAGTTACCTGCAAATATGATCAAATCCATACATCATTGCCCTGAGAACCTCTTGTCTTGCCATATCACTGTCGATACACTCTATAGCAGCTTCCATATCACAGATTGTCTCCCCTGATTCTTGACTTGTATTATTAGGTGTTATCTCCCCTGAACTAGGTGCTGAATCAGGAATTCTGGGTACCATTTTACATGTGTCTCCGATGACAGACCAGGCAAGTCTAAGGGATTGGAAAGAGGCCTGGAAATCTGTTGGAGAACAAATCTGTTCCACAGTAGCCAAGGAAGAGCCATGTATTGTGTCCTGCAAGTGTCTGTACAGAAAAAAAATAATAAATCGAAGATTTCAATACTTATAGATAATAAATCTCCAAAATATACTGCATAGCGATCATAAAATGTTCGTGAATAACCTATCTTGTGTTTTGACACTTTTTATTCATTTTGTAAGGCAGAAATATTTGTGGATAGCCAAGGGAACATTGAACAAGGGATCAAATATTCAAACTTTCCTCATTATTTTTGTCTGCTGTTCCAGAATAATTATGAATTCAAAGGCAATGAGGATTTTTACAAAATCAACTTTTCACCCCTGATGACACATCAAGACTCTTCTAAATCAAACACTAGACGAAACCATTATGAAATTTCAGGGGTCACTACAGAATGCTCAGCTAATGAAAGTTTCATGTGATACAGCTATAGATACATGGTTATATCTAGAGAACTTGAGATATCTTACCGACAGATAGTTTCATCTGTACGGAAATAGTTCTGTATTGTAATGCCAAGGGCCATACCACCACACAGCCCACAGTGACAGTGTAGCTGACGGAGGCGACATTTTGTCAGCAGGGTGCTTGACTCAAGTTGGGTAACATGCTCCCTGATGGACAGATACTGACTTGAAATACAACTCTTTGTGTCCCTCTTCATACACTGCATACTAGCCTCAACCTCACTGACAAAAAGAAAGTAGAAAAAAAAACAATAATGGAGTGGATACACTGGCATAAACATAGTGAAAATATTTTCTAAAGCAAAAGAATTAACGTGACGCTACCCAAATTGGAACGCTTTTGAAATATGTGATACAGAATTTTCCATTTACAATCAAAACTATCAATTACTGTCCTGAACAAACATTAAGGTTCGGAATAGTAACTGTGACAATTATTAGATGCCATTTTTTTCTCCAGTCGCTTATTACCTGTATTTAAAAACGAAAATAATGAAATTGTGAAAAAATCCAGGAAACGAAGTCGTGTGACAACCCTAAAAACATCATATATTTTGAAAAAAGAAAAACAAATACCCAATGGAATATATTTGACAAATATGTGACTTAAATAAACTAAAAAATGTTTGAACTTTCCTAAAATGAATTCAAACATTTTTTATGATACAATGTATCTATACATTTTTTAATCAAACTATATATAGGGGGTGTTCCATTTTGGGTACTCGAACCTGCTGAAACACAGGGCTAAACCAGGCATGCTTCAAGCTCTCTCTTTCACAATATATACATTGCTGATAAGTAAACAGATCTTCAAATTAAAACTGAAGGCATCTATTTGTGGAAAGTTAAGAGAAAAATCTGGGTCCATGCACACGTTAGAAATTTTTCACAAGTATTTTCAAAAAGTGTTCCAATTTGGGTAGTGTCACGTTACTTAATATTGAGGTTAATTAATAATCTAAGTTACAAAATTACTAGAACTATGTTGTATATTTTCAACCAAATACAAAATGTACCACAGCTGTCAGAAAAAAATAGAAATGCATGAAAAAGACAATCAAAATATAATTATCATTAACATATTATTTATTCTAAATAAAAAAGTTAATATACTAGTCTGATTACCTGCAAGACAATTCTTTCATATGTGCCACAGATTTCACCAAGGAGAATGCACAAGACACCGCTGATAAACCAACACAGGTCCGAGATTCTGTTAGGAATTTAAAAACTTGAAATAATGTATGGAAATAAGACATTAACTCATTCACCCCTAAAGACAAATTTAGACTCTTCTAAATCAAAGACCAGACAAGTCCATTATGAAATTTTAGGGGTGAAATATGAGTTAAGATATGCTGTCACCTATCTTGTGCATCAAAGTTTGTCAGACAATAAGCCTTGTTATTTGTTTATTTGTTTACTTGTTTAGTTATCTATTAATACTTTTTTAAACATAGAAAAAATTGATTAATACTTTTAAAAACATAGAAAAAATTGACAAAATATAAAGCGAACAAATACTAATTATCAGATTTCTTTCTGATTGTCTTTACCAAGACCTCAATGTAAACATACCAGTGATGACGTTATCCCATGGCTGATTACACAGGTTGTCACGACAACAGTAGGAACACTTCTTTCCGTTCCCAGTACACTGAGTCTTACACGAGTTCGGGTTCACACATCCCTTGGTAACAACCTTAGCTCCAAAGTCCACTACAGTTTCACAGGCCTGAATATCAACACATGTACACCAGATATAAAGTACAAAATCATGTTTGAACCATCACCATAAATTACATCATAAACAAATAACATTTGAAATATTTCATAGGCCTGAATATCAAAACATTAGATTTAAAATACAAAATCTTGTTTGAACCATCACTATAAATTATATCATTTACAAATAACAAATGAAATATTTCACAGGCCTGAATATAAAAAAATCAGATATAAAGTACAAAATATTGTTTGAACCATCACTATCATAAACAAATAATTAATATATAAAGGATTTTTTTCATGCAAAGTTTTAAGTAAGTAATCTTGAAAGTTATTATTTTCTGTATACCTTGTAAAAAAAAAAGATTCTTTTAACTTTCAGAGTGGCATTTTTGTCATAAGATCTCAATATGAAATGACTACAAATTTAAGATACCTTTTTAAATAATTTCAAAATTTAGTACTTATATTAACATAACTACCGAGGCATATCACAAATGTCAAGGTATATACTTAGTCTTACTCATATAACATTGGAAAAAAACATCACCTGATACAATACACATGTATACTGGATATATTAGGTGAAATTTTAGAATGAAATGTTTAAACCTCTAAAAAGGCAATACAATATGATAACAGAAGTCCCTCCATTATGAGACCACCTAGGGACAGACATTTAAAGTGGTCTTATATTTTCTGTGAGTATATACCCATTCTGATCACAGATTCGTACCTGTTGATTAGCACTGCATGTTTGTACAGCTCGGGCATTGCAGGCTTCATTAGAATCTTCCTTTTTGCAGCTAAAACACTGTAACTTAGAAGCTGTCACAAAAAAATAAAAAATAAAAAATAAAAATTTAGCTGTTTTGTAACTTTTTTCGGCAGTTTTCCGGCAGGTTTCTGATTACATCAAACATATAGAGATATTCCAATTACTGTAGACCTTATTATTTTTTAGGTATTTCTTGGCAATAAGAAATCGGGAAAATAAGTTGCCACAAAAAGGTTTCAATTAAAGTGGTTCGATATATTTATAGGCCTAAAAATTTCCCCTCATTTCATTTTCTTTAATATTTGCTCAATGAAAGATTGGTTGATAAACTGTTTATTAAGGTTTTTCTTTGAAATTTGACCGAGCGGTTTTGGAAATATTGTACTCTCAATAACCCTACTTTACCGTGTGTTTTTCTCAAAATACAATTTTACACACATATTTTGATTTATTTTCAAAGCTTGATAATTGACTGAAATATTACAAACAACAAAATTTTTTATCTTTAATATGTAAGTTTATATGACTATCAATGACCTCAATGTTGTTTCCACTCTTACAAATACATTAATTGTGATTTTTTTGCGCAAATGCGTATAAATGAGGCCTAAAAAGGGCCAATTTTTACATTTGAATTTTAACTATTGATAAATACTTATAATTTCAAACAAGAGGCCTAGAGGGCCTGTATCGCTCACCTGGTTTGTAATGCCAAGTAATGTTCTGAATACAGGTTCATCGTTTCTTTTCTGAAGGAATTTTAATATTTACCTTTAATTCCCCTATAGGGCCCCGCCCCTCCTGCCCCCAGTGAGTCAGAGGCAAAATTTATACAAGTTCTGTTCCCCTTCTCCAAAGGATGTTTGTGGCCAATTTAGAGAAGGTACGTTAAGACTCGAATATGGCCGCAAAATTAATTCTCCAGTAAAGAACAACATATTTTGCCATATAACAGTTGAATACATTTGCTAACACATTACATCCCAAAAATATCCCGCATGTGCCAAATATGTTCACTATGACGTAATCAAAATGCAGTTTCCTGTCATTTTTCACAAAAATCATTGAAAAATCATACTTTTTGAGTGGTTTTCTCTAAAAATGAATGTGGCCGCCTTCGTGGAGCAGAAAGAGATTTTCACACGTTGTGTATCATGTATTTACGCAAATCCATGCAAAATGTAAAGTTGCTCCAAGGTGGCGGCCAAATCCATTTCAAGCCTTTTCTAACCTAAAGATGATGAATTTTTAGTAAAATTTTGCGAGAAGAGGAAAATCATCAATTTGATGACGTCATAGGTGGAGTACATCGTGTACATGGTTATAAAAAGTTATGTTTTGATGAATGGCAAGTATGAGAGTATTTAATGATGTGAAATTGATGCGGATCAGAGTTAATATTTTTCGGTCTGAAAAATTAAGGCCAAATACCTGCTCCTTTGGTTACAATCCATGCAAAACTCTAGGACAAGTAGCGATTTATAGAATTACCTCTATTTCCTCAATTGGACCCTGCCCCTTCTGCCCCCGGGATGTCAGAGCCAAAATTTATACAAGTTCTGTTCACCTTACCCCAAGGATGTTTTTGACCAAATTTGGTTACAATCCATGCAGAACTCTAGCACGAGTAGCGATTTAAAGAATTTACCTTTATTTCCCCTATTGGGCCCCGCCTCTCCTGCCCACGGAGGGTCAGAGCCAAAATTTATACAAAGTCTGTTCCCCTGTCCCCAAGGATGTTTCTGGCCAAATTTGATTAGAATCCATGCAGAACTCTATGACAAGTAGCGATTTAAAGTATTTACCACTATTTCCCCTATGTGGCCCCGTCCCTCCTGCCCCTTGGGGGTCAGAGCCAAAATTTATACAAACTCTGTTCCCCTTTCCCCAAGGATGTTTCTGGCCAAATTTTGGTTAGAATCCATGCAGAACTCTATGACAAGTAGCGATTTAAAGGATTTACCTCTATTTCCCCTATGTGGCCCCGTCCCTCCTGCCCCTTGGGGGTCAGAGCCAAAATTTATACAAACTCTGTTCCCCTTTCCCCAAGGATGTTTCTGGCCAAATTTGGTTAGAATCCATGCAGAACTCTATGACTAGGAGCGTTTTAAAGGAAATGTTGACGGACGGACGGACATTGGACGGCGCACCATGACATAAGCTCACTGGCCCTTCGGGCCAGGTGAGCTAAAAATTGTTATGAGTGAAAATGTATAAACGAATAAATTTTCAAATTCACTTAATTTATCTTGCCTTAATGTCTGGAAACAACAAACAAAACTTGACATTTACAATACATTCAAACAATGAAACTGTGAGTGAAATATCTAGTCTATATCACAATAAAATTGTTCATGAAAATATATACATGTATCTAAATAGATTTTTTCTACATTTTGTTTAGATTTGACCTCATTAATCAATTATAAGTTTAACTCATTCACCCAAATCTGTAATTTCATAATGGAGTGATCTAGTCTTAAATTGAAAAATTCTAAATGTGTCTACAGTCTTATATATCTTACCTGCACATCTGTACTGGACAGACGTCCACACTCCAGTCAAAGCCTGTTGCATCACCTGTTGTCTGTCCTCTGGCAGCATCAACATGGCCTCCTGGACACAGTTCCAACTCAAACGGGCTTTTCTACACATCCAAGCTAGCCGATTCATGCAAGTCTTCGCTTCTCCGCTTCCTGCTGAAGTCTCAGAGGATCCTGCACTTTCACTTTGAGACTCTTGGCTTCCTGATCCACTTGCTGTTGACTGGTGACTTCCACTTTGAGACTCTTGACTTCCTGATCCACTTGCTGTTGACTGGTGACTTCCACTTTGAGACTCTTTACTTCCTGATCCACTTGCTGTTGACTGACCACTTCCACTTTGAGACTCTTGACTTCCAGATCCACTTGCTTTTGACTGACCACTTCCACTTTGAGACTCTTTGCTTCCTGATCCACTAGCTGTTGACTGACCACTTCCACTTTTAGACTCTTTGCTTCCTGATCCACTGGTTGATAATTCTCCACAAATTACTTCAGATTTGCTTCCGCTTTGTTTGGAGTTGCTGCCACTTTCTTCTGACCCATAGTCTTCTATGTAACACCTGTCAATATCTACAGGCCAGTCGATATCCATCTTGTAATCACTGTCAAGTTGATCTTCACAAATAATCTCCTCCTCCTCTTCAGTTGACCCCTGATGACTTGAAGATCCCTCAGCAGACTTACTACCTGATTCTTCACCTGACTTGCCACCAGAGCCAGAGCCAGATTTTGTAGATTTTGATCCAGATGTTTCTGTACTTCTTTTCTTCCTAGAGCTTTGTGTTTGGCTTCCACTTTCAGAGCTCCCTTTTGACTTGCTGCCACCTGAGTTACTGTTTGATTGGCTACCACTACCGCTGCTCTCCATTGATTGGTCAGGCTTGTTGTGTTTGAGGATTTCCACGGAGACAGAGTTGAATGCTGTGATACAGTGCATAGCTATCCTATCACAGTGGGAGGCTGTCATCGTCACAACATAATCAAGCTTGACATAGATTTTCTTCTGATCTTCATCTGAACAATGTCTGGCTTTCTCCTCTACACATTTCTTTGTTCTTTCAATCATGCTGCAAAATGGTAATATGCCTTACTTCTATCAATCATTTTTGTAACAGCATATCCATTATTTCAAATAAGTATATCAAATGGTCACATATAATTAACCCATCATTAATATTTTCAAGACAGGAAAATGAAATATGTCGCAATTTCACATTTCCCTATCGTTTGTTTTATTTCAATACTGAAGATTTAAATACTTTCATTTTTGTCAATGACCACTCAAATCACAGCTAAATTTTTTTAATGGGTTGTGCAATTAACTATAATTAGTATCGTGCATTAGGACTTAATATTATTAACTAAGGCATTGACTGTAAGATTCTTACCAATTAAAAGAGTAAAAAGTAAAGTAAAAATTTTTAGATGTCTCTGTCTATGCTGTTTGAATATCAATTATACTTACTTGCACATATCCTTCTCTCCAGCTTTAAGCATATTACTTAAATCTTCGATGCACTGAAGAGCTCCACATCGTTCACAGTAGATCTCTGGACACATATTACCCATACGACCTGTAAGCTTCTCATACATGCCATGGATGATTGATTTTTCGCTTACATCACATCCTGCAATCTGGCGCTTCACGCAATATTTGGCAGCAACAACAGCACTGAAATTACCAATCCAAAGTTTGGTGGTCTGATGCTTTTTGTTTAACTGTTCTGATGATAATACTTTTTATTTTTATTTTGAAATAAAAATTAATTCATAGCTTGTTGAATAATTGGCTCTGATCACTTTTAAACTGTAGTATTTAATATCCCATTAAGAATTTGAAAACATAATCACCTTTCTTGTGAATTAATCATGAGACCTTATATGTGACTTAATCATGTGACCTTACATGTGACTTAATACTGTTACCTTACTTGTGACTTAATCATGAGACCTTACATGAGACTTAATCATGTGACCTTGCATGTGACTTAATCATGAGACCTTACATGTGACTTAATCATGTTACCTTACATGTGACTTAATCATGAGACCTTACATGTGACTTAATCATGTGACCTTACATGTGACTTAATCAAGTTACCTTACATGTGACTTAATCATGTTACCTTACTTGTGACTTAGTCATGTGACCTATCACGTAACGTTATCATGTGACCTATAATATATAATACATGAGACTTTTTAATATGTGACCTTACATGTGACTTAATCATGTGACCTTACATGTGACTTAATCAAGTTACCTTACATGTGACTTAATCATGTTACCTTACTTGTGACTTAGTCATGTGACCTATCACGTAACGTTATCATGTGACCTATAATATATAATACATGAGACTTTATAATATGTGACCTTACATGTGACCTATTCATGTGACCTTACTTGCAGACACTTTCTCTGTTTTCCCCGGAGGCTACAAGTTTAGTGTGCGCAGTCACCAGGCAGTTGAGTGCCCCAATGTCATTACACATGTTTCCTTCCTCTCCACAGACTGGTGGCATTGGTTTGGGGACTTGAGGGGCCACACAGGCTAAATGTGCTAGTATGGTCATATCCCAATATGCCTGTAATACACTGCGGCGCCTATTCTCGTCACAGTCCTGTATACTCTTTAAAACACACGTCTCTGTTGTCTGGATTTGCCTGTAAAATATGGTACAAATAAATTAGCTTTGAGCATTTCGCTTACAATATGACAGTTACACAGAACAAATATAATGATCTGAAGTGAATATTGGTGCTTGTAAATATTTTATTTGTTCTTGGTGCTTGTAAATATTTTATTTGTTCATCACCAGATAATAGTAAATCATTCGCCCCTGAAGACACATTTGGTCTCCTGTAAATCACAGACCAGACTAGTCCATCTTGAAGTTAGAGGTGAATGATCTAACCGAAATTCCCTGTTACTTAGACGTGAAGTACAGAGAAACAATATATCTGTAAGGATAAAAGTTGAATGATTCATGCAGTACTCTTTAATATAGATAATATTCTTCATGATTATTTGTTAAGAAAAAAAAATCGAAAAAAAGGTGTAAAGAAATCCCTTGGACCTTAAAAGTATAAACCAGATGGTTTGATATTTGAGGCAGTGAACTGGAAACCCACCGTCCAAATATCCTGAATCTGGTAATCATAGGTATTGAAAAGAGGAAATTAAAGACAAAATAATGAACAATAGACATCTAGCTTTCAACCTTTACATCTACTGAAAACATCAATGTGTACTCACGAGCAGATGGCTGAGCGCACTGGTGTATGTTGGTAGCGAGCAATCGTTCTAGACATGGCAGCGAGACATGGTGCAGCTTCCTCTGGATGGCAGTACTTTGGAGTGTAGTCCTCCGGCGACTGACAAATACCCTGGGACCTGACCAGCTGCTTCGTCCACTGGGATAGCTGTACAAACTTCTGTTGCTTCTCAGAGGAACATGTTACGGTCATATTTGTGACACAGTCCGAGTACACTTCAGTAACACTGTTCAAAAGAATTCATTTTTCATACTTATTATTATAGAAAAGTACCTAAATGTTGGAATAAACTGTCGAGCTTTTGCATACTGATAATTGCATGAATCTACACTAGCTATGCATGATTGTCATATTCATCAAATGTTTCAACATCATTAACTCCTTATCTTCCAAATATATGTTATATTTCAATATTAATTCGCTAAAATTTTAATTGATAACTGTACTGGAAATAACATTACCTGGTAGGTTGTGCAATATAAAATCATCATAATTTCAAAATGATAATTCCAATTTATTACACGCTTATTTTTTGCTGTAAACAATCACAATCTAACACATACTTGATAACATTATTGTCCTCCTAAAATGACCTCCTGAAATGACTTTAATGTTCATTGGTCAACTATTCAGAAGGCCTATAAGGTTATTACAACCATTATATATATATTTTTTTACCTGCAGACAGAGCCTCTCGCTGCAATAGGCAGAAGGCCAGTCAGAAGGGACCTAGCCTGGTTCTGGTAGCATTGTACTGCCTCAGTTAGATGGCAAGTCAGTGGTTCTGAAACAAAAATCAGTCAGTAACATTACTTTGGAAGTCTCAAGGTTGACTTTAGAATGAATTAACTAGATGCTGAAGTTCAGAGGTATTTCATAAATTTTGAAAAACAGAGTAAATCTTAAGTGTTATAGTTATATTTTGAATATGATTGAGCTGTACAACAGGTTTAGTTCAGGAGAAGTTCCACACGCTGTGATTTTGTGTTTCTTTCTTCAGTTTATTTGATAAAATGATCAGTGAAAGATGATTTACTTACCCTCAGGACATGGAATGGATGCAACAAACTGTTCAGCAATACCACTGAGTTCGGAGAAATCATCGACTGTGAACAGGAACTTGTCATCGCCGGCAATAGCTTTTAGTTGAACCATATCAACATTTCCTATACCTATAACCAGTAGAGTGACGTCCATATCACGGAGAAGATTTGCTTCATTTTCTGAATTGTCACTAGAGGAGCCATCAGTCAACAGAATGACTATCTTAGGTGCTTCAGCACGAGCTCCTTCTGCTTCTGTAAGAGTGTTTTGGCGAACAAACTTCAAACCTTTTTCAATCTCTGTTCCTCTTTGATTGTATGGAATGCTGTCGATGTTATCAAACATATCTTGTGCAGTGGTGTATGTGTTCAGTCCAAATCGTTTGATTGGATCTCTGGAGAACGTTACCAGAGCTACTTGCATCAGGCCTGTTTCAATGTTGTCAGCTATGACGGGGTTGTTGATAAGGCTTTTAACAAAGTCTTTTTGTACCTGGAAGTTGGAGGCCCCTATACTGCTGGACTCATCCACCAGGAAAACCAGATCAGCTGGAGCTGAACCGCAGTCTAAAAATAACACAGAAAATCATGAAGTCCTTAACTAACAACAGTAACATAAACTCTTGATAACAACTAGAACTGTCGCCAGAGTGGACGACAAATATTATTTAGTAATAAGTCCATTAATAGAGGACATTGCAGATCCCTATATAGTTTACTCAACTCCCCTTTATGTCAGGGTTCTGTGTACCAAATTTTATCAAAATCTGTCAGGTAGTTTAGGAGGAGTTAGCCAGACAAAGTTGTGTAGACAGACAGACAGACGGACGGACGGACGGACGGACGGACGGACGGACGGACGGACGGACGGACGGACGGACGGACAGACAGACAGACAGACAGACAGACAGACAGACAGACAGACAGACAGACAGACAGACAGACAGACAGACAGACAGACAGACAGACAGACAGACAGACAGACAGACAGACAGACAGACAGACAGACAGACAGACAGACAGACAGACAGACAAGCCGATTCCACTTAACTTTGTTGGAAGGAGGTATGATATCAGATAGTCAGAACCCATAATTTCCATCTCCTACTAACTACACCATAGACCATAAAAGACTTTCATAGAGTACACATGAAGAAAGCTAATTATAATTAAATAAGATTTATAATATACATCCAAAGTTTTGCACTACTTGTTTTTTTAATACACTTAATAGAAAGGATTAAACTTTGTCCATCAAATAATTTGCTTTTTCTCACCTTTTTCCGTTGAGTTTTTCACTGAAAATGACAAAAAAACATCAATTTAAATTCTCTAAACATATATTTGATTCTTTTCCAACAAATGATATTAATTGATAGAACTAATTATCTTTGTTTATTTACTTTTTGTGTTTGCGAGGACATCAAAATTTCTCAGAAAACTTTATCTTTGTAGAGAGTTTAAAGAAAAAATTCCAAGTTAAGACGCCTTCAAAATATCTTTTAAAGGTCCACTACCTTTCCGAAAAGAAAAAATCTAAGTTTCTTAAACACAATAATTACATTGGAAAATGTATATCGATGGCCTAAAATGAGGTTACAACACCAAACAAATTCATGATTCCAGCTGTAATCTATGTTAACACACAGGGGGCCAACTCAATGAAAATGGATGTTGTCATACATTTTTTTTTGTATTTGGAGGATGGACTGATGAGTATATATGACAGTCATGTGATTTTTTTCAAAAAATACGAGATTTGAAAAATTATTAAAAAATCGGGATATTTACTATAAAACAGAGAAAGGGACGACAGTCGCCATATTGGATTTTTTACCCCCACCTCGATTAAAGTTAATTTTTTCACAATAGTATACCTTTTTTCCTAGAGTCATAATCACGCATCAGTCCTCCGATAATCCATAATCACACACAAACCATGCAAAAGCATATAAACGATGTCTATATAGTCAAACGCAATATTTTAATCCAAAACTACCGGCGCTTTCTGACTTGTGACATCGAAAGCAACGTCCTAGTGAAAAGCGATTAGAGTGTCTTCCCCTGCAGTGTAATTCAATGGGTTTAGTCAGAGGTATTCCGATACGTTTTAATATTCAAATTTTCCGCGAAAACAAACGTATCGGAATATCTCTGATTAAACCGATTGAATTACACTGCAGGGGAAGTCACTCTAATCGCTCTTCACTAGGACGTTGCTTTCGATGTCACAAGTCAGAAAGCGCCGGTAATTTTGGATTAAAATATTGCGTTTGACTATATAGACATCGTTTATATGCTTTTGCATGGTTTGTGTGTGATTATGGATTATCGGAGGACTGATGCGTGATTATGACTCTAGGAAAAAAGGTATACTATTGTGAAAAAATTAACTTTAATCGAGGTGGGGGTAAAAAATCCAATATGGTGACTGTCGTCCCTTTCTCTGTTTTATAGTAGGCCTAAATATCCCGATTTTTAAATAATTTTTCAAATCTCGTATTTTTTGAAAAAAATCACATGACTGTCATATATACTCATCAGTCCATCCTCCAAATACAAAAAAAAATGTATGACAACATCCATTTTCATTGAGTTGGCCCCCTGTGTGTTAACAGTGAAGATTCATATCGCTGTTTTGCTGTCTGGCGCAGTGATAATCAACTATTCACACGGTAATTAGAACGACAGTAGAAGAAAATTAACATTTAATTCATTTTAATTAAACTGTGCAAAAGATGATTGTGAGTGTAGCATTAATAACATTTGCTACTCTCCAAAATTATCAATTTCTATTTCAAATAATTGAAAACTGTTTCGGAGAGGCAGTGGGTCTTTAAATTAGTATAGTGCTCTCCCACAGATGGTTATTCTGACTATGGTTTATTCCTTACAGAATTATCAAAAGTTTACTGAGCTCACCTTTAGCACAACAAACAGCGAAGGTGTCTGTTGGTGAAATTACACAGCGAGAATCTGACGGACAGAAACCAGAAGAGCCTCGACCACAAAAATATTCTTCACCACTATCATCCTTCAGGGGATCTCCCACCTCACAGGGACTTTCTGCAGCTGTAATGGACAGAGTTTATCAAAAGTAAAAAATTGTAACAAATTAATTCTCATAAACATATTTTGCTGATTAATAGCAGATAACAAATATAATGCAGGTGGAAAATTTGAGAGTTTTTGAGATATGCTTAAAGCACTGAATTTTATAATTTCTATGGTGACTTTGACAATATAATTAACCCTAAAGGTTTTGCTTCATACCTGGTATAATGAAATTTTGAGAAAAATTATTTTGAATTAATTCCTTCATGAATTTGTCTTAAATGATTTTGGAAATTTGTTCAGCCACACTGAAACGAGAGTTATATTTTAATTACTGTAATTGTAAAAGTAATTGTATTTATTCCTAGCTATAAATTCATGGAATTACCATATTACTGTAAAAGGAAAAAATAAAAAACTTGTCATGACTATTTGATTTAAGCATGGTGAAGGGCATTATTAAATAATATAGATATATGCTGCAATAATAGAGACAGAGGGTAGAGAAGCTGAAATAGAAAGTGGTTTCCCTTTTTTCCCCTTTTCCCCATTAAACATTATAAGCCACTGTGTAATCATGAGGTCACTGGATAAATAATTCACTGTGAGCTAACTCACCACCTTGACACAGTTCCGTTAGCTGTGCCACCATTTTGCTGCCAAGGGTCTGCACCAGGCGCTGTGAGATAACAGGTAGAGAAGAAGACACACCATCGATACACTCCATTAACTCAGAAAACATGGAGCAAAGAACGGTTTGGTCAGGGTTGGGCGAAAACAAGAACTGTTCCTCCAGACCAGCAATGAACTGTCCTGTACAGTTCCCAGCCCCCATCTCCTGGTCGTAAGGGGCAGGCCAGCTGATGGCTATGTCACAGGGTGCGACAGTGTTTGATTGAAATACTTGAGTTATGTAGGCAGTGAAGTTTTCATACAAGTCAGAGACATCCGAGTCTTGGCATCCACTGATGTAACTTGTCATACAGGAAGACATAGCATTTGTTCTGAAATGATAAATTAATATTGCAATAATACCCTTCTTGCCGTAATTAATGCCCCTACCCGTATAAGCGCCCATCCCATTTTCTGAAGAAGGAATTAAAGTTGTATAAATGCCCCCATTCCATAAATTTAACAATGTTTTACAACATATGATGCTAAGCTAACATCAGAAATTTACATTTGGGTTCCCTAAGTATAACCTTAATATTGAACTAAAATTGTTTCTAAGAAGAACCACTCGTCTTGACTTCTTTGTGACAACTATAGGGCACGCCATTAACAAGTCAACTTACCCACAAATGGTGGTCTCATTCACCGTACTTGGGAGACATCTCATCCAGCCATTGGCGTCACATATAGATGGAAGCGTAGAGCATGACTGGTTTACCTCCCCTGTTTTCGGATCGTCCACCAAATAGGAGGAGTTGCTGTTACAATGGAGGATCCTTGTGATTGCTGGACATTTGTTTCCGATAAAAGACCTCAGAGCATCCAGCGAATTAGAAATGTCTGCGACCTGATCATCGGAGCAGTTTAAAGTAGCAGCGTGCACTACAGACAGGGTGTAACTTAATTCTCTAAAACAAAAAATAAAAAAAGAAAACAATTAATAAAACAAGAGGCCCATGGGCCTTAATGGTCATCTGACTCATGGCACAAAACAACAAAGTCACAGTAAAAGTAGTGGTTAACGATTAATATAAACAATACAAAGAACTCCTTAGTTGAATATGTAAGTTTCTGAAATAGGTAAATGTCATTTGTTGAACAAACTTGGTAGCCCTTCATCCATATATGGTTGTAACCCATTCAAGGATTAATATAAGGAGTCAGATTTTAAAGCCAAATTTCAGCAAAGCTCCCATTTTGGACCTCCGCCGTACTATCCCAATGGGTCTTAGCTTGGTCCTTTATAAAATATGATTGTCCTCACCTAAAGTTCCCCCTTCTGAATCAATTAAAACCCCTATAGATCAATTTTCACTGAGATCGGAGACTGAAACCTGAAAACAGGAAGTGGGCCAGCGGCCATCTTGGAATACCAAAATCTTTACGAAAATGTTTGCATGTTGTTCGGCATCAATTAAAACCCCTATAGACCAATTTTGATTGAGATCGGAGACCAAAACCTGAAAACAGGAAGTGGGCCAGCTAAAATATTATTGTCCTCAATCCCTCAATCCCAAGGCGTTGGACCAGGCTCATTTATACAAAATATGATTGTCCATCCCCAATGATGTTTCACACCAAATATGGATGAAATCCATCAAAGGATGAAGGAGGAGTAGGATTTTAAAGCTAAAATTAAAAAAATTTGCCCTTTTGGGACCCCACCCCCCAAGCCCCTAGAGGTCTGACCAGACTCATTTATATAAAATATGATTGTCCTTCCCCAATGATGTTTCACACCAAATATAGATGTTATCTATTCAAGGATGAAGGAGAAGTAGGATTTTAAAGCTAAAATTAAGAAAATTTGCCCTTTTGGGGCCCCGCCCCTCTGCCCCTATGCCCCTAGGGGTTGGACCAAGGATGTTTCATACCAAATATGGATGTAATTCACTCAAGGGTTTAGGAGGAGTAGGCTTTCGTATAAATAGTTTTACGCACGACGCACAGCGGACGGTGGACGGTGGACAGCAGACGGCGGACGGCGCATGACGACGGACAAAACACAATGACAATAGGTCATCCTGACCTTTGGTCAGATGACCTAAAAACCTGAATATTTGCAAACAAATTAATTATACAGCAAGCAGATCAAAGGATTCCTTAAAGATGCTCCATTGCCAACAGAACTTAGACGACAGTCATCATTTGACCAATAATTGGTGCTTACTCATGTAAATGTATGTCTAATTAACACAAAAAGACAATATAAAATAATTGGTTTTGCTTTTGGTAGATGTGCAATCAGTACTTCATTACATAGAGGGAATAGTGACATGGACTTTTTTCAGGATGCAATTAATTATTTTCAATATTTTCATCTTCAAGTAAGGTCAAATTTTTCAATGATGGTATTGTTGTAAAGTAAGGAACTTTTGAAACTTCAGAAAAGTACTGATTCATCTGTTCCTGTTTTTGATAAAGAAAAAATACCATTTGTCAGCAATGTAGCATCTTTAAGGTTTCTGTATATCTGTTAATGACCTTACCTGCAGGTTTCATCAATGTTGTGGATCCCAGTATTTGCAAGTGACATAACACTAAAGAACTGCAGACTAGCTTCCGCTATATAGGGGAGACAACTGTGCATGTCCGGAATCTCAGGTCGAATTAAAGGACAAGCCAGCTGGTACACTGAATGGTATAACTCTAGAGCATTAGCATGACGGGACTGAACAGAGGAGGAGCAGGTCATCATCGAGTCTTTAACACACTCACGAACCTCATCATAATTACTGCAAGGAAAAATATAAAAAAATATTTTCATGTTCTAAAATTAATTTTCCCAAAATTAACTAATTAATTATTAAAAAAAAATTACCTCAAAGTTGTTACAAAATGTATAGCCAAGTATTAGCACAGAATGCAGACTGAAAAATGTAAGTTTACTTATTGATTTCTCTAAATTTGCAAATTGATTTATGTCTTACTCTGTGTAACAATTTTTTAAAAGGCTAAAAAAATTATCTAAATTTAGTTCTATTTGTTTCAATTTTTAAGCATCCTGGGTGTGCTTATTAGATTAAATATGGTATCTTAATTAATACCTACTTTTTCTGATCTTTCACATTTTGGAGTTTGATATTATTTACCTGCAAACACTTGACTGATGAGAGAATGGCATGAACGACTTGGTGAAGAGCTTGAGAAAATTTGTGGAAAGACAAACTGATGCCTTAGAACTGTCACATTGTTCCTCTGTTACTGTGTCTGAAAAATCAGACAAATTGTATAATTACACATATATATGAAAGTTAGGATTTTTTTTCAGACACAATTTCTGATAACAATTTGTGAATCAAACTTAAGAAATGCTGTAACTGAACATATACATGTACGAACAAGTATGAAAATAATTCAATATCAGTTAAGCCTTGCTAGCCTAGGATAATAGGATTTGTATATCTTGATTAAAACAAATCTTTGAAGACTATATATGAAGCTGACTCATAGCATATTCATGTTAAACCTTAACATCAAATCACATTAGGTCTGATTTTATACTTAAAAATTTAATAAAAAGTTTAATAATTATTTGTAAAATCATGAGTCTGGTTTGATTAGTTAATAATTAGCATCCTATTAACAGTCAGGGTCATTCAAAGATGTGCCATATTTAAATAGTGATGGAAAGACAGAGTACCGCAGAAAAACCACTGACCAGTGGTCAGTACCCTGACAACTCCCTTACATGGGATTGAAACTCCTAACCCTGAATGTAGGGGTTATGGTAAAATGTCTGGATATTTTAACCACTTGGACACACAGGACTATGGCTCCAATTTGGCAGGACATGACACCACGGCCCCATAAAACATGAAATAATTTATAAGTCTACAATTTGCTGGGTGCTAATACAACTTAATTTCCTCAAACCATGATAAGTATTAACGCTGTAAGCAAGTAGGTGCCAGAAGGTCATTTATTTGATAAGGAGCGTGATTGACTTTCTAAAGATCACTCAATTCTCACCTGGCCTTGCACACATCTCCATGCAAGCAGAGGTACTTTCAAAATTATTATCATTTCCTTCACATCCACCATATGAAAATGGTTCACACATTTTTGAGGTGGAATTGTAGAAAAACCTAGGCACAAGAGCTTTGCATGGTCCAATATCCATAGGCTGATCACAAACATATGAATCTGTCAAAAAACACAAGGAAATTACAGTAGGATACACCCTAACGATCTTGATGGTAACACCTTAAGTTAACCTACTCTATGTTTTAAAAGTTTATGCTCTTTGAATGCTGTGTAAAGTAGTAGGCATCAATGGAATAAAGAGATTCCTGAAATTTCACAATTTTAAACGCAAAATTGCTTTTCAAAAAGAATTTATCACATCAATGAAAATAAACAGTTGATCATTGTAAAAACATAGGTTTGATTTGTTTAGCATCCTATTAACAGCCAGGGTCATACATTTAAGGAGATGAAAAGACAGAGTACCGCAGAAGAAACCACTGACCAGCTAGCACTCAGTTCCTGGCAACTTCCTTACATAGATTCGAGCTCGCAGACCTGAATGGAGGGCTTGTGGTAAGATGTCTGGACATTTTAATCACTTGGCCACACGAGACTGCAGCTCCAGTTTGGCAGGACAAATGCCACCGTGGCCTCATAGAACACCATTATTCTAAGTCTACCAATTGGGGTGTGGCAAAGGAACTTAAATATTCTCTAATCATGGAAAAGACTTGTTATAAAACAAGTCTGTGTCTAAAGTCTTTGGTTATTTGTTTGAAAAGAAACTTGATTAATTTTCTTAAGATCAATGAAATTCTCACCTGGCCCTGCACACATCTCCATGCAAGCAGGGGCACTTTCAAAGTTATTATCATTTCCTTCACAACCTCCATATGAAAATGGTTCACACACTTTGGATGCGGAGTTGTAGAAATACCTAGGCATAAGAGCTTCGCATGGTCCCTTATCCATAGGCTGCTCACAAACATCTGAATCTGACAAAAACACAAGGAAATTAGAGTTAGGATACTTAATTCATAACCTTCTTGATGGTAACACATTGAATTAACCTAGGTACACATACATGCATATGTATTAAAACTTAAAAGTTTATGCACTTGAATAATGTGTAAAGTAGTTGGGGGTCAATTAAATAATTTTTTAGGCAAAATTGATTTTCAATAAGAATTGCTCACATTCATGAACATCCATGAAAATAGTCAGTGCACATGAAAAAAGTGCTTTTTTGACAACATGCAGAAAATTTGATTACCATATTATTTAAGCTGAGGTTTTAAAATGTGCGCAATTAATGAAACGATAATTTATTAAGTAATAACCTGCTTAATTACTAGCGTAATCACTAAAATGTGAACATATGTTCAAAGCCTGTGAATATTTCAGTAAACTTTACCTTTAGTGTCATAATCCATAGTCATACAATGTTCTGCAAAGAAGTCGTTGAAGAGTGCTTCAGATCGAGAAAGTAAATATCTAGACGCAGAAGGTAGATGCAAATCTTCCTTACATTTAGAAAAACTCCAAAAAGCCATACACAGCCTCTGAGTGGGCTCATCAACTCCATCAATGGCCAGACGAAATTCTGAAGCTGTCTGAAGCGAGCATTTTGAAAGTCTAGTGGAGTCTTCATTCGGAAGATCGAAGAAGGATTCTAGATCTTTCCCTGGACAATCTGTAGGAAGTTCTCTTTTTATGTTATCTAACATAAACATAGCCACTGCTGTCTGCATCTGATGACAAGGTCTTATCAAATCACCAACACAGTGCATTGTTGAATTAACGGAACTGAAATAAAACAATACTTTAAATCTCAGTATTAAGAAAAAAGGCTGTGACATATTCACACAAGTCATGTGTAAAAGAGCTTTGAATTAAAAAAGTTGTATGGGTAGCATAGGCTGAGTGTGTCAATTCTACAACAACTATCCATTGCTGGGTCATGTTTTCTTTTTTTAGATTAGTATTTTCCTTTTCAATATCTGACTAAGACAGACGTCAAGAAAGTATACATCTGATTTACTTGCTGAAAGCAACACTTGATTTAACTGTTACCTGTTAGTGATCGAGATAGGGTTATCTCAGTCGAGGGCTAAGATTTTGTAACTTAATCCCAACCGAGGCGTTAGCCGAGGTTGGTACGTTACAAAATCTTTGCCAGGGACTGGAATAACCCGATCTCGATCACTTAAAGGTAATAGATTTTTTTCATGTGCCTCTAAGATATAACAAACCCATCTATATATGCATTCAGAGTGTAAAATTATCCTGTCTTGGACCTCCTGGTTTTGTGCTTCGATTTCAGTCATTCCGCGTAAAAATATAGATTGGTTATATGAAAACGATGATCAATTGGTATATGCTGTTTTCATAATTTAAAACAACAGTCAAAAAATTCATGGTAAATGACTAAGTGCACATATTTCTAATAATATTGATTATCTGACACGTGTGACGTCACTGATTCGACGTATGATGTCAAATGCGTGGACTGTTAGATGAATGGCGTAAAATTCCGCCAAATATTGCGTAAAGGTACCAGACAGATCGGACAAGATAGAAAAATCTAGCACCGGTATTGTGTGAGATTTCCCTGTCCGAGGTGAAAGAAATATAATTCATGTACCGGTAACACCTTGTCCACCTAGTCTCCTACTTTGGCTATGAGGAACTCCCTTTGAATGAGCCACTTCATACCTCTGCCATCTTATAGTAGATTACTGACATGCAAATTTGCCAATAACAACACCAATGTTTCTCTAACTTCGCATTTCTAAACAGCCATTCAAATTATTTCCCATGCTCAGCAAGATTATCAATGGATACTTACTCACAGGTAGGAGACATTTCTGAAGAAAAACATTCTTCCTCAATATCTCCAACCCTACACTTTGGCTTTATCTCTGGACATTTTTGGGAGGTAGTGGGCGGGGCTCTGGTGGGTGGAGAGGGTGCTGTTGTGGAGGGCAGCTGATCATGGCACTGGTTTCCTACGATGTACATCAGCTTGTGAATAGCATTCTTTACCAGATTCTTCTGATAATCACTACAGCCAACAATGTTGTCGTAGGCACAGGTCAGCGTTCTACCAACCTCTCTGTCCAAAACAAAACATTAACACATTTCAAAACTAAAACAGTCCTCAGATTGGACGAGTAATTAATACCACTCACTGCACTTTGGTAATTATATATATATATTTACAGTCAGTGGTGAATTGATAGTATAAACCCCATTGATTTCAACCAAAGGCTACTCAACTTTATTTCTCGATAAATTGAGTATATCACGCGCAATTTGGAGCCGCGCGGATGAATTTATGATGGTCCAAATCAGAAACTTTTGGTGTTTTCAGTACCGAACGTACAGACTGTACGTTCGATGAACATGTACATGTACATGTATCAAGTAGGTTTGAACACATATATACATGTACGTGTGTAAATACAAAATGTAGAAAAGCTACATTGTTTATGTTACTACCGTACCTCTTTGAGCAATGCTTCCGTGCGTATGATAAATAAACAATGTTGTACAATGCACAGTTTTGCACATTCCAATGACGTCGCAATGTTTACATATTGTGTGTCGGTGAGTCTGTGTTGTTCGCTACAACATTTAACATCTTTGGTTGTACGCAAATGGAGAAGATATGTCAGGACAACATCAGTCTTTGAGTTGCATAAGTTTAACCAAAACGACCTAGCACGACAATATGCATTTTTGTTCACCTCGGGGGACAGACAAGTCCTGTCGTAATCTACTGTGAATCGGCGAGAGTACAGTAGGCCTTACATACACAATGTACGTTTGGGTGTTTCGAAATATCAATGAAACGGAATCCTACAATTGTAGCTTTACAATACTTGTAATAGATATCTCTAATATTTATTGAAGTGTTTGAAACAACAATATAAATATAAGCTAAAATTTTGAGAGCGGTAAACGTTTACAGTACAGTACTTAGTTGGCCTACCTGTGTTTGTACATGTTCCTCGAAACGACGTCCGATACATTTGAAAATCTCCAAGTTCCGGAAATAATGACATGGAACTATGTAAACACTCGTGTATTCAAGTAATTTTAAACGTGAACTGATTAAGTAGAACTCAAGTGATCACAAAATTGAAGAAACTCTCTGTTTGTCACACCTCCTTGACACAGGCGGTTTGAATCGGACGCCGCGTCACAACTACGTTAAATATCCTGCCACGTTATGAATTGTGTAAGCGTGTGTAATCATACGAAGTAAAAGATTAAACCTAAGTGCTTTGCACCATGGTGTTTTTAACAACAGATAAATAGAACGATTTATAGTTTCATACCGGGAAAACCCCAGATATATGCTTCATCAGACGGAACTCATTTTATTTGTATGTTCATTGATAAATTGGCGGGAATTTCCGCCACTTCGAGTGGCTGTTCCAAATGCCTGTCGGAACCAAACGATATAATTCAATTTTAGTCATATAAATGCCAGAAACACTATTAAGGGTACATTTTGAGCTATGAAAATAATAGGTAAGACTGTAAATATAAGGATTAAAGTCTCTTTCTGGTGGTTCTATCGAAGGATAAAGTTGAGTAGGGTATCGATATTTGTTTCATGGACCGCTTCGCGGTCCATTCCAAATATCGATACCCTACTCAACTTTATCCTTCGATAGAACAACCAGAAAGAGACTTTAATCCTTAAATAATAACTCATTTTGTAGGGGACATTGCAGAACCCTATATTCTATATATAGTTTACTCAACCTCTCTTTATCTATGGGTTCTGTGTACCCAATTCGATCAAAATCAGTCACATAGTTTAGGAAGAGTTTGCCGGACAAAGTTGTGTCTACAGACAGACAGACAGACAGACAACCTGATTCCAAAATGTTCCCCCCCCCTTAACTTTGTTATGGGAGCTATAAATACTCAAATTCTAAGCATAATTACACCATTTGTTTCAATATTGTTTTCTTAATATTTAAATTTCTGAATTAATAGTTGCCTGAAATTTTTACTTATTACATAATCATATCAAAGTTGTTTACTCACAAACACATTTCTTGAATGGCTTCTTTATATTTCCCACTGGATAAGAAGACTTGCAGTGCCATCTCATGAACATTAGAATCTTGGATGCATGTCATTCCATCCTCAAACTCACAGAGTGCACTAGCTGGTGCCGAAGTAGTGGTGGTAGGATTTACAGCCTCTGTAACCTCAGCTAAACCAGTCTGACAGTCGTCGTCCTCCTGTTCCCTGGATTTTATACATGTGTCACTGACAATGTGATGAAACATCTGCTGGGATCCCTTGTGGTCCATGTACAGACCCCAGAGAAATTCCTCTGAAACATCATTGAAATAGCTCTCTCTAAATCTGTAATTTTCCCTGTAGTCTTCTTCACTCTCTGGCCAACTATCTTTGCTTCCTTTACTTTGATTATTTCCACTTTCCTTACTTCCAGAAGCTGAACCACTTTCTTTACTTCCAGATGCTGAACCACTTTCTTTACTTCCAGAAGCTGAACCACTTTCTTTACTTCCAGATGCTGAACCACTTTCTTTACTTCCAGATGCTGAACCACTTTCTTTACTTCCAGATGCTGAACCACTTTCTTTACTTCCAGATGCTGAACCACTCTCTTTACTTCCAGATGCTGAACCACTTTCTTTACTTCCAGATGCTGAACCACTTTCTTTACTTCCAGATGCTGAACCACTTTCTTTACTTCCAGATGCTGAACCGCTTTCTTTACTTCCAGATGCTGAACCGCTTTCTTTACTTCCAGAAGCTGAACCACTTTCCTTACTTCCAGATGCTGAACCTTTTTCCATACTTCCAGAGCCATGGCCACTTTCACCACTTCCGTAACCTGAAGAACTTCCTGATGACATATGATCAAACAATCCCATTCTTCTCCTACATTTTTCGAAATTTCCTCCAGTCATAATTACAGGGGATTCCTTGTCCATTGAAACTTGACTTTAAAGCAACAAAATCATAATACTCAAATTAAGTTATTGTTCTAATAAGGATAACACTGCCAACAGAGGAACATGATTCTGAACAAAAGTACTATTTATTACAGAAACCTTGGCAAAAACTAAAAATTTAACCCATTTTTAAAATCTCCATGAGTAATGCTAAATCAAAAGCCAAGAAATGTACATTTACTTAAATAAACAGTACTATATACAAAAAACCTTATGACCGTCTGTATATATAACTGTATGTCTACATTAACAACTGATTTTAACATTCCTGTGCACTTTCTGCTTGATGATGAAATTGTGCATAATGATCACCTGCCTATTTCACATGTATCAAGCTTAATTTTCGAAGAGGCCCATTAACTATTTATATTTTATCACATAATCCATCTGATGTCCAGTGATTTTGCCCATGTAATATTTTTGTATATGTCACTAGTGTAATATGACCTAGAGTGATTTTAAAAAAAGTTTTAATTTATGCTTGCCTATTCGGCTTGTAAAAATGAAAACTTCTTAGAGATGTTTCATGAAATCTCATATGAAATGAACACTCATGTAAGATCCTATATATAATCTAATTAATATAGCTTAATGTTGTGACATGCTTATACTTAATCAAATAAACACATATATTGTTTGTTTGTAGTTGAGTAGATAACCTTAATAAGTACACCTACCCACAAATATCCTTAGGCCTGGTGTATGGTAAACCAAGCAGGATACTGTATGCCAGGTCACCTCCTAACCACGCCCCCTTCATTATATTCTCCGAAATCATCAGTTCCTTGCAAATGCCATGAGCAGTCAAACTTAGAATATGAAGATGAAACATTAATGACTCAATCCCATTACCAGTATTTTCATCGGACTTATCATCATCTTCCATTGAGTTATTTCCCTTTGAAATAGTAGTATTATCTCCCATTGGACTCCCTGGCATGGTTGTGTTTTCAGCAGAAGTGGGATTTTCTGTCACAGAAGAGTTGTCTCCCTTTCCAGTGTTTTCATCTTGCTCCATGCTGTCTCTTTCCATTGAAGAGAAGTCACTCATCTCACAATTGAATGTGTGATTGTAAACACAGGCTAGTGATCCCTGTAATTTTCTGCATTGATAAAATTAAACACATATTTTTTTTTTATCAATACACAAAAATAACTCAATTGAACTTTAATGTTAACAATGAGTTTTGATTATGGTATATATAGTAATCATATATCTATAACCTAAATACATTTATCTATTTTCAAATGCTAATAATATATTAGCATGAATATAATTTAATTTTTCATCCATGATTATTAATGACATACAGCAGTCTTACTGCTAGTCAATACCACGGCAGTTTCATAAATTAATATATATATTAATATATGCAGTAGTTTGTGTCTTTCACAACTAGCATTTAATGTCTCAAACAGTGCCAAGCATACAACCACAACATGTTTTTTACTGTAAGTGCTAATTAACATTTTAAACACATTATTTCTTCCACATCTGGATCAACTATATTAAGAAAAGTGATGTCCCTTGTTCAGAAATAAAACAAGGCTCACGTTGACCAGCCAAATTCTTTCACTTGTGTGAAGGTCCACTTGACAGACCCATGTAAGATTCTATAAATCTTAAAGTGTTAATGTTCTTACCCACAAAGCAGTGGTGCTAGTGTCAACTGATTCAACAGGACATGTATAGTTGTTCCAGCCTCTTCAAGACAAGGCATTGCTTTCTCCAACTCACATGATCCAGAGCCACAGAAGTCCTGATGGGTCAACATCATCTTATTGACTAAGATCATAATGGCATGCTTTTGGACTGCTGAGCACCCTACCACAGCTGAAGTCATACATTTGGCTGACCATAGTGACTGCCTACACAGGAACAAAGCGGAAGACGTAGAATTAATCAACGACAGCAAAGATCACATAGTTTGAATGGATAACATGACTCCAATAGCACTAACATACTACAGCAAACTTAATTTTCCCTAGATGTCACTTAACTTTTACCCATATTTTGAAAAAAGGTAGTTCCCCCCAAAAACGGAGATTGATCCTCAATAGAATGGTAACTTTTACAAGGACATTTTTTACATCCTAGATTATAATTTCAGGGTTTGCGTTTATGTCCTCCCCTAGCGCCAATATCATTCATAAGCATAAAAACTCAAAAGGACAATTTCAATTTCATTTGGGGACTCTATTTTATCTCGAGGAACACCATTTATAGAAAAGCCAGTACAAACCTAGAGTCAGTTTTCATACCTACAGATTCCTGTGATGGACATATCAGATAACACATCCATAAACTGAAGGAAGCATACTGCTGATGCTTGTAAGTCACATGTAGGGGAGCAGTTTTCCTCGTCATCTTTTTCATAGGATGTGCTGCCCTTCCCACTTGATCCACTTTCTTCTCTGCTTTCACTTTGACTACCACTGGTACTTTGGCTGCCACTTTTGCTGCCACTTTGGCTTCCGCTTCTGTCATAGCTTCCACTTTGGTACTCACTGCGGTCATAGCTTCCACTTTGGTCCCCACTTAGGTCATGATCATGGCTTTCACTTCGGGCTCGGCTTCCACTCTCATGTGATCTACTTTCACTTTTCTTCTTCCAATCAATGTCACTGATATCATAGCTGGAGTCTTCTGTACTACTTAGAACTTCATCACTGCCAAAACTTCCTTGATCTATAGATCGAAATATGAAAACAAAAATATTTCAGCACTCTGTTCTTAAATTAGTCTCAATAAAGTGCCTGTGACATGTTTTGTGTTTGATAAATATCCACTTTAGATCAAAGAGCAATTATAGTGTAAAAAGAGCTGTATTAATTAAGCTACAAATGTAAACATAAACACTGAATCTAAAATTGTTTTAAATAATGCCAGTACAGTTGTGGTCTCATTTACATGTGTATATATAAAATAATAATTAAATACAAAGTCAATTTAATTACATTAATGATGTGGATTACATATGTTATGTTGTATTTTTACATGTTTATATTGCATAATTTCTGCGCGGAAGGACTGGTTGCCTTTCTGGCTTGAAGCTTTTGTTGTTATCTGCTTGAACTTTAACATTCATGTGTATGCAATCATCACTGAGTACTTTTAACAATTTCTATAGATCTTAAATTTATTCATGAAAGTTATAACATTCCAGCTGGCTGCTGATAAGAAATATTTCTAGATAAGATTGATGTTTATATTCATATACATGTACCTTCACCACACACGTGGTGCAACAGGGACCGGAAAATACTGAGGTAAGACCACAGATATTCTGAACACCTCCTGGTTTTCTCTTCACACTCACGACCCTCAGCATCCATCCTGCAAAATGAATGGGCAATAAAAACATTTCATTAATTATTCTGTCATTTCAAATTAGATTCTTTCACCATATTACAATCAGTATAAAATTTTACATTTAAATATAAAACTTTCTAAACAAGTTTCTGTTCAATGAACCAGAAGCAATCATCAGTGCATGTCCATATAATTATATATGGGTATTTTAGCTCTTTTCGGCTGATAAATTGTAAACCATTTTTATTTCGCACTTGTGCTAAAACTTGATTGTGTTAATATAATCATGTTTACAGTACCAGTATATGTATGTTTCTGCATGCCCTTATATATAATAATAAGGGTGCAGCCCTTCGTGCCCAAAAGGCACGAAGTGCAAAGCACTTCTAAGGTAACACATACACGAAAATATAGGAAAAAACACAATTTTCAAAATTCAATCCTACACACCGACAGCTTCAGTTTGCGGCCGCCATTTTTTCATACATATGGGGAAGTTGTGCGTTGCTCCGGTACTGCTCTCCCCAGTAAATATATATTTAACTAATGCAAATGCATAACTGGAGTAATTAAACATGTTTTATTATTTTTTAAATAATAATAATAACACTTTGAAAATTAAAAACTATAGAATGCAGTCAAATATCCACCAAGGCGAAGATGAGCACACGGAATCATGACGTCACATAACGTCAACAAATGGCGCAAAATGATAGGATTCGCATTGCGGCACTCCAGGCCTTGAATGGACACAGAGAAATCTGAATCTTTGAGTTCATTTGTTTGAGTTAATGCTAGACAATTATTACATCATATACTTCTATAGTTTAAAGTGTGTCCTTTTATTTCTAAATTATGTCTTCTACATGAAATAGAAAATAAATTAATTAAGTAGAGCTTCGCTCTTCTTATGCCATGCATAGTTCATATTAAAACATCTGGCTGCGCCCTTTAAGGCCTTGCCTTCAGTCATATTATATAACTATAATTAATACATGTACATCTGTATGAATTAACTTGTTTCTATACAGTAGAGAAAATGTGTTGAAAATAAATTTGTGATTAAAAATTTCCGTGAAATGCAGTTATGCATATTAAATTGGTATTTTCTTTTCACACGGTTAAAAAAATCCTAAAATTGCTCGTAAGAAATTTCCTCACTATAAGATTTACTATTATTTTAGAAATAAAAAACGCATGTTGTCTAAAAAATTTGGAAAACACAAAAAGAGCGTTACAAAGTAAAAGTTACTGGCGTGCAGCTAGGCCTAATTAACTTTAACAGAAGTTCAATTCCAATGGCCTCGATCGGTGGAACCCAAAAGTTAGAGTTAAAAGCTGCCCAAAAAATAGAAAGGTTTTTAAGTTCTGTGCTATGTCGAAGAATTTTTAGCATTTTGTCTCTACCTTTCAGTCTCATTTTGTAAAATATTCTTGAGTTTTATGTGCAGTGAAAGTTGATCTTGTGACTCTACCTTCCTGAATAAAGAGTTCCTACAAGGGAGATAAAACACACAAAAAAACTTCTAGACTGGTTCCCGCCTCAGTACCCCCTTGCGTGATCAGCTTCATTAGTGAGCGGAGCGCAGCCTGGCGGAGAGTAGAGAACTAAGGGAAGGGAACCAGTCTAAAAAAACTTCCAGTCAGAGTTATCGCTCATGACTGCGAATCTTTCCCACGAAGATTTAATTTTAATGTTAGGCCTAATTAGCGTGCTGAAAATTAAGCAAGCATGCATTTTACATGATAAATTGTTTTAGTTTTGTCTATTGTACTGTACATCAGTAGCGTAAATTTCAATAATTTTTCAGTAGCCTACCATTTTGTACTGTACAGTATAACAAGCTGTGTTATAATTAATTAGCATATCTTGTAGTAAAGAATTTATCCTTGCCTGTAGTGATTTATTTGGGGGAAATAATTTTATATCCAACTGCACATAACCATACGTATACAGCAGCGCTTTGCCTATATATTTTCATAACATATATGGTTCGTATATAATAAGATAAGATAAGATAAGTATTTCTGGATCATGGCTTGTGTGAGTAAGTCCTCTATATGTACCAGACTCAGTTATACAAATTCATTACAAATCATATGGGTAGAATGTTGCATATATATAAATTATCAGTAAATTATTATATTATAATGTAATGTACTGTATTGAAAATGATTTGCTGAAAATAACTTAATTTACCGGCAGATGTGGGCGCGATGTTTTCCATTCAAGCTGACTGCGATAGTGGCATACTCGGCATATTTCATGAAACAGTCCCGAACTTCATCTTTGTCACATTCATACTCAGCCGCTGTAACATAAAATATGAAAAGGTTTCTTTCACGACAACTGTACAACAGACGAGTATAACTAAAACGTATTCAATACTCAAAGGACAATGTCCACCACTGGTAGGACATAAAGAATTAATTTTGCTGCCCTACTCTCTCCACCCCCCTGTAAAAGCGACGACTAAATTTTTAAGACATTATATTTTTTCTGTATCAAAGGAAAGAAAAAAACCGACCAATCACTTACATGCCTACAGAGACTTCCTTTGAAGATTAAAACATAGCGACGCTTAACTTCAAAGCCATACAAAATTTAATTAAAGCTATTGTCTCATCTGTTGTCACCCACAGATCCGTTATAATTAGTTTTTATAGCAGAATTCGGGGGTCACATACATTGTATTGAGGATGTCAATTGCCACGCTCGATAGATATATATATATACATGTATAAGACAGCGTGAACCTATAGCTGCTGATTACGTGGACGTCATTCATACCAATGAAGAACATGAAGCATAAAGTTAAGTTTTAATTATATATTATAGAAATAAAATACAGCCAAGCAGTGCTTCATGACCAAACGTTCAAAGGCCTTTACATGTCCATTCTGAACACAAACATTTCAATCATCATTTCTTCATTTCTGTTTGAAATATGGTGAAGCTGAAGCAGTGATACAATGATCAAAGCACTAAACAAAGCCTATCAGCAGCCCTATAGCTGTGAAAAACACTCAACAAAGGACAAAGTATATGTAGTTATGTCCCTTTATGAAACCATACTACTCCAGACATGAATTATGTCCCTTGTGAAAAGTACTAAAACATAGTTATGTTCCTTCATGAACCTATAGCTGCTGATTACGATAATTAATATCATTGTAGTTTGTTAATATGTCAAAACAAAGTGTGAAAAAAAAATCAATAAAATACGGAAGCGTAAAGACTTTAAATGCTTGTTTTATTGAGATCGACATGTATATATATACATGTAGATCATAACTTGCATCAACATCATAAATAATATTTATAATAAAAAATAAATAATAAAAAAGAGAGAGGGCGTTTTATTAAAGTTTTATTTTTGTTACATATATTCGTCATCCTCGGTACTCCAGAGGTTCCGGTCACTTATGATCTCTACACCCCGGACTATTTCATAGTAAAAGTGAAGGCAGCTCAGAGGAAAATAACAATCACAGGCCTGCAAAAATTTCCGTTAAAGACTACAGAGAGAGCGACGTCCAGCTTAAAAGCCACACAGTTAACCACAGTATACCGTTATACGGCTCTTTTGATGTACATAATGTACATCAAAAGGTTAAATTACATGTTCTTTTCTATAGCCTCCATTTTTACCATGAGATAGTCAAGGGGCCAGTGTGGAGATCGAAAGTGATCGAAAAACCTGGGCCGTTTTCGATTATACGGTTTGACTGATTGGACCTAGCAGTTATTAATTAAAGACAGACGAGCTTTGGCAAAGCCCCCACAGGCCTGTATCAAAAACTGCAGGTCCGTCAGGATTTATACTTGAAATAATGACTTTAATCAACGGTCGAACCGGTTGTTCCGAATAAACGAAAACGGCCCTGGAGTACCGACGATGCACAGTGGTTTGTTTTCACATATTAACATTAGGCACGCTTCAAACCATCCCGGCGTTCACCCGTTCAGATTTGCTAAGTTGTCTATAGCGGAGTTTTGAATAATCCCTATTTGACACGTGTGTGTTTTGTAAATAGGTTAAAGACGTAACCACCCAACAAAAACTTGTGTATTGAGAGCATTAAAAATGGGTGATTATCATATAGAGAGTTAATAGATACAACAGAGTTAGGATTGCAAGAAAGTGTATTGATGATATAGTTCTCAGCGTGATTTGTTTATTTTTTATTCTAAGTTGATACCTAATTGTTCCCGGAGGTTGTTACAGATGACTAAGTACTCTAACTGTATTGATGATTGAAATTATGTACATATATTAGCCATATGGAATTCATTTGAAAGTTTAGGTACAAAGGGTTGATAAAAGGTATTTTGACACATCAGTATGCATAGGGACCAGTCCACCAACTGGGTCAGAATTATAATTTGAAAAAAAAAATTGTTGTTGGAAATCTCTGAAGCGTATTATTAGACGTACGATGTCGCCCACACGTAATGTGTGCTTTTGGTTGACATCGAAAGGCTAATATATACCTACGCGTTAAATTTTGTCTCGTGGCGCATGACTTAATAAATATCGTAAACAGTGGCGATGTATACAGCGATAGAAAAAACCCTATCCTTGTTAATGACGAACATTCCCCACAAATATATATGTAAATCTGTGTGATATCACCTACATGACTGACCGCATCCTACTTAACTTTCAGATCACTGAAGGAGCTTCAAAAGATTTTCTTATAACACCAGGTATAATCATTTGTTAATGACGATATATTTCTATGAGTGACGTAATCATAAGGGCGGTGTCGAGCAGACGAGAACACCCACATTGTCTTCACATTACTTGCGTATAACACCCAGCGTATTATCTATTACAAAACCTTCCAGACTTTGTAATAACTCTCATAGGTTCTTCAAAACGCCAAATCGCCAATATAAAATGTAAAGTGTCATTCTAAAACGCTAGATTGTATGACCATACACCTGTTCAAATAAATGAATTCCAATATAATTTGTCCACACATACTAAATGTATTATGGAGGTGTAGTTTTACTGTGTGTTGAGACCTTATGGTAGCTTATATAAATTCTTCAAAAAGCCACATCAATAGCTACTTAGACTTGGAACAACTTAGTGTTGTTATACTGTATATATCCTAGAAGCCCTAATATATACCGCCCTGTGATGACATGTCGTTCATAGATACAGACTTCAATTGCAGACTAGCAATATCATATCGCGTTCCCTGTCATTTGTAACCATGCGCTGACATTATTGTGTTCATGGTAACATCATTTATGTTTGCATTGATTTATCAATTTTACTTCCCTTCTGTCAGTACTGACGGGGTGAAAATGAAGGAAATCAACTAGATAGACCAGAATGACTTTTTAGGCAAGCTTAAGTGTTCATGCTGGCATCATTAGAATTGTCAAAAAATATTCGATTTGTTTAACAATTTAACAAAGATATAGCGTTTGCAATAACATCGTGGATATCATTTGTTTAAAATGGACATAGTGTACATGCTGGCTTCGTTTGCAGTTAAGCAATGACAAAGCGTTCATGCAGGCATCATTTGGTTTATTTAACAAGGACAAATGACGTTCATGCAGTCATTTTTTGATTTCACAAACAAGGGTTTAATCAGATTGTTTGGTTTGTTTAGCAATGGCAAAGCGTTTAGGATGGCATCATTTGATTTTTTGTGCAATGGCATAGTGTTAACGATGACATCATTTAACGACATAGCGTTTAATGCAAGCATTATTTCATTTGCTTAGTAAGAACAAATGGCGTTCACGTAGTTGTTATTTGATATGACAAGCAAGGGTATAGCGTTAATGCTGGCATCATTCTATTCGCTTAGTAAGGACAAGGGTATAGCGTTCATGTAAGCATCATGCAGGTATCATTTGATCAAGTATTGATTCATTCAACTAAATATCGACTTTTTTTCCGATAAAAGTTATGATGATAGCTTTTTATTCAAAATAACCATAATTGTACCATTAAAGTTGTGGTTTAGATGTATTTCAATTACCAGATTTATATATCTATTTAACTGTTCGTATAAATGTGGTACTTAAATTATCAGATTAAAAAGAAACCGAAAGTCACGAAACATGTATACCAATTCCTACGCAAATCTTTTATAACTAAAAATGTACGATAATATCACGAATATATGTTAACAAATTAAAATAAATACGATTTCACGCTTGAATTAACTCCAGTCAAAAGTTTTATCTTAACAACTGAGAAAGTAATGAGATGATGATATGAACAACAAGTGTCTGGTACATAAACAGGATGCATTTATGAAGGATTATTAACAGTGATAAATTACATAAAAGTCCATCTCCAAACTCATATAATAGCTTAGCTGCTTCGCAAGCATGCCACACTACAAACATATCTATCCGGGTATCAATATTTTTAATGATACATGTTCGCGCTTTTGTGTCTGGATGAGGTATGGAGATAAGCCTCAAATTGTACAATATGCTGGAGAGAGAACTAAATCGAGGTCCGTGATGAACGAGATTTGTTCTTTCTCCCACGTACATATTGTATTGTACAGTGTGAGGCTTGTCTCTAACTGTGGTGTACAAAAACAGGTAATATTCAGAAAGCAAAACTTGGACTTAATACTGTTAAATGGCGAATTCATAAAAAGGAGAGAAAACCCTGGGATACATACAGAAATTCCGTTTATGTTTTTAAGTCTGCGTCAATAGAGGATTAAATTCTCTTTTTCGTGTTTTGGAATAAAACATAACGGAATATACCCGGTTGGGTGTTGTGAATTAACATACCTGTGGGATTAAGTATGGAGATCTACTCACCCGTATTATGTAACTCTCCTATATAAGTTACCATTTACTATCTTTTAAGTTATGGAGATAAGCCTCAAACTGCACAATATGTTGGAGAGAGAACTGTATCGAGGCCCGTCAGCGCCGAGATCTGTTCACTCTCCAACATATTGTACAGTTTGAGGCTTATCTCTAACTTAAACCATAGCAAGTCTTTGTGTTAATAAAGTACACTTTTATTTCTAATATAAGACAGTTTTTTCCCTTTGTCTATGAGGTCAGGTAACTCTTCCAATGTGCATTCAACCATGACAAATCCAGTATAGACAATGGCAACATAGAATTACCTTTGCCTGTGTTATAAGTGATGAATAGCGTTCATGAACGGAATGCATGAAGCATGCTTTTGGGTTGGACAAATAACTGTAAATTCACTTTCACCATGTCCACCGACAGTGATGGAGGGATATTACTTTCTTAATTTAAGCGAAATACTAAGGTGACTTTGTGACTTTTATTACTACAAGGACATTTATTTCCAATGTCTGATGTGGTAAAGAAATGACATATGAAACTAGACTTGCAATTTAGGAGTGTTTGTTTGAAAGCGTCTTGCTAAAATGATGGCATATGACAGTGATTTTCAGACTACTTCAAAACAGTTGGTGCCCCCAGAACAGTTACATTGAATTAAGAGGATTTAAAATTTCGACCTCTCTAGGGGCAATCTTGGAGATTTATTTGTACCGTGTGCAATTTCAATCAACAAGCCAATGGGATTTAGGTGAAATTCTTAAATAAACTGTATTGTTGAAACAATATCAAAATAAGTGTAAAACTACAGTGTAGATGATTTGGAAATTTAAAATCAAGAGTGGTGTACAAAAACAACAAGGTTTTCAGAAAGCGGAAATCGGAGTTAATCCTGTAGATAAGTGTTAAATGGTGAATTCATAATAAGGAGGAAAAACTCTATCTGGGATATATACAGAAATTCAGTGGACGTGTTTGATTCTGCATCAATAGAGGGTTAAATTCTCTTCATATTCATTGTGTTGAATTTTTTTCGTAATTTGGATTAAAAAAATATGGAATAAACTGGCAGGTTGTGTGTTGTGTGTTAACATAATTATGGGATTATGCCCGGAGACATATATGCATATACTCATCCGTATTGTGTAACTCTCCCATAAGTTACCTTTTACTGTCTTAAAAGTGACTGTCTTATATTATAGGCACATATAAGACATTAAATGGTAACATATAGGACAGTTACAGATAATGGTCCGATAATCCGGGAGTTAAAGCACATAAACAACAATAGATGACATCACAACTATGTTTCAAGTGTAACATATAACATAGTAAACGGACAGTTTCAGGTAATGGTCCCCTTATCTGGTAGTTAGAGTACAGAAAAAACAATGGATGACATAACAACTAGGTTTTAACCCGGGGCTTGTCCTCCTTTTACACCATTTTACACACATCTACAGTATCACAACTATGTTTTAATCTTAAATATAAAACTGTCTTAATCAAAGTTTAGACTTGGCCAATCACAAATGGCTTTACAAAAAGTTACGACATATTTGATTGCCCAAGCAAAAAACCTAAGTCTAAGACGGTTTAATGATCATGGGGCTTATAAATTCGAGGAACGCATATTCATCAACAATCTATTGAATTATGTGAGATTGAATCCAGCACAAGTATTATCAAACTATACAGTAATTGATGGGACATTCATTCAGTTTATGGCGCACTCTACATCAGACGCTATTTATCAGGGTCATATACAAAGACGAGACCCTTCTCCACGCCAATGACGGTTATGTATTATAAACCAGTTCTACTTCGTTTTGTTCAGATTAACAAAACCTATAAAATGCAATATTCGAATTCGCTGAGAATTGAAAGAACATTAATTGTAAAGGAAATGCATATTTACTTCTCAGTTAAGAGGATTAAGAATCGACGATAACCCACCCAGTTACCAAATATTGATATAGCTCACAAGTACAACTTTTTCTACGTGTCCTTTCACACATCCTGAATCTATGCGTATTATAACGAACGCCGATCCGGATCCTCGTTGGCTTTTTGTTCTTTTGAAACTTCAATAAGCCTTTTCAAAAAGTAGGTGTAATTGCAATCAATTACTATCTAAGTCTCGGATAACACCATTATCTGTTAATGTTTTATTTTCATATCCGAGATTTTCGTAGTTTTAAATACATATAAGGCATTTACTTAAATACACAGGACAATTGAATGACATATCCAATCTGATATTATGCATTTTTTTCTGAAGTGAAATCAATTTTAAGTGAATGAATATTTACATTTACAAATTTATTTAGATTTCTAATGTATTCTGCGGATGGATAGATAATCACTCTAAATATCTCTAATAAGAATTAAATGTTTAGAAAGGATTTTTTAAAGTTTTTTTTGTGTTTGTTTGTTTCTTTCTTTCTTTTTTCTATTGTTTGTATGTACCTCAATTTATTTAACACTAAAAAGATACATGTGTTTCCAATATTTCTGACGTAGTAAAGAAATGACATGAAACTAGACCAATTCAGGCATTTGTTTGTTTGTTTCTTTCTTTCTTTCTTTCTTTCTTTCTTTCTCTTTCTTTCTTTCTTTCTTTCTTTCTTTCTTTCTTTCTTTCTTTCTTTCTTTCTTTCTTTCTTTCTTTCTTTCTTTCTTTCTTTCTTTCTTTCTTTCTTTCTTTCTTTCTTTCTTCTATTATTCATGAAAGGAAGTGAATGCTGAGTAATCGGCGACACTCACTAGGAAATCTAGATTATATCAAGGTAGCAACAAAATGAGATGAAGATATTTCTATTCACTCTATGTAAACACGTTTAAATGTATCTACATAATAGGCAGTGCATGTCGTATTTAATGAAAGTAAAAGTGAATAGCACCATTATAATGTTATATCATATTGACACTAACGCTGTTAGCACAGGCGGAATTGTCATGGCAAAAATTCTAATAGCTAACATAAAGCTGATCGTCACATGTTGAAAACAAATATGTCACGATGAAAAACGCATCTCCTCCCGCCATTACTGATAAACAAAGAAATAAACAGATATATAGATAAATAAATAATTCTCGTTTGGTTACCTTCCCTAAGCCACATTGAAGTGTCATGACGGTCTTAATGATTTGACATCCAATCCTATATGTTTCTGATCATAGCGAGAAAAGATAATCCTAAATTTAGTCGCCTCTTATCATCATGTTATAAGGATGACAGGCTAATTATTGACACATTTTCATATCTTAAGAGAAACTATTGAAGAAGACAATTCGAATGAATACAATGTGGCAAAGTGTATCAACAGACATAACAAGACATGTGGTTTATCACAAACCAAGTAAGTGACATACATCAGAAAAAATGCCGTTCTCCTCATTGAAGTTAGCTAATGCAGCGGTGAATTCATGAAAAAACCCCTTAAAACCATTTTCTTGATATTAATTGCTCTGAACAACCCCTTTAAAATCGTATGTCAATTTTGGACTTCTAAACCTTACAGCACATTTACATGCCAATAGGTATTATCATATGCACTTTCGAATCCGTATGTCTGTTTTTGAGGAAATGTCTGAAAACATATCGTACACGGACAGACAGACATACACACACAGTGACTACTATAGGGCTACGGTAATTTCGTATCAGAGTCCAAACATTTTCATATTCAACACTTTAAAAAAAAATCTACTGTTTTCTGATAATCTGGGTTACAATTTGAACTTCTGACCGCATTAAATCAATTTTCTCTGTAAGCTTATTCGTTTAACCACCTCATGGCAAATATTAATATAACTCGGCGAACAATAGGTTTACACACACTTCACTGTCCTTGAATATACGCCATTCTTTAAAGTTTGCTCATGTATTTAGTTTACTGGCCATATATATGCCAATATTGACATTTACTCAATTAATTTAGGTAAGCAAGGAAGAATAGGGAAACACCTAATATCGCGGTCAGGTTTGAAGGTACAATAAACTTCGATCAATATTGATGAAGAATGTCTAAAACACAAACTTAACAAATCTTAGACATATTACCATAGGTCAACTCTATACAAGAAACAGTTCATAAAACTCTTGCATAAAGTCTTCCTGTGATAACATGAGTTGAACGATTGATTCATGTACGTGAAATATCGGTATGTTGCATATTTGTATGGAAGGATTCTGGTCCATTGTATCATATCATGGTAACAGAATGTCCATATACAAGGTATACATCATATTCCCATCATCGGTGCCTTTTTTGTATCCCATCACTGTTGATACATATTATCAAAAGTCATTCCACGAATATGGCGGGGATTAAAGATTATCTATGTGTCTATCCATCTTAGTTAAATATTGTTGGTAATAGACTAATAACACGTTTAAAGTGAACAGTCGGGCAAGGATGGCTAAAGTCGGTAAAAATGGTGTGAATGTATCCAGTATAATTTCTTATGAAATGGAAAAATAAAATCTCTCGTCAAAATCTGTCTGCGTACGAAGAAATTAATTTAAAGTATGCTAATTCTAAAACGTCCTCCCGGCTCACTGTGTCCGTGGTTACATTCCACGCAGCCTCGCTTTCAACGCTTTCAACTTTTCTTTACTTTAATGGTCAGAACTGGGAAACTAAGCAGAACTTGACCGTCGTATTAATATGTGAGAACTTTTGGAAGGCCAATGAACGCATTTAGACTGGTTTTCTTTGCCCGACTATTCATTTTAAAAGACAATGATAATGATAAAACCTGTCAATAAAGACCATCCAAATGAACAAAAATAATTGGCTTTCCTCTTCATATGTCATAATGTGTTAAAATTGGCCATTTAAAACCCCCTCTTATTAAGGATGTATTCTTCTGTGGTTTCAGTCCCGTTGAAGTCTCGTTTCGACAAAGATCAAAGAAGTTATGCGATTTTCAAATACAATTTATCAATATCTGTAGCAAGTTGACAGTTGCAAATTTTGTCAAAAATTACATTTCTATTTTTAGTATGTTTTTTATACGGGGATTTTAAGAAATGACTTATTTGGCGGTAATTTCGAAATTGTGTCTTTTTTCGCTTTGATTAGAGCCACAGTTTTACCAATTTTTACTGAAATTGTTTTTACTTAAATCATCACTGCGCCAGTATTTTTTGCTGTATCGAGCTATTTTTTTGCTGTAAATCTTAACAAGGTTAGTATTAATTAAAATATTGAGCATTAATGTGTGAAATGAATCAATGATACACTTTTGTCACTTTCTTTTTTCCCCATAATGGTTATTTGAGCACTTTTTTAATTTTTTACTTTAAAATATTGAAAAATAACAAATATTCAAATCGGACAAAAAGTAAGCACACGGACCCCAATTTTCTGACTGATTTAGAAAGAACAACCCTTTCCCTATTAATATACAAAATACTAACAAAAGTTTAATACAAGAACTTTTTCTATAAAGGGTTAAATTTGGCAAAATTGGCTGAAAATTGTGCATTTTGTAGATCAAAATTAAGGGGTAGGGGTAGCATATGTTGTTATTCTGAGAAAAAATATGAGTCTTATTAATCAAAACTGTCATATTTTTAAAGACGACCATTGGGAAGCAAATTCTACAAACATCCATACATATCAAATACCCCGTTAGGAAATTATGGCTTTAATCTCTTGTGTATATGGTCAAAACGGCAAAATCCCCATAAAATCCAATATTTTGACTTCCCAGAGGGGTACATCCTTAAGAAGGCGGTAATTTTACAAGTATATTCGCTAGGACAGGATTTATTTAAACTTTAGAAATACCACATTGGTACATTCGTATTATCATAGTTCTCTGACCTTAGTTTGATCTTAACTTGTTGAGTGGTTGTTGTCGATAAACCTAGAGGATGGCTACTGTTCCAGAGTACCTCGTTCTAATCGTTTGATGTTTCATGCATCTTCGTCCAAATATAAATTTTCAATAGAGCTTCGGCTTTGTTCCGTATCAGCATTTACTACTTTGTATTTCAATTATGTTTCAATTAATTATCTTATCCCAATAAGATTTTTCTTTTGAAAGAATTCTATTGTTGTATCGTTGTATTTTTTTCTCATATTTGCCCATCACATTTCCTGTTAAATAATCCCATATCTGGCGGGTTCTCTGAGGTATTTGAGCGGAGCAGTTATGTTTAGATTATTAATTGTAATATAAGTATCACTTGCCGTTGCCTAATGGCTTTACTTTGTGTAGATTAATCGTTCATATCATGTGTAAATATTTTTCATTTTGAGACTATAACGCATCATCATGCTACTAATTCATCTTCTTTTCAGAGTTTGTATTTTCGTCCTTGTTCAAATTTCATCTTTTTGTTCACAAAATGGTGTCACTGTTAATATATCACTTATAAGAAAACAGTCATTAAATGGTTCGCCCACTCTCCTATCCATCTCATTGTGTGTCCGTAAGGTTTCAAGTTTAATGTCATCACGCCTCAATTATTTGTAAATTTATCAGCACATTTATGCATAATTTGAAACAGCTGAATAAGCAACATGATGCATGTGGAAATCATGTCAACAACTTATGATTTATGACAAACTGATTTGAATGCAACACAAAGTATACACGCTATTTATTATTTAATTCTGAAAATATTAAAACTTGAGATTTGTTATGAATGATTAGCCAATCAGATACTGTATATAAATAACAGCATTCCTTCACGTAGAAGCTGTTACAGTGTAGCTAAATGGTTAGTTTGATGTCTTTCATGTCGTATCAATTTTTATGTGTTCATGTTGACTTTGTCCAGGAAAAACGACAGTCTTAGGTACAGTTGTAATTGTATATGTTTAATGCCATATTTAAGGACATATTTTTTTGGACATAATTGTCTTTGTTACTTTCTTAGATAAGCTTATCCATATATTGGTTATAAAAAGGTTGATAAAAACTTCTATATACAACATCAAGACATCTTAATTCTTCCCACCCAATAACAGGGATTTTTTTCCATTTCTAAACGCTTTGTGTACAATTAAATAAAAAACACAAATATGTCACTATACTCAGACAATTTTCAAAAGACACTTATTTACATTGAAGTCAAAAAAAGATTTAGATATAATGATAATCAGAAAACATGGAACGTCGAAACTCACCGAATCACATAATACGACCGAACAAAACATCGGTCTGTTTCATGACAAAAAGGATTGAATACTGTGAAATCATGTCGTAAAAATGTTCGTTGTGGTCAATTTACGTGGGAGACAAACTTTAACAATTTCGTTGAGATTGAAATTGGTGGGAAGACGTATACACAGTGTTTATATGTTAGCATGTTGTAACTATTATGTATGGCCTTGGATAAAGCAACAATAATAACACGTCTGGTTTCTATTGTTGTCAAAAAAGATGATTATGTTTTGTTTTTGCTTTTTAATTATTTTTTATTTAAATATGTTTGCTTTTATCTTTTAATTAACGTACCTATAACCTAATTATGTCCCTTTAAACGGTTTGAACACGAAAACCACGAAGACACACCCAACGTGAAATATAACGAATTCATGGTATAGAACAAACTGATTTTGTGTATTAATATTTCAATAATAACTGAAATATTAATATAATTAGTAATATACACGAATACATTATGCAGTTAAAATATTTTGAATGGAACGCACCAGCTAAAGTATACATTGTAGAGCACAACAAAAACATATCTTTCACTATGACTATGCTATTGCGTCCTTCTCGTTTTTCTCACGAATTTGCTTATAAAAAGAAAAGGTCAATATGGAAGCAAGCAACTAATTGAATATAGGTGTGCTCGGTGGTGTCAAGTCACAGTCGGTGTACAGGTGATGAAAGAACCTACTGAATTCAAGGAGGGAATAAGGTGTCCAGTTACAGAGAGGGACGTCATTATGTCTAGTTATATGTGGTTAGTTATCATAAGAAAATACCATACTGTACTGATAGTGCAGGTAACAAGGTGACAATAGACAGGTAGTTTATGTCTGGCGAATGAATGTCCTTCATGAGCTAGGGTTGTTTATGGACAATTTAAGCCCTGGTATGGAGAAAAAAATGATAGAAATGTAGAGTTATTATTCTTTCAATGACAAGAAACCTACGTAATTTTTAAAAAGATAATTATTTTTTACAAGTCAACTTGGACACTCTCCATTTTTGTACATATTGGATAATTTCGGTAAATTTTAAAACCTTTTAATATGTTCTTTCATTTTGAAGAGTTTTCATGACAATATTTGAAAATTTGAATGTTCATGTGGATGCTATGATGCTGCAGATTATGTACAGGTGTCACGCTGATGGCACAGCTATGGGACATTTTGAAAAGGCGATGACGGTGAACTATTTGGGAAACATGATCTTGACAAATGGACTTTTAAACACTGAATACGTTTCATGAGTCTTTGTCGTAGTGTCCTTTGGGATAGTTTGCATCTAGGAGCCGAGTGGTTAAGATTTCCAGACGCACGTATATGATTTGTTGAATAAAATCAGTTTTGAAAAGAAAACTTTCCGACATATTACCACATAAACCCTCCACCTCTTGGCCATTTTTTGTCCCATGAGAGACAGTTACCAGGTTTTGGTAGCTGGTCAGTGGCTTTTCTCCGGGTACTCCGGCTTTCCTTTACCAACAAACATGGCAGGGCCCTACTTCACAAACATTCCTTAAATTGAGGAATACCTTAACTTAAATTCTTCATAGGAAAGCATTAACTTAAGTAATGCTTTTCTATAGGGAAATTTAAACTAAGGAATTCCTTAAAATTAAAGAATGTTTATGAAACTGGACCCAGACCATAAATGACCATGCCTGTTAATAGGACATTAAACCAATAAAACCAACTTTCACTCGATACCTACCTCTCTTCTTATAACTTTAAGAAAACAAAACAATGTCATTGGTTAAAAGTTGGCATCGTTTATTTTTTGAATTGCTAACTTCCCATTATTACTAATTCATTAGTATGTTGGTTTGATATATTTAAGCTTCGACTTTTTTAGAACCTACGTTTTAGTTCATATTCAGAAATGAATATCTTTATTATCCAATTGCCAGAAAACATTTGTAGACACCCTATTAGTCCTTCTGTGATAAATGTTATCTATGAATTGTCAAATCGCTACAACCGAATGTGGGAAAATATGATAGACATGTATAGTGAATGGAAAAATAAAATTGCCATTTACAATAGCACTACGTTAAAGACATAATGTTTTTAAGCGAACACAAGGTCTTTCATCACAGTTAATTGAAAATAAAGTGTTCGGGGGATTTTGGTTTACAAAGCAAATACAAAAACGATGTACGTGGTAGCATTCATTAATTGTAGTGCTGGTCTTGCACTTAATCTTGAATTGACAGCATTAAATACAAAAAGTTTCAAAGATAACAATTATGTTGAAATGCATGTTTTAAATAGATCCCCCTTAACGTGGTCTTGATAGGATACTATTTACAAGCAAAACCCATAATGACAATTGCTATACTAATAGTTTAATTGATGTATTGAAAGTTCACGACAAGGTTAAAACGAAAACGCCTAGCGATGAAAGGGATTTTATCAATGGAACGATTCGCTTCATTGCACATGAATGCAATACTAGAAATAATACTTCGGTTTTATTGTGAATTTTAGAATACCTTGTCTGCTATAGAAAGAAAACAAAACAATAGTTATATTTTTATAAAACAAACACATATGATGCAGATGACACCCTTAAAAAACAAGCAAATGAGAGGGTGTCTTTTCTGATACGTGCAAGTCGAGGAACTAGACGAAACAACAAGGATCAAAACAATCTTGGGAACGATCCCTTACCTTTGTCAAAGACAGACAGCTCAAGGTCAGACAGTTATGACAGCACTGCGAAAACAAATGTAGACATCCTATGTAGTCTCATAGTAGGACACGGGCTCGATAAGTACATGTAAAGTATATGTGCACCTACGAGTTCTCATTTCCTCGATTCGTCTCTAACCAGAACAGCTACCTTTAACCACTATTCAAGCAATCTTTAACCAGTTATGTGATAAAGATATCCATGAGTGTTGTTTACCTTACATGTTTCACACCTGTGATGTCTTTGAAGTATTGTATTCGATGATTAAAAGGGGAATGAGGACACTATCATATTAATCAGTGAAGGACTTAAATATGTTAAGGAAATATAAGACGAATATCAGAATAAAACGGGTAAGCTAATCCTTATAATTTTGTTTAATTATTATTTTCTTGGGGAATAATTTCTTTAAAATATAACTACGCCGTGGTATCAGCCAATCAGATGTAACGTTACAAACGAAGACGCCAGTTTTACAGAAATGTAAGATGGAATGATCGAGTATCAGTCAATACCAAATAGTGAAATAATTATTAATTTCTTGGATCTCCATGATAAGTTTATATTTCTTTTGCCCATTATCAACACTTGACAAACATTGAAGCAAAACCAAACTTGAATTGAAATAACAAGTTACATTTGTTATTTGTATCGCCAACTTTGAAGAAGGCTAACCATTTTATCATAACTTGTCCAATAAGTGGCAAAACAGCTTACGATAGCAAAACAATACCCCTAAACGTTATCGAAAAACATAATCAATTATGTGTGATTTATTTCATTAAGCGCATTGTATGTAAAAGCACCGTTTAGCTTGTAAAAATTTTCATATATAAAGTCATGATACGTAAAGAAAATGATTTGAAAATATTGGAAAGCATTGGAAAGATTTGAAGAAAATTATGATATTGAATAAATCCTCAACCATCAGATCCTGATATGTTCTAAACTGACCATGACAGTTAATATTTGCCAACTAAAAACAAAGCAAAAGAACAGAATTATTGGAATTATCATTCTGGCATTGTAAAAAAAAAAAAAAAAAAAAAAAAAAATGGAGAAGAATAAGGCGACCCATACAGGATTGGTTGAATACTGGGTTGGTTGTTTGATTTACGGATGACCTCCCGTGTATGCGGTGGGTTGCGTAGTGCGAACGTATTTTGGGAGACTGCAGTATGTTCATCTTGTGCCTCTTTGCAATAGTGCAATGTTTGTCCTTTTTCAAGCACTATCTCACTGAAGCATTCAATCAGAGACACTTAACAGCACACATTTTACTGACAGTGGACAAACCAGTCGTACATCTGTTACTCGTGACTTAGTTGTCCTTGGAAAGCGTAACATATATCAGTTAAAACACCCACTTTGGTGAAATTCTGTATGGTTCCTGGAAGATGAGTATATAAAAATGTGAAGTGAATTCGAATTTCTAACGAGAGTGGCTCTATTGTGTAACTGGAGTTGTCAGAACACACCTACCATCTGATAGCCCACTCAAATGCTGATTTATGGTACCTGGAGACGGCGACCTACTGTTCCACAATGCAAAACCTACCCAAGCCATGATTTGAAATGTTAGTCCGGCTAAAACTAGCTAACAGTGTCGTCAAAATAAACATCACGTCAGATCACAATGGTTTTCCTATGCAAATTAGATTTCTGTAAATGACAATCTTTCATGTCAACAAAAACAGCCATAAAGAAAGTGACCGCCGGCGAAAAATGAAATACAACGACACCCTTTTATGAATACCATTATGGTGATATGAACTTTTGTGTTTTAAAGACCATGTAAAATGATTTCTTTATAACGTTATATTCTACTGTAAGGTAATGATCGTAAGTACATTACCTACAGTGTAATTATAGGTATGCTATAAGATTTCAGTTCAGATAGAAGACTCCTATACCTATCAGTCACATATGGGTTGTAAGCTGAAGACCTATTGAAATTGAACGAGTTTGTTTTGAAAAGTCTGCGTGCTCATATTCTTTATGTTATAAGAGAAGACATGACCGTGTCCATTTCTAAATAGTTTGTCTTTCAAAAGGATATCATTCAATATCGTTATATTTGGTACAAAAAGGTAATAGTAACATTATGATATTAACTAAGTTTGCATTTCTAAAAAAAACCGAGCATGACGTTATTATACTTCGTGACTGATACATCTTGATTATAGAAAATACTATTCTAATTAATAAATGTCCATTAATGTCGTCTAATCGAATATAGATCATCAAAATTGGTTTAGAGCATATGTGTGCGGAAAATTAAATAAAATTTCGACAGATGGAATAAGGATAATGTCTACAAGATATTTGGTAGTCATTGCAAAGGCCATCATACTTACGTAATTTTTTATTTTATCGATTATCAATTCAAATATTCTTAGAACCAAAGCCTATGAAACATTTGATTACTCCAATCGGAATCTATCACGTTCATACTAAGAATACATCTAATCATATTATGAATTTCACATACCTAGAAAATTAATAATAAAGACGATAGTGAATGGTTTATGGAATAATCATAACTAGAATCTATATAGTCTAAGATATATTTCAATGTGGTTATTGCATACATATATTGTGCTGTTATAAATCTATCCCAATATTTAATTCCATGAATGGAAAGCACAAAAAAACAATATAGCCAGGCGTTTTCTATTGTATTACCTTCAGACTAGATAATTACTATTTGGGATTATATCAGTGTTATCCGTACAAAGAGAAGGATAAGCCGCCTCTTCAGACTTTAATAAATCAGACTACTAATGCAGGTTTTATTGTAGCTATGAACAATACGTGTATTGCAATGCCATTAAATTACTGGTTATTTTGTTTTTATTTATTTTCTTGTAATGTTCTTTATATAGGATCTTACATGAGTGTTCGTTTCAAGGCTCGCAAAAATTAAATCTTAGAGACGAGTTTCATAAAATCTCATATGAAATGAACATAAATTTAAGATACTTTTTATAACATATCTACATTAAATTTCGTCTCTATATAAAACAGTAGAAATTAGGCTCGGATGTGGCGTTTACTGAGACCCTCATGCGACGTCATATATATAATATGAGCCGTTTAACGAGTTTGATCAATTTCATATCACATAATCACAAGTGTAAGATTTCATTTATCACATAACTGTTATTAATAGAAAAATAAGCAAAACTTTAAATATTGTCTCTATATAAAACAGTTGAAATCCGATTCGGACGTGACGTTTCCGTCTACTGAAACAAGTATGCGACGTCATATTTATATATATGATGACGTCAAAACTACAAGTGACGTCATAATAGTGTTATTATACATGTGTCTTACGATATTCATGACATGCCCGTATGATATGGCTGGACGGGCCATTTATGCGATAAATGGAATTATGCAAAAAAGAGACAAAATATGTTACTCTTCATGTTATGACCGTTAAAAGTATACATTGATTAGTAATACACTGCCTATTGTATCATAGATTTTTTATGAACTCTTCAGTAACATCAAAAGCGCTAGCTGCAATGGTGTAATACAGGCGACCTAACTCGATTCACAAGTAGACAAAACAAAAAGTAACTGAAAAATAGATTTTGAGTTTTATGCTCAGGTATTATTTCCAGTTCCTGCACAAATGAGAAGTATGTTTTGATACTTACAAGTTTCTCCACTTTGGCTAGGCGATCCAGTAACGACAGTTACCGTTGTGGTACCGGAAGTAATATTAGTGTCCGTGGTACCATTGACCACACTGGGTATAGATACAGGCGGGTCAGCTGTAGTGGTACCTGCTGATGCCTTTGTCCACACACAAATGGATATCAAAAGGACACAAAATTCCTTGGAATTCATGATGATATTTTACGAAATATTGGGAAGTTCTCCCAACTGGTTATATCAAGTGTACCATGCACAAATCGTTAATTCCACTACCAATATAGTATCAGATAAAGCCCTAACACCGTACGTTGTTACGGTATTCCACCACTCAATGTGCTTTAGTTTGCACTGATACCGGTCCCCGGTACGAATGGTGCTCGGTCACTAGCACTGCTCTGTTTATGCTACCGCTACACCGGTATGCAGTAAGCTTGGTACTCTCCTTCCTATATGTACCCACCCGCTTTATGGCTGGTTGTCTACAAACACACATTTACATCCAGACATTGGCTAATGCGTTTGTATTGAAAATAAAAAGCAGGGATTTGAATGACAATCGTAAGTCAACATACAAGCGCTATGTCAATCTGATGTATGTGTGTGTATCGAGTATGGGAATCGCGAATAGACCTTTTCACCCACACACCAGGGAAATTGACATAATTATTATGGCTCTGATTTTCCCCTCCCTCGTCAACTGTCATGCTTGGCTGCTCAGCAAGTTAACACATGCCGTAACACAGAAAATCGTGATTTTAAGACCTGTATACAACTTTTATTGACCGATTAGATTGCAAATCATTTGATAAAATGAAGATGTCGTCCTAGGTCGTGCTACCAAATTGAGAGTAGGTTTTTAGACGTAGCTATTGATCTCAGAGCGCTTGGTATATCCACTTTCATTGCAGGTATCGATACAAAGCGGGGTACGTTAGACATATATTTTTAAAAGCTGTAATCGTTAATGCTTAAATGTTCGAAATAATGATACGACCAAAACCGTAATCCAAATATCCAATAAATGTGTCGACTATCAAACTCTCCAACAGTCATCAACACAATATTGTAAAGAAAATAGAATTGAGTTAGCAATGCTGAATACCTTGGTCGTTGACTTATTACAATTTTGATATCGTGAGTGATGTTTGAGGGTCAGAAAAGAAGAAAAGATACAAATATATATATATAAATAATTTGAAAGGAAATAAATAAAATGTCTGCTATTAACCAACTTTTTTGTGGTAACTTACAGTTTTCGCAGCGACTTAATTTCGCGATGATTTTCATTTAAAACTTCTGTTTTACTTGTTTGGATTAATTAATCAGCGAAATGTAATGTACATGAAAATTAGTTTGTTTACAGTATTCAAAACTTTTATGTATTCAAAATGTTCTGATGTTACTAGGAAACATCGGAATCAAGTGAGATAAACTTTGATATTATTGAAACTAATTAAACTTTTCAATTCTAAACCACTGAATAAGATGTGATTTGGATATAAAACCGGTCATAACTCCAGTGCGAAAAGGAGACTACGTGAGTTAAATGTTACAACTATATAATGCAATTGCGTAATGACGAGTTTCAGTAAAAAGTTTACCTTTTATTACCTAGAGAAACAGGATGTTTGCAAGAATGAGTAATATGCGTCAATACATGTAATAGGTAAAGATTTGAATAATGTAATAGTAAACGCAGAAGGTTGCACATCGAAGGTAAAAGGATTTGTATAATTATATGTTCAGTTCAGTTCAGTTCTTTATTACTTATATGTAAATTTCAAACGGAAAATGTAGCGCCGAGAGACAAAAATCAAGCTCAATTAAAGTGAAAAATGGAAACATGCTGGAGAATTTTGGAAAGAAATAATATTACAAGCATTTTTTCGTAAAATTGTCATTAAGCGTTTGTAAACGTTAGCCATGAATAACAAAGGGGTTATTCACGTTATATCTAACTCATAAACGCCCTTCCCATTCAGATTTACTATACATTGAATACATACATCTTAACATAATTATTATATTTAAGTGAGGGTAAATACAGACATACTGAGTTGCATGATAACTTTATATATAAAATGATAATATCATTATTGTTTTATTATTAAAGAGAGAGGGATGGAGAGAAAAAAGACAGTTGGGTATGCTAACATGTTTGTTCCCTATTGGCATTCCTATTCTTGGGTAGTAAATCCACAATTCTGGATATGACTATTCTTCGGAATATACAAGTGTATCCTCAACTGCTATCAGATCATTCAGTGCAGGACTGTCACAGTTGGTCTCGGATGTTACTTCTCTTATACCGTTGATGGCCTAGCTAGCAAGAATTATTGAAGGCTAGTTTTTAAAGTATTCAAGAAAAAATGGAGAGTAAAGGACAATCGTAAATGTAGTCCCGACTGTATTTGTACAAACGTGTGGTGTCACCGTATGACGGTGACTGGCCTAGCTATAGGTTGAAATACCTATACCTGGTAGAGCGTTTTGGGTTTCGTTTGTTCCTAGCAGACATTCAGCTTCACTCATATTGTTCACATTTTCTCTTGGTTTCACAACTCTCGTATTACTTTGAGATTGTCGCGACGATAGGAAGAGTTCGAAATGATTCAGCATCTTTTGAGCCTATTTTTCACGTGTACGCGTTAAAAAGATTTTTGACATTTATAATTAAAAATACTTCCAGCGCTGCAACTTTTTAAAAAGCGGTAAAATCAGAAAGTTTAAAACTCAAACAGATGGCGAAAATTTTGTATAACACTTAAACAGTTTTCACTCTGACAAAAAGAGCGAAAGTTGTACACTATACAACTTTAAACCAACTTATGCAACACAGTTTTCAACGGGAAAATTGATTACCGCGAACATTTTTCAAACACACGGACAAGAAAGAATTCTTAAAGGTCCGTTACCTTTCAGGAGTAAATTTTAAAGGTATCTTAAAATGATTATTAACATAAGAAAATACATATTGGTGGCCTAATATGAGGTAACAACAGCAAACTTGTGTAAGATTTCTTGCGTAATATATGATAACTGTCGCGATTCATTTCGTATGGCGCAGTGATAGTCAACCACCGCGCGGTACATTTAGGACGACGGTGGGAAACAAAAGACGACCTGCGTTATGAAAAATTTACGTTTTATTTATTCTAATTGTTTTTTTCAGATTTAATTTTTTTTTTTAATTCCAATTTTTAAAATTAAAAAGTCGTTTCAGAAAGGTAGTGGGCCTTTAAAGAAATGGAAACTCTAACATATCTTTGAGCAGTCTTTACGTCTTCGTTTATTCCGTATCAGAATACGTGAAAAAATGCTCTCCGCTCATTATATTCATACTCACCATTTTTCTATTAAATAGTTGCTTTTCGAACCAGTGGTATGTGACATTTTAATTAGGGAACAACCAAATAAATGAAAAAGACGTTCGAAATGGTCCCTGTGCCTACAAGATTGAGACCAGGATAGAATTTTAACCCGGCCGCTGATTGGCTGGCTAATTATCACTTTCAAAAGTAAAAATGTTTTCTGGCAGGTAATTATTCTTAGATAACTATGATATGAGTTTGGAAATTCAAATTGAGATTTAGGTTCAAAATGTCAATTTTGATAATGGATAGGTAAAAACATTAGAATTCTAGGATTTTTCAGTCCGAAATGCGCCTGATTTCAACATGGCTACCCTGGTTGGAGTTTGAGCTGAAGGACCCAAACGTTTTTCTGTCTAGTGCTATATGAGAACTTTAAATATATAACACAATCGCTAACTAATATTCCTTTCTTTTAATAATACATTATAGAACTTACACAAACTTTAACACTGTGGTCTATGTAAAATTATTTTATTGATTGTTCTCTTTATGTTATTCATATAGCATGGTACTATTGCAAGTTTTGGCAAAGGCGTTATGATGTCGCTTTGGGAGGACACAAACTGAGATGATAATGTCATGTTACTTTAAATTAGGTTTTAGAATTAGAAAATAAAATATGTCGTGAGTTAATACTCCAGTCCTTGTGCCGAGGACTGAACAGGTAAAACGAGGTCTCTGATCAACAGGATCATTTACAAAATGTAAAGTTCTCCTGAAAAGACGTTGATAAAATTGAATAATCTGATGTCAGAGCGGATAGGCAAGTTTAACATAAGTAGTACTGATACGCTAAACGACGCCCTTCATAGACCTTGAAGTTATCGTTTTTATGTCAGTGAAGTATGCGGGGAACTGTTTAAATAAATAGACTGATTGCAATCTTGACCGATGACTATTTAAAACCGGTTTTTATGTTTAGGAGTATTTTTTAGCGGGGATATTCTTTACAAAGTGACACTTGAACATGATAAATAACTATAATGTCCTATATCTTGAGTTAGAATCAAAATAAAAACCAGGGTAATTGATATTCATAAATTAATATGAAATTGCTTAAAGACCAGTTGAGGATTTAAAAATGTACATAGGTTTATGTCACCTGAAATCGTGATTGGAAATAATTTGAAAAGGGAGCATTATAACAGAGAAAATCTAAGAACAAGTGTTTCTGAAAAACAAACTCCACTTCTGATTCATCAAAATTACCCATGATGGTAGTGTGATGCCTATTGCCTACCCTCAAAATCAGCTCAGAAACCAAAGCTAATAAAACTTGTAGGGCTTCTGTTAGACAGAAAAAAAATCGACAATACTCTAACCAACTTAATCAAAACTATACAGGAAACGCGAAATTTTTCGCGAGATTTACACTATTTACGCGAAGGATTTTAGCGCGAAAAAATGATATCGCGAAATATCTACACATACAAATCGCGAAATTAAAGACTCGCGTATTTATCTAAGTTTACAGTATTGTTATTGAAATTGTTTTCAGCAAATCGTCTTTGCGAAATGAACTCACTCGCAAAATACATAAAAGTTCCTTGCACGCGAAATCAGTTTGATAAAAGTAATAAAATTTAGAATTTTTTTTACAACTAACCATTTCTAAAAAGATAGATGATCTATTGTTAAAGTTGTTAATTTTTGACATCTTCAACAGAGAGAAAATGTGTATTGAATTTAAAAAAATAAATAAAAAAGTTATTAAGCAAGGACATTTTATGGAGACCTCTGAACAAAGCTACGGATACAGAACTAGTAACTCCGAAAGATTAAGCATTCCCTTGTTTTATTTACCTTAATTTCTAATCATAGTTTTAAAAAGAAAAGTATCATCGATACCACATATCATACCAAGAATAACCGAACAAAATTCATACCGAAAAGGAAAACGGCATTTGTTTTTGAAAATGAATCTTGTATATTCCTATTAGGTATTAATTAGGTGATATGGAAACCTTTTGACATAACTAAAAACAACATTAATTGTATCTCAATGGATATGGACAAGTCCTATTGATAAACATTTTAAACTAAAATTTTGAAAATTAATAGTGATTTGCATAACCAATAAGAGATGATGTAAGTCGTAATTAGTTTTGACTTCGGCTTGATTTTACTTTATTCAAAATTTGCTTAACATTTTTTTCAATAGCTATCATATGATGACGGCATTCATACGTCTACTGAGTTTGTGTGTGTGTTAGGCTAACCTACTGATGAATTAATCGAAGGTTTTCGATCAAGCACCCAATAAAGTCACAACATTCTGATATATAGCTAACTAGCCGTAATAGTTCTTACTGAAAGCGTTATGCAGAAACAGCAACTATAACTTTTAGACATGGCCAGAAGACTAAACCCATAGTCTGCCCAACATGGACGAAAGCTTGGATAAATGAATTACAAAAGGTGGGATGTGCAAAAAAGAACAATAGCAAGGAAAGATGCAGTTTATTTTTTTGAAAGCGCTGCGTACAAAGAATAAACGTTGTGAAATTATTTCACTCATATGTCAGTATATTTGATTATTCCTGTCATGTTTTGTATTATGTGAGATGTCACATGTAAAACTATACTTGTATTTTGTTTAGCTTTCAACCAGGAAATCATTAGATTTCTATTTGCATAACAAGGGAATAAAAAGTGTCATTGAAAACGTTAAATAATTAATTTTGGAATAAATCCAAATGGCGAACCATCACCTATAAAGATCAGTTCATAAATGACTTTAAATAGACTTTTAATCACTATTTCAGAAAATCGTAAATACTCCACCAATGTTGCTAAGTACGAGTTATCGTTCTTTTAACCCTATACTAATTTACCTGAGTTAGAAATGGCTATCGCCGACAAAAAATAACCATACTCTTTATTTGAACAATAATTTATTTTAATCGTGTATATACATTGTATATGTCTAATTATCACAAAAATAATATAAGATAATATAAATTATTTTTGGTGCATGTGTAATCAGTACAACATTCCATATAGGACATAGTGCCACGGAATAATTTTCAGAACGTAATTAATATTTTTATTATATTTATCTTGAAGTAAAATTAGGAGCTCAAAGTTTTCAATGTCGGTAATGATGTAAAATAAGTAATTTTTGTAACTGAAGAAAAAATACTTATTCGTCTTCTCTTGTTTTTGAAAAAGAAAAATACAATAATCAGTGGTCGAGCATCTTTAATGGACGTACATGTATCAGGAGATATGTCCCATTCTATCAAGATACGTTTAAACCTATCATCGACTTATCCAAGGCAAGTTAAAGTTAGACTGATAACGAATTATTGTTCTTTTCACCTATAGCTTTTAGCCAATCAAAAATCGAAAGCAATGTAACATATAAAGTCTTTGTAATAAGAATACTTTGTTTTTGAAATGAAAGTAAATTCAAGAGCGTGTGATATCATATAATCAAAACTTCAGTAATTAAAGAACTATTTTAGTTGTGGTTAATGTAAAAAAAAATAACCGTTTACTCATCAACCATTTTATTAATTGACAAAAATAGTGAAATGTCACAAATGAGACGTTTACAGCTAGATAAAAGGAACTTAAAAGGCACTTCTATTTTAATTCATTTTAATGTGATGGAATATGGATTATTTTCTCCTTTTAGAATAACGATACTCGTTTTTTACATGTAGATTAAGGGAACTTCTATTTCAGTTCTTTTAAATGTCCTGGAATATGGACTTGAATATGGTAGTCTTTTCTCCTTTTAGAATAACAATACTCGTCATTTTGACGCAAATGTGTCCTTAAAACGTTTTGAGATAAAAATAAGCAAAGCAAGCTTGGAAGACTAGTGACAGATGTCTTTTTTTTAATTGCAGTACCAACAATATGATCTAGACTGTTGCAAGAAAAACATGCCATTCACAAGTAAGATTTAACTACTTTATCAACGTGTTAAGTAAAATCACAAAAACATTCAAAATAAAAAGATGTCCAGCCAGAAATGGCTGATTTGACACGACATAATATATATGTATATATATATATATATAGACATAGTATCATCACACACATTATCTTGAGTCAAACTAACATGAAATAGAATTGGTTTTCTACACAATTTCGTATATTACATCAGTTACAAGTACAAGTGCGTTGCTTAGTTACTGAGATACGAAACAAGACTTTGCGTTCATATTGTCACCTTGTTGAAATAATACAACGTTTGCAAATCAGGTTTTAAGGTATGATAGCTTTAAACTTTGTTACCATTTACAACATTATTTCTATCATCCCAGAGACAGTAAAATCAGTTTTCGTTGTGTTGGGCTTATAACTCTCCTCATTTATCGGTTCATTCTGCATTGCATAATCTGAGGAAATGATATCCTGTTAATATGTCCGAATAATTCTATTTATAACTCTAGAGTCCCAGGATGTCCTAGTTATGTACCTTTTGAATATTTCACATATTTATATTTATCATATAATCCGTTTGATATCCAGTGATTTTGCCCGTGTAATATTTCACCAAGACTCAAAAAATTACATTGACGGTTACCAATATATTCGCCCTACATCACCTTTGGTATAAACGGAGCTTGTAGAGTTCATATATTGGGTTTCCAAGGGTAACAAATATAATAAAACATCCTAGACTCGAATGAAATGCATACTTATTTAATATCCCATCTTTTTGTAATTTCCTTTTATATTTTTCAGTTCACAAGAGGAGTCATCTGCGTAAAAAAATTCTGCATTGTTTGAAGGTCATTTATGGATTTCCTTACAAATGTATAAACGTTTCTATAGTTACAGACGGCACGAACGGTAACAGTCGTCTGCAGAACTTCTATCTCATCTGTTCCGGTTTGGATCAGCGCCACCTGTAGCAGGTTAATTGGCGTTAGAATCAGTCTCTTTAGAATACGAAGACGAGGCTTGAAACTCTCTGACGTGTACAAGGCCTGATGGAGACGTTGTTCTATGGATTCCATGTTATGTAGTGTTCCGTAGAATACACGCAACGAGTGGTAGATCTGTGTCAATCCTTCGACAGTTAGAGCATCCTAAATAGAAAAATTGGCAATTTATTATAATAAATCAAAAGAAAAAAAACACAAAAAAACCAGAAGAAAAACACAAAAATAATAATAATGAAAAAAACCCAGAAAAACACAAATAAACCAAGAAAATATAATAGAAATTAGAAGTTATGAAAATTTCCCAGAAAATTTGTCATACTGGTATGCTAGCAAAAAAAATCCCTTCGTTTGGCATTCGAGTTGCTACGGAGTATTATTCCATTTGTGTTCAATATTCTTATTATACCAAATTTTAATACAAACCTGTTCGGGAAAGTTTTCCCCTGCAGCATTTGAAATAAGATCGTCAAATGAGGATGACATACGGGCAGCCTGAAAGATCAACATGGAAAATGATATTAGAAATTTTGACTCAGAAACAGTAACAACATTTTACGAGAAACATACATACATGTACGTATAAGAATATGAATTATACATTATAGTGAAAAGAATCTGTATCAGTTGATATTGTTTGGCTATGCTTCATAGGTATTCATATAGAGCTATTGTTTGTTCTAGATAAATAAAGACGGCCAGGTAGTCTAGTACAAATACCCGGATATTTACATCTGTTATTCCTTGGAAATTTCTATTTCATTCTTTAAATAACATTTTGTATCACATCATGAAATTTGCATGTTATTTATCAATGAAAATGAATTCCATTTAAATCTGATATACGACATCAGTTTCGAATGACACATGAAACTGGATGTAAGCTCTTTGTGCGTACACCTGTCCGTTCCTAAAAACAAATATAAATCTTACACAGTGCAGTCAAGCATGTTTTTATAGACAACCCACAAGACAAAAAAAAATGTCTTCATATCAAAGTTATACATTTATACTCAAATTTAAATTTAAATTAGCTGTTTGGAAAATTTTGAAAACGAAAGTGGTCTTACATATCAATCTCGATGTCCTTATACGGGTGGTCAGTAAGACAAGATTTACTGTATATGATCTGGTGAACTACATACATGGTTGGTCGCGAAGAAGGTTCTACTGTTTTTGATCTGGTGAACTACATACATGGGTGGTCGCTTAGACAGGTTATATGATATGGCCCCGATTTCTCGAAACAAACTTAAGTCAATTTTATTCACATAAGTTATATAAGGAGAAAAACTTAAGTTTTCACTTAAGTCTGTATTTTTGTTTCGAGAAATCGGAGCCTGGTGAACTACATACATGGGTGGTCGCTAAGAAGGTTCTACTGTTTTTGATCTGGTGAACTACATACATCGGTGGTCGCTTAGACAGGTTATATGATCTGGTGAACTACATACACGGGTGGTCGCTAAGACAGGTTTTACTTTATATGATCTGGTGAACTACATACATGGGTGGTCGCTTAGACAGGTTATATGATCTGGTGAACTACATACATGGGTGGTCGCTAAGACAGGTTTTACTTTATATGATCTGGTGAACTACATACATGGGTGGTCGCTAAGACAGGTTTTACTGGGCTGGTCACTAAGACAGGTTTTACTTTGGTGGTCATTAAGACAGGTTTTTCTGTATATGATCTAGTGAACTACATACATGGGTGGTCGCTAAGACAGGTTTAACTTGGGTGGTCTTTAAGAAGGTTTTACGGTATATGACCTAGTGAACTGTACTTACGTATCTGAGAACCATGTCTTCAATCCTAGGGGACATGACCAGTCCCACTGATGACAGATACTCCCCTGTGATCCTGATTGGTCGAGGTCTGCCCACGTGACCTAATTCCGGCAATGTGTAATTGACCATGCATCCACTCACCCATGGTATCGTTAATATAGCTGCAGCTATACACAAACTATTTTCTGAATAAAGAATAACGTTCAATGAGATAAGCTACTTGTCGGGAAATTCGTATGACCATATACAATATTTAACAGAGTACAGAATTTAAATCATATGAATTTAAGTACTGCCTCCGATAGAGATCGAACTGAGTACCTTTGGCTTATTAGGCTAATCGACTTTAAATAGTACTTTACCCACGTCGAAACTCAGTATAGGATTACATATAGGTGAAATGAAATGATTAAGGAATAATTCAACGTATTTTTAGAAGATGTATTGCAGATTTATTTATTTTTGTTAACTTTGTTTTTGTTCTTTACATTTTAAATCTTCATAAAAGGTATGCATTTAATTGAACGTAAGGATATAGTCATCATAGTATTATGTTATGTTCTAGAAATGAAAAATCAAATCATCAATTTTCATTTCATGTTACATCAAAAACAAAAACATATCATAACACCAAAAAAAAAAAATGTTATGATTCAGTTCAACCATCATTCTAATGTTGTTTGCTTTTTCTTAAGTAGAGCTACATATATAGGTAACATAGTATTAAGGTAATTGCATAAAGCACTAGTGAATGTTTCCAAATGACATTTATCACATAATCCGCCTGATATCCAGTGATTTTGCCCGTGTGATATTTTTGCATATGTCACTAGTGCAATATGACCTGGAGCGATTTTCATTGGTTAGAAATTCATGACGTCATGATTTTGAGAACGACAGGGTAGAATTTTGACTACCGCTCACTTATCGCAAGACATTTTGACATTAAATCTGTGTTCGTTTTATATGAGATTTTATAAAACCCGTCTCGAAATTTTGATTTTTTCTCTTCAAGGTTTGCAATAATAAAACTTCTAAGACTTGTTTCATAAAATCTCATATGAAATGAACACTCATTTTAGACCTTATACACCCATAATGTAAATTCCTTATCCAAGAGTACATCCGATCTTTACAAATACCATTTTACTTACTTGCAATGTTCATATTGATTTGATAAGCGGCAATGTGACTGAAACATGATTAAAACGGTTCAATTTATATATGTTTTTGACGGAAACAGAAATTGACAAATGAGGAAAATCTCAAGCAAATATCCAAATCGTCAGTAAGAGGGAGAGTTTGGAAATTCAAAAGTGTGTGTCATGTTTTCAAAAAGTACTAGTGAATCTTGAATCTTAATTTAGTTATTTGTATTGGTAATTACAGATATTCAAACGACGTAGCACTATCGTGTTACCAATGACTACAACAGCAGGAATCCACGTCGTAAATTGCTATGGGCTAACCGGATACGGTGGTAAATGGTTCTTCACTAGAAGTTAACACGCATCTGCTTGATGTACTGTTAGACGATTTTTGGCTGTTAAAAACGCCTTTCTTTTCGAAGTTAATATCAAAGCCCAAAAGCAAGAGATTGAAAGAACAAGATCGGTTTGAATGCTGTTACTAACGAATGATTTTATTTCTCAGTAAAAAAATCTGCTATGTCGATTATGGTTTTGGCAATACTACTTGTGGGTTGTTTTGTTTTTTTCATCTTTCTTTTTTCTTTTTTACCCTTTTACGTTCTTTTTTTCTTGTTTAAACGTTTATATTGATGAAAATGTAACAGGTATTTCTATTTCACAAAATTTTTTTCACAATCTAATTGACAAAAAATTGGGAAAAAATTAAGAAAATTTGAATAAAACTATTATAAGGATGTATTGTGCTCTTTGTATGGGCTGGTAGCATGACTGTAACATGACCTAATATGGGACCATGAAATATTGTCAATGACTATACATCGTAACACTTATACTCTATACAGTGTGTTATCCTTCACCTTAGAACCTATTTATCACTGAATGAAATCCATACTGCCCATTAGTGTGAATTATGTCTGAAACATATCACGTGACAGGTAAGTATTAAATACAAATTCAAACTTGTTTTGATGTCATTTAGGCAGACGTAGGGGATGATGAAAGTGATGCAACCGAGTCGGAAAAGAATTTTACATATGGTTTTTTATGTTTTGTACAACCTGGTGTCATATTTAATGACCTGAGTATGGCGAATTTTGTAACACCGTGTTTATGTAGTGGTGGTCGTTTTCTTTACATTTTCAATTTACAAATTAATGCAGTGACGATTTTCAAATGGTTCTTAAGATTGAATGATACTAAGATGACAGTGTAAAGAGATTTTCAGCATCACTTACATACCTCGTGTTTTGGGATGCATTATTGTATCTGCAATGATTTCATTCTACATACATATTAATGTATATCAACGATATTAGGAAAACAAGACCAGTCTTAATTAACAATATATAAATGATTGAGTGAATATATATTTTTGACTAAAAATCTGTAAAAAGGGTTTTGTCTGTTATTCAGTTGGTAATGTGTAGGCAAGCAAATAGTTTTTATCCTTTACCGGTGTTTCTATTTTTTTACTTTTTAGCCTCCGTTTAATACACTTAAATGACATCAATATTATTGCTGTGAAGATGTAATTTCAGCAGGTGTTTGTTACGTCATTTAATAGGTAGAGTGTCCATGGAAAATTAACACCAATAGAGTCGATGGATAATTGACAACAATAACTAAATAAATGCATCTGTCAGATTTATTCAAATTGTAATATTCACACGTTTCGTTACAATTATAAAAATGAAGAGACAAAAACATATATGTACTACATATATTCCATTATGGGTATCACATATTGCTTTTTTCAAATTTGCATAAATAGATCATATACTTAGAATTGACAAATTTAACATATCTGTCAGAGAAAAAAAATCAAGTATATGAGTGTTATAATACTGTTGTCAGCATATTTTGTACATTCGTATTAGATCGTATCTTCAAATGAGCCACTTTCACTTTTTGTTTTATCGGCATGCGTGCCTACAAGTTGATAGGATGTTTTTTTTTCATCCTCGGACCATTATGTTTTCCAAATTTTCCAAGAAGATATAAAAGGTTTTTTGTCCTACGATACTTTATTAGTACTATCCCTTACAGGTGGTGTGGTCGGTCTAAACTTTTCACTTGTTATATGGACATTTTAACCACAAAATGACATTAAACTACATAAACCCTCATATTATTTTACAGTGTTGTTTTGCCACCCTGAAATAACACACCTCATAAAATATTCACGTTTTAGTACGACTGCAGATTATAAGTGAATTTCATTGTTTAAAAAATATCATGTGACACCCTAAGTCCCCATACTCCTACATAAACCACATTTAGTTTCCACAGAGAGAAACTACTGATTTTTTTTTCTCTATGTCGATTTCAATAGTGTAACTTTTTATTAGATAGTATTTCCCTGAATCGAGACGAGATCCTAAAACGTAAGATATCAACATAAAACTAACCCAACCTCCCGCGCCCGCCTCCATTTCCAAAAATCTATGAAAGAAAATAATTGATACAGGAAAGCATATCATATAATCCTATAATATTTCAATATTAAAAAAACCAGAAAGTAAACGATGAAAAACTGAAATATGTATGTATGAGCAAAATTGGTATAAACAGTATTTAAACAAGTGTAAAAAGGTATGTCTAGAATAACTAAAAATATAAAGAAAGCTGATTCGGGATCAAACCTTTCTGTTAAAAAATACATTAAGCTAGAACATTTTAGTTAAAAACTAGTACCTTTTTAACACTGGTAACACCACATACTTCAATAAAATGTTATAGTATAACATATAATAAAATCTCTAATCATAAACTCAAAAAATGTAAAAAAAAAAAAAAAAAAAAAAAGGCGAAAAAGAAGGGGAAAAATAAGAAATGACATAACATGAAAGACAATTATAAAGCTAATATTCATGAACATTAAAAAGGGAACAAGCTTAACAATAAGCACGATTTACAGTTATAAAAATATTAGGTGAAATATCGCAGTATTTCATAAAATGTCAATTTCGCAATTAGATTTAACACTTCCGTTTGGAATTGGATTTCGAAAAAAAATAAACTACGCGATAATTGATAGGTTACAATATATCAAGGAGTGTAGAAAAATAATCACGTGTTCTAACTAAAACGGCCATCTACGTCTTAGCAGGTCGTATATCAAATACACAGCTAAAGTTTCTCAGAGAAACAAACCCCACTCATGGCTTAAAAAAGCATATTGTATGACCACACGGCATGTGTACAGTCTCAGGTTTCTGCTAAGAGCATCAAGGTACCAGGTTTACAATATACAAGTTACTAAATAATTTCTCGGTAATATCTATTGGAAAGCATTAAAAGTATCTCAAATCTCCAGGTATTAAATCATTAATCGTTTAGATTGAAGAACTTCTTGGAGTGATAACAAAAAGTCGATCTATGATAAGTTATTCTTTAAAGATGCTCCACCGCCGACAGAGAATAAACGATAGTCATCATCTGTTGTTTATCGCAAATATATGTGCCTAATTAACACAAAATACATAAAACATAATATGCTTTGCTTTTGGTGCATGTTTTTGATAGAAAAAAAAATACCATTCGTCAGCGGTTTAGCATCTTTAGTTGGACAAAATGTCAACTTGAAAATAGTCTCTTTACAAGAAATAATTTGAGGAAGATAAAATCAATAGACATCCTGCTGGGTAATACCAGAAAATAAGATAATATTTCGTTGGCCATAACATCATATCATGGTCATCAGCCGGAAATATTCCCTCATATTCTCCATAGTAAGGATGGACTTGGCCATGTATTCAACATAATGAGTTTCTGGGCAACCGGCTTCATCCAAACTTGTTATATTTAGGTTGTGAAAACCAGAAGAGCCGTCCTGGAGCAAACGTGTCTCGAGTCTGCAAAGTAAAGATACAAGAGCCCTTTGACAAATTCGTATCAATCTTCCAAAGGTTCTTGATTCATACAAATCAACCCTCAGCCTTGTTTCCGTCATCTGCATCATTTGAAGTTCCATGAAATAAACCGCGACAGCTTGACCTATTGCTTCTAGGTCACGTCCACCATCTTCCTGGAAGTATACAGTAAGCAATTTGATATTTACAATTGTTACTTATGTAAATGTATGCATTATTAAATGAAAAAAACAGGACATTTTTACAAGTACATCTAGAATTGTCTCTCATGTAAGATTTATTTTCTCGAGGTGTATCTCAACACATAGGGACATAATTATTTTATCAAACTGTTAAAATTAAAAGAAATGTATTTTCTATTCAACATTTACAAGGCTAGCGAAGTTAACCGGTATCTTAACTGTCATCGAGTATCGATAATGTCCTGGTATAAACCATTAATGACTGTACGACACATTTCAAAAATGTTTTTAGTTGTTGGTAGTATCTTTATCGTAAAGGCATTAAACAACATCGTTGTTATTGTTGGTTCAAGTTGCAGACGACGTCCACTTCCGGTCACGTGCGGAGCTTCCAATGGATATTTCCCTCAGGGGTAATTTCCCTATGAATATTTTCCCCACCTTCCCATTCCGGTAAAATATCTAATTATTTAATGTCATTTGATCAAGTTTAATCCAATTAGACCATTCTAGATGAAAGTGAGGTACATGTATAATATTAAACTTAAATATGTACGGCTACATGTGGCATGTTTTGGGTATAATTTCCTCATTAAACCATATACAAAGTTACTCATATATGTACTTACCCTAGGATCTTCAAACACAGGCACTGCATTCGTCCTTTGGATGACTTTTTCAGGGATGACGTGTCTGGTTCTCTGTTGATATGAAGATACATCTAAGGATTAACTTGCATAGATGTTTTTATGTTAAGGAGATATAACACAAACAACAGACTGGGCTCTTATTATAAACCGCTATGTGGAAGTATGGAAGATTTTTACTTACTTCAATTCTTGAAAATTCTTTACAATTAAATCTTTGAAAACACCCATCTTTTTTGATAAGTCCACTATTCTCAACAAAGATGTCTTTTTTTTCAAGGACCATTTGTGTCAAAATATTCAAACATTTTCCTAACAGATTTGTTTATATAAAACTACTATTAAAATATTGGAGAGAATAAAAATATTTAAGTCAAGAAATGTGAATAAAAACTTTACTTAGATTCATTACAAATACAAAACGATTGTTTGAAAAGGTTGTATTGCAATCGGATTCGATTGATATTTTTTCAAAATAATGTTTTCAAGGCTTTTTTTGAGAAATAGAAAAAATCGCATATCATAAGATTTCACATTTTTGTGTTTTACTTTCTTACGCCACATAGAAAGTATTAAACAATAAAGGCGGTACAAAAATTCAAAATAGGCAAATTTGGTTTACTGAGCAAAAAGTAAATGTGTCATTTCCCTGTTTTTTTCCAAATCTTCTTTTTTTCGGAGGGGGGGGATGGGTTGTCTAATTTATTATTTTTTAGGGGGGTTGGGGGTTGCCTGAAATAACGATAAAAGTCTATATTTTGAAACGTTTTTCCCAAACACTATGTTTTGATGCAATGTTTCACACTGCTTTGAATTACATATTGCACTACTTTTTACTGTTTGCCTTTCAACATAATAAATGTTTAGTTCCTATGAAGCATTGTCTAATATTTTGATTCCTTATTGTATCATTGGACAACATTTTACCTAAATTACAAAGAGACAAATGCATTTCCTCAAAGTAGTTAATGGTAGATTTTTTCTGTTAAAGTTTAGGTAAAAAACAATTAATATAAAAAATGTTGTTATTCTCAGCCTTTACTTGATTATTTGTTTACCGGTAATGATGAAACAATTTTGCAAGTTTTTTCATGAAGATCCCTACATGGAGAATTTTTAGCAAGCAACTGTCCACTTGATTCCAGCGGGCACCTGTTATGGTTTAAAGGGACAGACAAGGGATGTTTAGTTTGGAAAATAAAGTATTCCGGAAAAGTCAACAATGTCCGATTCAGTTCAGATCACAGCTTCAACGACATATCCAAACTTTCCACCACATATCAACTAAAATGTTAACGATATATATAGTACAGCTTTTTCTCCATCTGATTATATCCTTATTCTCATCTCGTTTCATCTGACAACATCCCATATTGGTCATTAGGGGTCACGTTCTCGCGACCTTTATACTCCCTGTTCTTCAGTAAAATCAGTATAAACTGATAACGATACTTCGTCCCAGCATGCATATAATGTAGAAGTAATATCGCTTTCTTTGGGCGAAATGACTATATACACGACAATGATTTTGACAGCTTTTGCAAACTATTTCGTCCCGTCAAGAAATTTTAAGACATTATTTTTGGTCAATATGAAAGGTTACCAGAACGTAATCCCTGATGGGATGATGCTAGGGGCCAGGATCGTGAAACAATATTAGACCAAAGGTAAGAGTTAGCCAATCAAATATGACGTAACCTTTTGTAACGTCCTTTTTTACTGGCTTAGTCAAAACCTGTTTTGGACTTAAGACCGTTTCATGATCTTGAGGCCAGAGTGAATATAATGATCTATATTTAAATCAGATTGGGTTATCTCCCCGTAGTGGTACTTACGTAACGTCTTATGAGCACAGTGAGGTAACCGTAGATCACGTTACCAACGTTATCAAAATCGATCCTTGTTTGGGTCAGGCGACGGGTACTTGGGGACCTGCGTCTCTGATGACCTGTACACGGATAACGTAATACGTCATAAAAACTGTCGGGCAGACATCGGTTGGCATTGGCCTCTACAAACAGGAAGGCAGCAACGACAAGACGGAAACCTGCGGAACGAAAAATGTAAATTGAGTGACAAGAAACGAAAGTTTATTTATTATTTTTTATATCTTTCTTTGCCATAGTTTGTTGACAAACAGGACAACAACAACGGCAAAACGGATAGCTGTGGAATCAAAATATAGATTGAATTACAAGAGGTTGACTTCGGTATTTGAAATAACAGGTTGGGTTACATGTCATTGGATATGTAATACTTTTAAAACCAAAACAGGAAAATCGACAACATTAAAATTACATTTCTAGAATTGGAAGTTAACTATGTTCGCTGAAAATAGAATTAAGAACTTCGGAAGGGAACTTATTTACCGTACCACTTTATTTCATCAAACTTTTTAGTTGATCTAAAGCTCCAGCTACACTAGGTATGATCCTTGACTTCACGTCTCATGGATGAAGGGTGTTAATGTAGGAATGTCAGATTCTAAACAAACACCCGTCACGGCCTTTTGTCTTGAATTAAATTCACATTGTTGTACTACATACTAATCTAGATCTACCCTCTAACATCGCAAATTAAGTACAAATTCAGGTCAAGTTTGATGATGTGGCAATAACCAAACGGAATATCAGTGTTTACTACACGAACAGGTTCATTCATAATTTTAGAAATTACATACATTATACTTGCAAGTCTCATTAATACCAGATGGAAGCAACTCTGCTTTATTTGTGGAAACCTAGTGCGATTGTACGTATCCGACCTCCTATACCTTTCGGACGGACGACATATTATCTGTCTAGAAGTCATTTGGTCTACAATATTGTAGTTATAGAAAACCTATCTACGTACAAAACACGTGTATTCTACATTTAGAATTCAAATTTGAAAATATGCCGTACCATATTTCTGTACCACAAAGACACTCTCGATAATAAGCCGTCCTAGCTTTGCCTTGACATAAAGCTGTGTCTTAAGGGTTTTTGAGGTATATCCTGTAAGAAATTGTGATCGGATAGTAGACAAAACAACTATAAAGTAACTATATGTTATTGTTGATATTAGATATGCTTAATAAAATTTACCTTTAGCGATCTGCATCTTTTTTCATCTGTTTCTTAGCATCAAAGTTCAAATATAACAAGCAATGTAAATATGATCTTATATAGGCGTTTTATGAAACTTTTCATATGGAATACGTTCCCTGTCATTTAGTAGCATTTTTGAAACGGAAAAGGAACGAATCCCCATTCGAAAAATTAAGGTCCAATGCCGGTGTCGATCTAAAAAGCATATCCCAACTGTATTCGAATAGCGATCAATATCTCTTTGGTAATGGTTTTGCTCCAGAAGCAGTATCCAATAGGTAAATAGGTTTTTTTGTAATTTCCAGGAGATTGTATATTTCAGCGTGACTACCAATAAAAATCGCGATTAACTATTGATTATCGATGACTGAAACCGCCCACCAGATCAGACCTAGAAAAAGTACAAGATGAGGAATTACGATGCTTTCAAAATCCGATGATAGTTTACAACAAAGAATGCTCAGCTCGCAAGGTAATTTGATCGAATAAGAGCAAGGACACATTATTTTCACAGTTTAGAATTTATTGATTGGTCATAAAAGTCCTAAGTTTACAATATCTTCAAATAGCAATATACAACAATGATTTATTATTGATAGAGTTGACAAAATCTGAAGCATCTTATTAAACTGACAATACTTTTTATTACCTGGTTCCAGATGATTGGCCGGAATTACCTGAACAATGATGCTGATGTGTTTATGTGTATATCAACACGACTATTGCCTGACGAATACAATGGATTGGGAAAACATTCAATATTCATAGCAAGGGTTTTACTGATCATTGACTGCTCTATCGTATTTTTACTTCTTGGTTTTTTCCGACTCTTTCCGAACCATTCCGAACTGTTTTATTTCATTTTTAACCATCACAACAATTTTCAGGGTTTCTGTGTAAGGTAAACAAAACCGATATTTCATGTTTCACATTTTTAAACAAGCCATGATATATAACTTCAAAGTTGATGAAATAAGGGCAAAGATAATTACAATATAGACTGTTATTGCGCTTTCATCTAGAAAATTTTGTATTTAAATTTTATTCTATACGTTATATTAATCAATATCAATAATGAATACATTATTAATAACCAAGTAAATATGTTTTTAATATGTAAGCTCTATGTTTGAATATGACACTGTAAACTCTTCTAATAATAAAACAAAATCGTAATGTTAAGTTAATATTGAACGATCAATGATGTTTTAGAATATGATCTTCTGCAAATACTCGGTAAAACCTGTTAGAGAAAACGAAGAAGGTGTTCCTGATTACATAGCGTCTTTATCGATGACACCTGTATAAGCATAGGTCATGCTGAGTTACAATCTCTAACGAAACCTCAAGGATTCAAAGCTCTGAATTATGTCTGACCTCAAAATCCTGATTATATCACAAGTTTTCATACATGCAGTAGCCATTGGTCTTTTTGATTAAAAATGCGTTTAGCGGACATGAACTCAGATTAAGTGTGCATGAGGATATATCAATAGGAAAATTGAATGTACCATGCATGCATTATTTGAGACGAGATACGAGTTTTTCTTACCCTGGGCACGGACATCCACAACTTTAGAAGTGTGCTATTTTCCCTTCTCATTCTAGAGTAAACATTCTTTTTGTATCTTTTTTTATTTTTAGAAACAACACATTGTACATAATCATTTTGAAATACATATTATACATCATTCATCTCATTCTTTCATCACCGATTTCAATCTCACTGGTTTGTGCTACTAGTATGTAAACATTCATATGACCCATTCATCTTCAATTTCAGTTTTGCCTCTAGCACAAGCATTACTATTCGTTGACATCATATATATATATTTAAATATATATATTAAGTATGACATCAAAATTACTCTCTTTCATCCAAACATTCACACTCTTGCTATCGAATCATACATACTTTTATATTCTTTCATAGTCAGTCTAATATACAATATAAACCTGACATGCATTATACAATCTTGAGATTACGTGATTAGACATCATACTAAATCAGTTATTTTAAAAGGAAAATAGAGTGTTGTTGTTTTTCTGAAGAAGAGGAGAAAGGAGAGAGAAAGCGAAAGGGTTTGTATAGTGGATAGATAAGAGAGTAGAGAGAAAGGAGAGAGAGAGAGAGTTATGGTAAGAAAGATCTCAGAAGCCACAGCTAATGTTACATGTGTATGTGAATTTTTTATTATAATTTACTGGTTGTTAATATTCCTTTTTAAAATTATTGAACCAGGGTTACATATTGATTAAGCTATTGCATTTATTCCAATCATTGTCTAATTTGTAAATATGAATGTCACCTTTGCTGACTGCAGTATATTTTTCTGTGAAGTACGCTTCCTTTATAAGTTTAGTTAAGGCACATACTGATAAATTCTCTTGATAACATCTTGTTCTATATATATGTATTGTTTTAATACTAAGATAATCATATTGTCTACTCTATTATGTAGTACTGGTTGATTAAATAATCCAAAAATGAATGTTTCTTTGTTAAAGGCGAATGGGATGAGTAATTTATCTAATATGGATTCAAAGTTAATTAAAAAATTCTGCACATCTAAACATCCCATAACATATGTAATACTGTCTCTATTTCCGTTTTACAACGATAACAATTAGCACTTTCAGCAAGCCCAATTTTAGACAAGAAAGAATTGGATGTTAAAATGTGTTGGTTGATTCTATATTGTAACCAATGTAGTTTGGAGTTTTTAGTTGCACCAAAAGGATTGTTATATATTTGTCTCCAAATATCATCATCAAAGTTAAATAAATTATTCCATTTGGATATCCCGGTAGAGATTGTATCATTTTTATTTAAGAGGTTGTAAAAGTCTTTAGTACCGTTTTAATGCTTCAGAAAAAATTCTGAATTTTTAGGTATATATGGATAGCTTAGCAATGTATTGGATATATCTAGAGTGAGGTAATTTCTTATTATTATGGTGATGCCTTGAAATTTAAGAAAGTCTGTTCTTATGTTGAATTTTTGTGTAAATTCCTCATAAGTGTATTAGAAGAATAATTTTTAATCATGTCATTAATGATAATAACACCCTTTTTATACCAATCTTTAGTTAACATCTTTGAGTAAACATTTTTGGTAGTCCCTAAGATTCCATCTTCTTTTAGATAAGTCTGAGTTGCGTGTTTACTAGAAATAAGTACTTATTGTATTGAAATCAATCAAGTTGTAAAAGTCCATAGTTATTGTCTTTTTGAATTGAAAGAAATATAGTTTTAAAGAAAAAGATAGAAAACATAAACACTTATAAAAGATATTTATAAAATTACTGACGAAAGAAACACCGCTATTTTGTAGCATTTGCAACTAAATTTTGAAAATGCCACATATGTCAATGTAAAGGACGTGCAATGAAATAGAGTTTTAGAAATGGTAACAATTTGGATGTGTGTAGGGATGAAAGACATTTAGCACATTTAAGCCCCAATATAGTATTTTGTTGTTTCCATTTGGACAACGAAACAAGGACAGACTCTAACACCCCGTCAAACACCATAAAATAGCAATAAAAATACGGTCAAATCAAATATGTAATAGCAGTAATAGAAAACACCAATGATAGAGCAAAACGCTTTCGAATAGTATGCGCAATTAGAATTACAATAATATTGTTGAATACTAATTAAGTCATGCCTCCTAAAGAAAAACAATAATATAAGCTACAGAATAATCAAAGAAGGGATACAATTTCTTATGCTTCTTTTAATATGCGATCAAATTTTGCGTTTTCATATATATGCTAAAATCGGTAAAATTATATTGCTGTAAAAATATTTAACTACAGGTACAGTACACAAGTATAATGAATTCATGAAAGTTTGCGCCAATTTCAGGTAAATTTCAAGTGAAATCATTTAGGTCAAATTTACCTGAAAAGAGCAAATAGTTTTATTTCAGGTCAAAACTTTTACCTGAAATTGACCTGAAGTTTTCTTCGTGTGAAATTGACCTAAATTTCAGGTGATATTCAGGTCAAGATATTTTCAGCTCAAATCAACCTAAAGATATAATGCCTGTGTAGAAGCATATGAATCTAAATTTTTAAAATGATTTTCTATACCCGTGAAAAAAATGTTGGGCATAAAAATAAGTTGGTTTACGGTACATGCCAGTGAGATAAAGAATATTAATGTTAACACAACCCTAATTTCATAAAAAAAAAACATATTTAGGAAAGAGGAAGACAGACCTATCCTATAACATTATGAAATATTTTCGACGAGCAATGTTAAGCATTACTGTTCGTATCATTTTATGTAATTATGTTCGTTTTGTGTGTCTTGATAAAGGGGCAGATCGCCTCGAAAATTTGATAATTTTTTTTATCCACACGGTTGGAATTACTTCTTTGTCCAATTGTTATATTATCAAAACATTGGTGGAATCATTTTGTATAAATGAAATTTTGTTTTTCAACAATGGAAAATTTGATTATTCAAATGTATATTCAAATACCTTCTTGACATTCGAATACTGTACTTATTTAAAGATTAACTTGAATAAATTTTATGATATGGAGATATAACTCAAAAATCTGAGTGTATTAATTACACCGCGAAGCTATTTTTGATGAGAGTACACTCAGATTTTAATGTCATATCGCCATAACATAACAAATTTATTCAAAGAAATCCTTAAAATGCAATATTCAAAATTCATTTTAGGACTCTTTTGTCTGTGAAATTATTTCGCCGTCATTTTTTTCTTTAGGGGATGTAAATTTTAAGCCAATGACAATGCTCTTAACAAGCAAAATTGAATCGTTATTTAATATGTACTATCTAGAGACTAAAAAATGCTTTAAAAGGAAATAAATTGGCGAATTTAGTCTGTATTGTTTATGTTTTTGATAGTAACGCTATCAATACAAGTAATTTGTATAAGAGTTACTTCCCCTACGTAATAAATAATATATTAATTGTTTAAAATCTTGTACAATTAATCCGTTTATTGTCGTTGATTATTTATTTAGTGATTGGTTCATGATATCATTCTTTCTTGCTATCAGTTCAAAATATTATTTTGAAACGGAGTTAATTATATAGTAAACGTGCAGACAAACTGATTTTTTATGGAATACGCTTACTCTATAATGTGCATGATTTTAATCAGATTGATCAAAACTCTCTTTAAATTCGAGAAAGGTGGGATCCTTCACTACTACTGCTGTGTTTGGTAATTCGGTCTAAGTATTGTCATTTTCAGTCATTATTATAATCGACCAGGGTGCATGCATGAACGGACGTAATAGACTTATAATCTCAAGGTGACATTTGTAGGAATGTTTTGCAAAGCTCTTCCAATGAGATCACAGAAGGGATTGAAAAGGCTGTTAATGACTTTCTTAATATAGAGGGAACTCCATTGTCAGAACAGGGCCATAAACACTAGAGTCTTTTCCCTCTACATATTCTCATTCATTTTGCTCTATGTTTATATGAAAATAAATGATTTTGAAACACATATAAAATACTCAAAAAGATGACAACGACGAAACTCCTTTCTTAATATAGAATTTAATGATTAAATGATTGATAAACAAACATAATCAGAATAGAAAACTCCACGATTACACAGTTACATCTAAAAAAATGTATTGGATTTGCTATGACATGCAAATTAAATTGACTCTCAGAGTCTACAAAGACAAATGACAAAAATCATTATTTTCAATGGTAACTACCCAATGCCTTTCCTCACATGGTAGGCCTGCATGTACACGGTGTATATAAAACTTATTTAGGATATTATCTTTCTACTGTTTATTTGCAACTACAGGATATATCCTAATTATGATTTTGAAATACCCGTGTTATGATTTTTTATTTCATATTTATGTCTAATTTGTTTAATTGTTTTTCTTTGTTCTCACTTTTGCCACTATTGGAGAGAACTTATATAGGCTTTGCCTGTTGTTTAATCCAGTTGACATGTACAATCTTTGTCAATAAAATTTGATGAAATGAAAAATTATCATTTTGTTTCTGATGACTTTTCTTCCGAGTCTTCATGAGAGTATATCGATTCATTATTGAAAATTGAATTTAAATTAATTTTGATTTAGAGCAATAATTTAAAAATTTAATTAACGAAACTATATAAAATCAAAATAATATCAGAAATTGTCAAGTGTGAACATCCTTACTTGACATGTAATATATACACAATTTATTACAAAAAAGGGAGATAACCACGTCCAACATGTCTCCATTGGAGAAAACAGTTCACGCCCGATACAGGCATGTCAATTATACAATGAACTGTGTACAAGTTACTCATAAACTTAATTAAACACATCTTGTTATATTTAAATCAACTAAATATCTCTTGAGAACAAATAATTCAAAATGGATTTAGTAGCATCCTTCATGAGTGATTGGGATCTTGTTATACACCGTATCTACATTGCATCGTAACTGATGTTACATAGTAAACTGCATCCACATGTACTAATGAAATATTTATTTTAGTAATTTACATTCTCGCCATGTACAGGCAAATGATAAACAAAATATATACAGATCTTGCAAGAGAAATAATATCAATCATGAAGCAATACAAATACAAGTTAAGATAATGTCAAACTTAAAATTAAAAAAAGCTAAAATATCATAAGGGAGATTCAAAATAGCTGTGACACATTTACAGCTGCTGCAAAAGTTTCAGGTTTTCCAACATATCTCATAGAACCCTGTAAATAATACAAATGTACACACGCAACTATATAAAACTCTGAGAATTCTCCTGGATTCAAACGATATCATTCGTCAATACACAGAGCTATAAATTCATACAACAAAACTAACGGAATTTCTATGAGTGTGGGTTAAAGAAAATTCTGTTGACTGATTGGCTGGTCAGAATCTAAATTTAGCTTTAACTGCAGGTGTGTAAAAACCCAGGCAGCTCTACCTGTGTGTGTGTGTACACATGATATTGATTTGTCACACACAATGCATTGGCGGCTTACCTGGACAAGTTACCTGGCCGCGCCGTGTTTACAAAATGCTGAAACACATGAATGATTGAATTTCTCTCTATACATGAGGGCGGGAAATTTGAATTTACATTTTTTAAATATCTTTTTATATAACAAATTATAGCTTCAAAATTATACAAAAATGTTTTTTTTCTTACTTTGACTTAATAATTGTTTATAACTTTCAAATGCCAATCGCTTTTTATCGAATATGAAATAAAATTGTAATAATTGAGCCCGTTGAAACCAAAGGTGTAGGTATGCATATAAATCATATAACCATGTAAATCTCTTTTTAAACTACTCTGCTATTTTGGTAATATGAACTAACGTATATGATAAAATGATTAAAATTATAAGGTACAAATCATTTGTGTAGGTGTTAATTGGATTTCAAACAAACAATAACAAATCAAATTGCTAATACAACAAAAAATCAACATGAAAACGAACAAATACCCCAGATCCCAATTCCAATTAAACGATAACAAAACATAAACAAAACATAAACTACAGCTGCCAATCAAATGGAAATGGAATGAAAAATGCAAAACAATATCAAAAATATAATCTTATAGCAGAGGTTTTTCGCATGATCATCAATACCAGTAAATATCCTTTTGTTCATATTTTGTTCTTGTTTTTCCTCCTTAATTTCCTTAAGCACCTTTTCTGAGCCTTTCCAGTTTTCTTCAGACAGCGTTTGCGAAGGACTTTTCTGCTTTTGTTTCCTTTTCTCCCGCGGCGTTTGTTTCTACGTCCCCTCTTTCCCCCTTTCTTACCTCTATTGTGTCTTCTGGATCGCCTCCTACTAGATGACACTGAACACATATACGTCTCGTCGTTATCATTAATGCATTCTTCCCAGGAGGAAATCAGGCTATTTAAAATTCTAGAACTCTCTAGCAGTGTACATCTCTCAAAGTCAATCCTCTCCGAGTTGGACGCTTCTGCCTGACCCGGCAGAGGACAATACCTGGGAGAGCAAATCTTTCTTTCGTTACGAAATGTCCGGTTTCGACGGAGAAGTGCGCATAATACTCGGTTGATATTAGACCTGACATCGTCGTAGTTTCCTGTTCGTCCATCACCAAGTTTGCAATCTGCATATTCTGTTTTAACCGCTATGTGTGTTATTTGTCGAAACAAAAACTTCAGATAGTCGTTCTGAAAGAAAAATGAATAAAAATAGAATTTCCTTGTACTTGACTAAAAATTGGTAGAGACACATTCAGCATACATAAAATCTGTTAGATATATTCTGTTTTTGCATGCTACAGAGCTATCTAACCTTCCCGTAGGTATTGATTGTGACGTCATGTGTTTGCGTAGCATAACGTCATACTTTTCAGAGAAAAAGACGCGGTTTTTACTCACAAAATAATGGCGTCACAACGGTACCTACCCGCAAGGGATGTAACTCTGTTATATAAAAAACCGTATATTTTTTAAATTGAAAAGCAAATGACTAAATTAATAAAGAACTTGAGCTTTATAGACTGTGTAAACAAGAAATTTTGCAAAACATCCTATGTCATGCTTTATAATTCACTACAGGAAACAATTAACTCCATAAGTAAATTCCACAACATTATGAATAACTGCTAACATGGTGTATCCTTCTGAAGTATGTACATGTAAGTAAGTCAAAGGTGAAGTGGTCGTTTAATTGACTGCAATATACTTCATTTTATTTACTTTAATATTTCATAAATATATATATATACATAATTTCTTCATCTTCCTGGTGTGCATATCAATACATAATAAAATACATGCGAACAGTTCGCGTTTTCCGCCTATGAAATGTTTAACTAAATTCAGGATGTATTAGAATTTTATTTGAATATAACCTATTTATTTTTTAAATGGTTTATCTTAAATGTGCAATCGTCGAATTATATATACATATATATACAATATGAAAAAATTGTTGAAAGAAACAAATGTACTAAACATTAACAATAAAAATAATATTATTTCTGAAAATAAGCAGCTTTAATTTAACTAACAAATTAAAACATTGTTTAAATGTTTCCTGAGTCCGGATGTTTTGAAAGATGATTGACTTTATCACTTGATAAGAGAAATTTTCATTTCTCATTTACTGCAAAACCTGTGTTTATATCTTTATCTAAATCGGTTAGTAAGTAAAGAAGACAAAAATCTCAATAATCTTATGAAAAATATCTTGATTTGAATAACACAACGTTTGAAGTAAATGAATAAAACTTACTATATTTCTTTGTCCCCTAATACGTAAGGCGCCATCAGTCCCGCATTCAGCATGCACAGGATTATGGGCAACAGTCTGGAAGAGAGTAATGTAGAAATACATGTAAAACCTTAAAAATAAATATATTTCTGAACATAGACACACGGCTAAATCAATCAAACATATATGTTAATGAACATAGAAATACAGACATACAGCTATGCTATTGAAACAAATCTATCAGTAGGTATGATTGGTTGGTTCGCTGATCTAGTAACCCTGTATGCGATGTGTTGCGTGTTTGTCTTTAGTATGTTTTGGGAGGCTGTGGTAAAAATCGTGGTGCCTCACTTTGTAAACGTTTATAAATGAACAAACAAGAAATTGTATTTAGAATCTTTCAAATGTAACCACTCAATTAACTTTACGTCCTTATAAAACCATCCTCTATATTCCAGGGATTACAATCACTGTCGTAATATCCACCCTGGAATATGTCATAGCAAATCAGGACGGAGGAGCAGATAATTTGGTCCTTTGACACATCAAAAGAATCGAATAATGATACACTGTATGGCATTGAATGTTTTCCTCCTGAACTGCCTTCAGCTTTGCTAAGACATATGCCGGAGGTGGATATTACGACAGTTATGGTAATCCTTAAACTATCGAGGATGTATATAACTTATTAGTGATTCTAAATCAAAATTTAAGGAGATGATAACTGAATGCGAAGTAAAATGAAACAAGACACATGAAAATATTTAGCGAAGCTTTCAAAAGATATTCATACATTTACAAACAAAGCTAAAAATAAACAAACAAAAAATATAATTAAAAAAGACAAACTTCTAAAAAGTGTTAGTGCATGATTGTTTGTATAAATTCAATTTTTTAGGGCTTCACTCAAAATGTGTTTGAATTTTTAACGATACATATTTTCAAGGTTGTGATATTTGATTCCTTTGTAAATATAATAAAAGATACACTTACAAGATTATGATATTTGGACCCAATGGACGTGTTAAGATGATGTAGGGCGATGTTGATTTCGTCTTTCATCGGCGCCGCTAACGTTGAGGTGATAGCTTGGTCTACTACTCCAATAGGATTGTTCCCATCACAGGCCTCGCAGAAGTTGGTCCGTCTCAAACATCTAGAGGCAGCGCCGTTGGCGAGAATGTCACACAGCACCAATACGAGTGCTGACAAATCTACAAAACAAAAAATATAAAAGTAAAAACAAAAAAAATAATAATTCCATTATGTCCATAATATTACTTCCAGACCAAAACAGTAAACAAATTGAAGAATTTAACTCATGTTGTAGAATGAATCTTCACAAACATTACAATCGTTTTAAAGACAGACAATAAGAAGAAATAAATACAAGTCATACACTTTGAGAAATAAAAGTAATGGAACAAATTTTATGAATATGCAAGTTCTTATAAATATAACGTACATAGTACAAATCTTTCTTCAGATAAATATTAAAATCATGTACATACGGAAGACTAACTTTGTAAAGATTATTATTAATTATATGAACATATTCAGATTTCGGCATAGCATGAATTTTTGATTACGTAGAAAAATTCGTTGTATTAATATACTATGCTAACATTGTTGTTGCGCTTTAACATGAATAATTCTTCCCACGAAATAATTCAAAATATGTTCAAACCACGAAAGAAAGTCTTATTAGTTCTTGTTATATGTAATGTAGGTACACACGTGATGCGACAAAGTGTTATATGTGTAACGGTGCTTATACAACATATACACATATAAAAGCCGATATCAGGTGCGACCAACACGAGGTAGCCCTTAACCGTACTAAGTATATATAGTCAACATATTTTTCTATGTATTACTTTTATAAAACCATATATGCTAGACTTACAAATGCAATACCGTGCCATGGTATTTGGTATTGGTGGTGATCTGAATTATGTGCCATTTTGGACTGATATATTTATACGTTCTAACAAACGGAATTTCTGCCCAGATGCGAAAAGTTTCAGTCTCATATTGTCGCTCCGGTTTCATTTTACACACGTGTATACATAGAAATGTGTACGTCACAGTCGTTGATTAGCTGGCTGTCAGAGCTATTGGAAATGTGTTAAGATTTCAAATTATGTTTCAAAATAGATGAAAACTGAGGAAAAGGATCATATAATATAAATATAGATTGATTTACTTTAAATTACTGTCTTAGTTTCGTAAACTCACCGTCCTAAATTTGGTATGAAAAAAACTATTGACACAAATAATACACACACACAAAATGAAATTTAACATGTTTAAACCTTGTGTAAAGATATCATATAGACCAGCTATACGTAAATCAGAATGTTAAGGTGAAGAAAGAGTAATGATAAATGCTGTTTAAACAAAGTAAAATGTGCTAAAATGTGAAATGAAGTTACCATCGTAACGGTATAAGTATTTCATAATTCAAGAATTTTTTTTTCTACAACTAAGCTATCTTGTACAGAACATTTTTCGAACAAGTTCGCGGGTTCAAATCCCACTGGTCGATGTTTTTCTCTAGGTACATAGTCTTCCTTCACCGTCTAAACCTGGCAAGTCATTAGATGACCATGTTATGAAGACAACCTCGTTTTCAGAACATACTAAAGCCTGTAATCATTAAAAGCATGAGTTGTATAGTGACAATAATATAATACTATCACTGATAAACAGAATCCAGAATTAATACAAACACGTGTATTAACACTTCAATGCGGTTAAATGGCCGAATACAAATAAGAATAAACAAATGAAGGTTGGCTTTAGACACCATCAACACGGACAATTTCTTTTTATTTCAAAACAATTTTGCCACAACCGCATCTTGATCCTATTTTCATCCAAGTTCCTTTACTAATTGATTTTAATGAAGGTCTTGTCTAATTTTTTAAAAGAAAAAAACCCAATGATTTGTGGAATATTGTCTTTGACATATATATCATAATAATCTTGGTTTAATTGATTAAATGGTATAAGGTACGTTAGAATAGTAGAGTAATGCTGGTCTAAAATTGATAAAAGTTCAATATTGTAATTATCAGAATAGGGTGTGTAAAATCTTATTAAGCCACATCACAAGGCCCAGTAAACACACAAAGAGAGGAAAACCACAGAGAAGATATTTATCTGAAATCATTACTTGACATGATAAATATTTTCTTGTTATTATTTTCAAGAGCCACAGAATTCCAAAGGTAAAGCAAAATACATTTTCTGCAGCAATAAAATCTTGTTTGGTAGTTGAAGACTATGGGAAATCACGATGTTATAATAATGTGATGTTGATTACCATGCAGTTTGATGTAAAAGGCGTACTGGCATTTGCAACCTGGTGATGTTTTGATAAAAAACCGATTCTCAAAGGCAAGTTGTGTTTCATTCTAGATTGAAATGACCGTGATGGATTCAATTAGCCAAGAAGGCTTAATTCTTACACAAGTCTCTCAGCTGCGTGTTATCAACCCAAATAAATTTCTTATGATACTCTTGTGTCTGTGTGACTACTTCTTAAAGTTTCGGGAATGCAATTTTAACGTGAAAAAATTGCTACAAAAGAAGACATTTCAAAATGAAGTCATTTGATGTTATTGTATATGGCGTATTAAGTAGAAATAGATGAAATATATTATACAATTTAACGAACATCTTAAAACGATTCAACAACGAAATAATGTTAATATATTCTCAAATTAAGAATATATTTAAATTGCACAAGTACCTATATAACAGCATATGCCCAGCAAATACTGATATTGTATTCACGACCAAATGCTTAGGCTGATATAGAGTAAAACACGGTTAAAACGAATCTCTAGGGACCAACGAAATCACTTCGTTATAAGGACTGCCATACACGTATTACAGACAGCTTTTAGGGACATGACGGGGGATTATTACGTTATAACCATGAATTCGTCAAAAGTATGTTCGTTATAAACATGTTTTACTGTATATCTATACCAAGAGAAAAGTTCCTGTCCAGGTAGAGTTAAATAAATAGAAGATGAAAAAATGAACACGGGCATCTTCCTAGTGCCTTTCATCTATTTCATTTCATTTCAGAAATATTTGAGTATATAAATACATTATATTGTCAAAAGAATAAGAACAGGCATATTGCCTATATTAGTCTTCTTCTGCTACTTCCGGTTAGGCTTGAAAGAAATATGGCATGTTTCACTTTATTACAAAAACTTCCAAAAATCATCCATGCTGGGCTCTTCGAGAAAATGTATATAAATGTATATATTAACTATAAGTATTTGGATTTTGCGGAATATGAAAAATCTTGAGTACTTTGTAATTAACCCACAGTTCTCCATATCACATTTTATTTAACTAGCAATACTTTTTGTTTTTAAATAAGCTTTATTCGTACATGATATTCATATAAATGATAAGATGGTTAGCATTAGCCTAGTAAACACAAATTGTATTTTTCGAAATTATATAGAAAAAGACATGTATGTCTCCTACTGAAATCCCGCTTTGAGCAGCGTTAATTTGCAGGTCAAGCACATAGGTATTTAACTCGTCTGACAATACATGTCAATAGACTATATATTGACATGTATTGTCAAACGAGTTTAATACCTATGGTCAAGCACACATTTTAAATTAGATTTTTTTTTATATATATTTTTCAGAAATCGCTGACTATCTAGTAGCTACCTTTGTGCCCTCTCCTATAATACAAATCTAACGCACTGAGCAGTGACATATGTTAACATAAAATGGCGATATGATTCATGTTAATATTCCTTTAGTACGTAATTATCTTTATCGCTCACGATAAGCGTGGTTTTCAAGTTTTCCAAGTCTCCAATCTTAGAGGCATTAAAGAGAGAAATGTAGATAATGATAAAGACATATATAAACATCTGAACAATGAGATACTGACTTTGACCGCCCACCTGTATGACAAATGAGGGAACCCCAGCAATGAACGAATCACCGCTCGTAAAGGTCAGGACGGTGTTCCGATTGGAGAATAGGACAATCTACATGCGTGTGTAATTCTATGGAACAACAAAATAACAAAGGTATATGATCATTTGAAATAGTTCAAAGTGCTTAAATGTTTTGCTAAACAATACAACAAAACAATTATCAGGATATAAGCATAATTTTGATAACATTATAGATTAATGAATACAAATATTTTTTACCTACATATATATGGAAATCATTTGTGAAAAATATAACTGTCAAGTTTGGTAGCACCAGGCAATACGCTTAGATTTAATTTCCAATAAATAAAATGTGATGCCACTAACTAGTTATTAGGTTCATGGGTATCTAGATATGAGAAATGATTAAAGACTAAATATTTTGTTCTATGTTACCGGTGTAATTTCAATTCTTGTAGTCTCATTAATTAACGTTACTTAGTGCTGTTTTGCGAGGAATAGAAAAGCAAATGTGATTATCCATAATATGTTGAAAATAAAATAACATAAAAATGAAGTAAACGAACACAATTTTGTTTAAAGGGACATTTCAGTCTAAGAGAACATTAAAATTTGTACATTTATCAGAACAAAACCAGTTCTAATGGAAATTAGATCAGTCGGTTTTACTGTGAAATGCCAGAAAAGCCCATGGTTGTGAAATGCGTGTGAAATTTTCAAACTCGCTCGCTGTCCGCCATTACACATTGTGGTCGATCATCTCGTATGACGAACCCTGTCCCTTGCTTGTAGAGTAACGCTACTTTTGTCTAGAACTGCTCAAATCGCTCTGACAGTAGTGTTTACCTTATTAGGTGAATTGTCTTGCCTAAAAAACATTGTAGCACCTCCACAGTGGTTATGTTGTTCATTTGTTTAACGTGCGTGACTTTGGCTCGGATATGGGTACATCGTATACATATTGTACCTGCTTAATCGTATTGATCAACGATTTGTAATTACTACGGTATCAATTAAAATACTAAATTATGACGTGGAATTTGTCAATATTTTATGTTATATGTTTTATAAGAAATGTAGAACAAACATTTATGCCATATTTTGCTTCTTGGTTATGTAAAAGAATTTGTCTGAGTGAATTGTCCCTTTAATGATGTTGATAACAGCTAGTTTGAAATGATACTTTTTCACTATACTTTTTCGCATCACTCATTTAGGAGCAAAGATAAACTATGTCAGCATACAAAGCAGGAAGAGAAAACAATTTGTGATATTGTAAAAATGAAACTGTGTTTAAAAGTAATAAGTAAGTCAAGAATTTGACGCTTCGATAAGTTTCTCAAAATAATGGTGTTCGCCCACAATGGCAGGTTTAATGTCATTGACAACTGTTACTGTTTCACATACTAGATATTCCAATATTCCATTATGACGCCCACGCTTCCCCCCACCACCCCACCACCTATTAATGACAAGTTTCAGAGGGATACGGTTATTACCGTCAAAACAAACGAGAAACAGATAGACTAAATACTCAGTATAGACAGGTCTAATTCATATCTATATAGGTTATATAAAAGGGAATTGTTATGAAATATTATCTACAGTTTTACATGTGTTGAAACAGTCAATGTATAGACTTTTTCTTAAAATATCTGATATCAGCGGCTTTAAAATTAGACAGTGTCGCTTTAAAAACCTACCAACGGAGGAAGGGGGTGGGGGGTGGGGGGTGGGGGGTGGGGGGGATGTCTGGTGACATAACTCATGTCAACAATTTATGATTAAATCCGCCAAGTGGGGGTTGGGGAATGCGGCGAGAGCCTTCACTGATGGCTTTATCAGTAACCCAATTATACACAGCAGGTAAAAGTATATTTTGACAGGCATGAGTGACTTTCCGCGTAGTAATACATCTAACCTTTATAAACTTTATCTTTATAAAAAAAATGCGCTAGGTTCTTTCAGTAATCACTGCAAATATCTGTTACATATTAGATATAGTACTGGTTATTATAACTTTCAATTAGGTACAATTTTTACGGAACTATTTATCATGGTGCAAGGATATGTGAAGAGGCCAGGACCAACCCATACCAATATAGCATTCAGTAGTATTTAATGTAGGCGCAGGACGAGTTGTCGAGTTGACTTGTTTCCCCGACTAAAAATGAAATGCAACGAGATTCCTTTTTTTCATTAAAGATGCTCCACCGCCGACAGAGCATAAATGACATTCATCATTTGAACAATAATTAGTGTTAAATCGTGTATACATAAGTCTTATTAACACAAAAAATAATATAAAATAATTTATTTTGCCTTTGGGTCATGGGCAATCAGTACTTCATTCCATATAGGATATAGTGCCACGGATTTTTTTCGGGATGCAATTAATTTTTTTTTATATTTCTAGCTTGAAATAAAATTAGAAGCTCAAACTTTCCATTGATGGTAATGGTGTAAAGTAAGTAACGTTTGTAACTGAATAAAATACTAAATCGTCTGCTGCTGTTTTTGATAATGAAAAAAAATACCAGATGTTAGCGGTGGAGCATCTTTAAGGTATACCTTGACAAAATAATCTTTTCAAAGACTATTCTTTTCTCAGATTTAATAGCTTCTAATTTTTAATATTTTAAATATTAAATCCTTTTTAACCACAAAAAGAATCAATAATAATACATGTACATAATCGAAGAGAGAAAAGAAACTTTGTTTATAATTCTTAATACAAGCACGTTTAATTCTAATTCACAATATCTGATTTTAAAACTAGAGTTAAGCAGGAATGGTAAATAAAGTCTAACTATTACTGTGTTAATACAGGCGATGACGCATGACGTCTGAGTCAGTCTTTTAAACAATCCCGTTCTTTATTGTCTCATAAATACTGACAAGGAGTACTCTGTTCATGGAAACGTCGTTTTATCAGGAATTGTGATAATTCTAAAAGAAAGTGTGAAGTTTCACTTTCTTGATGTTTTAATACACTTTATATTTTTATTCTTACTGATTTCCAACGTTCTGATAATACTAACCACTTCAAGATGTACAAAATGCAATCTTAAAAATAAAAATGATTGTTATAATACTGCTTTATACAAAAAGGAAAATAAATGTTTAGAAGGAAAGTCTAAGGAAAAAAATCAAGTAGTACAAAAATAACGGTAAAATAAATTGATTTCCATTTTATAATTGAATCTGATAAAAATGAATAATGGATAAAATAATGGACAATGGAGAAAAAAATGTATCATTGTATATTCCTTAAAACAAAAATTAAATTACTAAACATTCAACAAATAAATTTAACAGCTCAGCTTCCGAGAAAAGTTTTGGTTACTTAGTATTAATGTATTTGACAATAACTATTCGAAAGTTATTTGGATTTCGAAAGAAAGAAATGTTTGTGCCATTGCTAATTGTGATAATATTTTGTTAATGAAGATCACTGCATCAAAGTATTTTGTCTTTGAAAATGTTATTTCGGCACAATATAATTCAAATAAATTCAATTACATTGTATTAGTATAGGTCAACTTTCGATTCGTCGCTATTTGTGGAGCATGACGAACTAATTGATAAAGTCGGAAACCATGACATTGTTATTCCTGTAGACAAATGACAGTTATTGAACAAACTACACGTGTGAACAATAACAATACAAATAGCCAATCCTGGTGTCACACTGGATATCAGGGTACATTATCATAAATTGGGAAGACCCAGTAGTCGACCAATCAAAATCAGCAGAAGCGAGGAATTCCATATTTTTTCAAAGTCGGTTGGCTGTTGAAAGACAATCTTGTAAATACAGGAAGCAACGTATGTTGCTAACTATATTACACGGACATTTCAAACGGCACACTATCCATTTGGCCAAAATGAATTTACTATATGAGAATTGAAAGTGATTTTGGAAAGAACTGCATGTTTGATGGCATGTTTTCGCTTCTTAAAACATTAACACATTAGGCATGTTTCATTCTATTGGGTGATGATTTAACAATTAAGAAACTTGACAGTTCCGTTATTTATTTCAACTACATTAAACTTATTACATGTATCTTGTAACAATTGGCTACATAGCAAAACGAAAATATAAAGATTTTCATTCGTTAAACCTCTTTAGTTTCGGTTTAGGTATATTTAGAACAGATGCACTTGCAAGATTTTAAGCATACTGAGGAGTGCAAAAGAGAAATATTGGACTGGGCTACATCAGGAGGGATTAAGCTATGTACGTTTTAAGTAAAGGTAAAACAGCAAATGCTGTTCACGCTTTTTGTATATAGATTTGGCATAAATGACCTTAACTTTACAATCAAAGAAATAATTGACTGATTACCAGGCAATATGTAGCCACACCTCATGCTTGCAAACGCACATGTACCTGTTTTTTACTTGCATAAATGATCTTAACTTTACAATCAAAGAAATAATTGACCGATCACCAGGTATTATGTTGCCACACCTCATGCTTGCAAACGCACATGTACCTGTTTTTTTACTTTCATTTTCCCCCTGTAGTCTCGTCATGGACATATTGTCGATGATATAAGTTATTACTCCAACTTCCGCCCTTAGCGTCTGTACTCTTCGTACCATAGAAGCGGCTTGTACACACACGAGTGTACATAGTTTATTGACTAGTAATTGGCTAATAATACAGAACATCAATAATTGCCACAATTTGCAATTTCATTATGATATCATTTTAATAAGAAAATATTTTATGAATGTGTTCAGTATTTCTACATTCTCTGTAATCGTGTTATGGGCGCTCCTTTCCGGAAAGATGTAACAGTTTATTTATAAATCGTTGGATATATAAAGTAGTTATATTTTATTATCTTATGCCTAGTATTTCACTTACAGTTTTGTTCTTTACGTTATTCGATTTGTTTTCGAAGCTTGACAATTCTGTTTTACTTAAAATCATATCTGGGGAGCGCTATGAACTCAAGAATATAGAACTTCTTCGTATTCTTCACGATTTGGTCCCCCATTTTGAAAGTTTTTGTAGTATTCTATCTACAATGCTGGATAAGCTGAAACAAACATTCCCGAATGGTTATTTAAGATAGACCTTAAAGGCCCTCTGGGTTTGTCACGTCACTGTTAACTGGTTGATGGTGCATTATGACGTGCGAGTCATGCGTTTTAGCTGTATATGTCTCATAATTAAGCAAAAACATCAACAAGCTGTATTTTCTTCATTTATCTATTAAAGTCCATAAGTCTTGATGATTTAAGCTGTGGTAACTGTTTGAAGATAAGGATACACAATCGTGTATTTTGCTTCACAATCACATTGCAAAACGTCCTGATGTTTTATTTCTGTTTCTATACATGCTTATCTCAGAAGTTATTTATCAACTAATTATAACACTGTACAAATGTGAAATATTATATATCACTGTTTTTGGTTTCTCTTTTATCCGTGTGTACATATTACACTGTACAGTATACATCAAAGTTATTTTCTTTGGCAATACTGCCATAATTCATTCTTATTTTACATGGTAAAATTGAAGTGCATAACATTGTAAGTTTTATAATTTTCAAAATGCTGGTAACCCTTGATTTTTGTGTGTTATTCGATGAACCAATCAATCAGACTGTTGCAAGATAAGAACATAAATAAGCCAATAAAAATGTTCGTAACAAGCGAGATCGAATAAACTCTAATATAAGAATGTTTTCGACTTCTTGACACAAACTTCAGTAAAACAATGCGCAATTTCCATATAAGTTACACTGCAATTTTGGTTTTTTTTCGAGAAATCGGGGCCTGATATACTTATAGTATATTCCTGATTTTGAGGATAATATTCCATAGCATATCAATAAAATATAATGTGTATTGCTAAGTATACCATATTTTGTCGATTAAATTCATCGTTTTTGGGTCATGTGTCTACTATTGCGTAGGTAAGTATCCAGGAATTATTTTAGAAAGTTAATTTTGGTAACAACTGTACCAAAGAATGCATAACCAAGACACCAAACATGCCATCACTTCAAAGTTATTCATCCATTCGGGAAATGGTTTTAAATAAGCCAGATAACTTGTGCTCGATCCCTAGGTATGTTTACATACATGCTATCAAATATTTTCTAATCCAATAAGAAAGGATGTAGGCCCATTGACCGCAGGCAATATCAATTTCCATTATCGATGTTGACTGCAGTATTAAGCCTATCCTGTGGAGTAATCTCGCAATTTCCTGTTTGGAACTTTCTCGCGGTTTATTTTCGCGAATTGTCTTTGTAGCCTTTGAATTCATACGGGAGGTTGTAATATGTAAAACTTTATTTTTTGGTGTTTTAAATTTCGCGGAGGTCTTTTTTGTGAAAGGTCATTTAACACAACCATGAATGTGATAAAACCGTTTCAATTATAAAACGAATGACATATTTATAAATGGATGGGATTTTAAGGTACCTTGAACACAAAGTAAAACTATTTTGAGTTAGATTGTATTAGTTCCATCGACCTCTTTTATGGCCTAAACGACTGTCGTCGATATTCTTGGTTTCACCGTCACAGTACAGTGCTGGTTTCTATAATACATACAGGACCATCATAAATTCTCTATCTATAAATAGTAACACCTAGGGAAAATACAAACGTATTTTTAACTTAATTATGTAACCATAATAATGCTACACTATGGCAGAGAAAACAAACTTTGCCCCTAATGTATTAAACATTTTAAATGACAGCTGCAACAGAACAATGAAAAGTGACATATATCAGTCACTCATCGTTTTGTGATAAAACGGAAAACGCTACAATTCATCCAAGCTACAATCGTGTAATGGGAGATAACTCCGAAATATAGGTTACTTGACCTGTTTTAGAAAATCAGTTTGTGTTTTGTCATTTGAACCATGAATTGTACATTTTTATGTACAGGTATATGACTTCCAATATGAAAAGAACATACAAATTTTATCAGAATAATTGCATGTCTAAATATGTGCGGTAGATACATTACTAAAACATTTAATAGAACGGATCAAATTGTTTAATATATTCTGCTTTCGTTTTTGTGTAAACTGTTGTATTATTTACACTAAGATTGGTTTAAATGAAAATTTATTAGATATTCCGCATTCTAAGTAGAAAATCCACAAATATTGAATAACAAAACAAAACAAAATGCAGACAACTTTACCCAATCCAGTTGTAAGACTGGATATCTGTTATATCACTAAATTGGGAGACCCACTCAGTCTACCAATCGTAGAAGCCAGGGATTCTATTTGACCATTGCATTGGTCGCACCTGTACACACTCTCGTAATAGCGCTACACATATGTAGTTTGGACATTAAAAGAGCCAACTTATCAATTTAGTCGAAATCTTATTTACTATAATAGTCCTTAAAAAAAATGAAAATTCATGCTGTTAGATGGACACAAAAAAAACTAGCTGCCTGAGGTCGAGTTCTGTCAAACATATGATAGCTTATAATGAATGATACTTAAAAGGGTTATAGTCTAAAGAAACGTTTGTTTGTTTCAGGAACTATATCATGTAGACATATAACAATTCGATGCCTATCGATACGCCATTAAAGAAAAAAAATTAAGGTTTTACAAAAGAAAATGGACTTAAGGTTATAAAAATAACTGAAACATGATTGCAAGCTTTAACTTTTGTTTCATTTAATTCATTCATGATTGACAAAATGAAGGTTTTGAAATATATAATATATATGTATTTTCTTTAAAGTGAATAGTCGGGCAAAGAAAACCAGTCTAAATGCGTTCATTGGCCTTCCAAAAGTTCTCACATATTAATACGACGGTCAAGTTCTGCTTAGTTTCCCAGTTCTGACCATTAAAGTAAAGAAAAGTTGAAAGCATTGAAAGCGAGGCTGCGTGGAAATGTAACCACGGACATAGTGAGCCGGGAGGACGTTTTAGAATTCCCAAACTTTAAATCAATTTCTTCATACGCAGACAGATTTTGACGAGAGATTTTATTTTTCCATTTCATAAGAAATTATACTGGATAAATTCACACCATTTTTACCGACTTTAGCCATCCTTGCCCGACTGTTCACTTTAAAGCAGCATTAAGAAGTGTCTAATGTTTTTGATATTTTTTATGTTAGTGTTTATGATTAAGTGTTTCTGGAAGTATGGACCTATTCCTCCAGTGATAGTATTGAATTGACATATAATGGTTTATGATTTTGAATTTTATTATAATACATTTAAATTTGTTTTTGAATGATTGTCGTGTTTGCCTTGCCTGTGTTTAGTCTTGTCATAACAATACTATTGATGATATAAGTACTGTAGTATTACACCATCTTCCGGAAATACTTTTAAGGATGTGTACCTTGTGTGGCTGGTACACGCACAAGTGCACACAGTTTATTAGCTGATGATTGGCTAATTATACAAAGTATTTCGTTGGCATGATTTATAATTTCATTATTAGATAATTTTTAATAAGAATGATTTTATGAATGTGTTTAGTATTTCTAAGTTCTATGTAATCGTTTCATGGAAGCTCGCTTTCGGTAAGATTTAACCGTCAAATGAATTTATCAACCATTGGCTGATAACTGGCTGATGATACAAAATGATTAAACAACAATTTTATAATTTAAACCACGTGATCAGATCCCACGACCGTTCTGAAACGGATTTTAATATGGGAGTGTAAAACAAGATGGATAATTGTGTAGAGCTATAAGAGATATTAGTGTATAGTTGTTCCTTCAGTTACAATCACCTTCTGAACAATTTAACTAAAATAAATACATATGTAAATTGTTTATTTTCATAACGTGGAACGTCTTATGCAAATGATTAGCGCTGTGGTCTTAGTTACCGCGCTTAAGGTCACTGTTACTGTGCCAGACGGCATAGCAGCAAAACAAATTTTCGTTCTTATATTACATAGATTACGCAGAAAATCGTCTTATGCTATCGATATGTATTTCCGTACTTTATAATTGATTTGAAGAAACTTTAAACTTTGTTTTAAAGAAAAAAAATGGGCTTTTAAATGTTACTAATACATTTATGAAACGACATATTTAAGGGACATTACTACAGCCACTTGGTATCCTTTTGTAAATGATAAGGTTAATTCAATCCCTTACTTCCTTACATTTTGGAAAATGTTACATATTTCGCTAGAGGCTCAATGTAAAGGTTATCTTTATTCATACAGTCGTATGAAACTTTAAACTTACTTTAAACCCAACTTTGAATTCATCCGAATATGTAAATGGCATTACAGAAAATGAGTGAACAGTAACCAAACAACTTTGGAACAGCATAGAAAGGTGGGTTTTTTCAGCAGTGATATATTAGGCACAATTTCTTATTTTGTTTGTTGTTTGTTTGTTGTTTTATAGATGAAAGAAAAAATTGTTCAGATGTGAGAAGAGGCTACTAATGTGTTGTAAGCATTTTGAGTTTTAGGACACTTTGAAATGAAATAAAACGAATATTCACTGGCAAGGTTGATGTAATTAAGGGTTGAAAAAGGTTGATAAGGTAATGACTCCACGAATAACAATGAACTCTAGCACCATACTGACAATGTTGTGACGACTGATATGATAAATATTGATTTTGTTTGGTTTATTACATAAACGTCCTGTTAACAACCAGGGTCGCTAAAGGACAACCTCCCATGCGTACAACGTGTTGTGGTGTGGATGTCTGCATGTTTTTGGAGGCTGCGAAATATTTGTGTTGTGTCTCCTTGTGCTAGTGTGTTTTGGAGGCTGCGGTATATTTGTGTTGTGTCACCTTGTGATTGTCGAAATTTGGTTCTTTTTATAGTGCTATCCCATTAAAGCACAGGTTAAAAAAAGAAAATGAAGATGACGGAGATGATCGATGATGTTGATGATGATTTGAAATATGTATGAACACACTAATGTGAATAATGATGAAAATGATGATAAGATGTCGATAGAATTGTAACTGTATAAATGTTGATTGGGATGAAGAAATAGTTTCAAGACGAATGAGATAATTTTTCTATTTTGTGTATTGCACATGAAACTGAATACGAACCTCTTTCTAAATTGTACATGGCACATGAAACTGAATACAAAATCTTTTGAAAATCATCGAATCAACAAAAGATTCATTAATTTCAGTCTTTTAGTAGATTTTGGAATTTATCAAATCTACAATGGCAATATAGATTTATAAAGTCGGGTACCATGCAATCCTGGCTGGAAACCAACAATTCTATAAATAGAAATAGTAACAATGTAAACATGCTTGACCAAACCCGGAACAAGACCGGGTATCACATCTATCCCGATAAAATGGGGAGACCCACCACCAATTAACTATCATAACAAATAGAAGCCAGCAATTCGCTACATATCAAAACGAAAGTAAAACCTAGTTTCGATTTAGCTAGGTTTTGTATAGGAGCATATAGGAGTATAACTTATTCTTGGTGTAGATCTTCTAAATATAGTTGAATTGTATTTATTACAAAAGAGATGGTGGTTCTAAATTTAAACAATTTTTCTTCAGTGTACATTAACAATAACACTAATATCTTCATCACTTAATTTCGATCTTTATAATAAACTGATAAAAGTCTGAGCGGTGTTGCAAAGTCAATTTTCTGTTTTGTACCAGGAATATATGGTTTATGTATAAACTGCAATATCTACACTAACAAATCAATTCTTGGCTAGTTAGATAAAACAATCAATGACCCAGCTTTCATTAAAGGTGATAAAAACAAATTTTAAATATGCTATTTTTGTGTTGATATTTGTTTATTGTGGTGCACTTTATGATATCCAACAAAAAATACAGGTTGTATTTGACGTAATTTCCATAAAATGTGCTTGAAACAAAGTCCACAACGACCCTTGTCTAGAACGATCGCATCGCTTATCGCCCCTGATATCACCAGGTGGCCGTAGATTCATTACGTCATCTGAGACAAACAGCTGTGACAAGAGCCGGGAAATTCATATGGGGCAGTGTTGCGGTATTGGCGATTATAGATATTTAAAACAGTCGCGCTACGTGTAATTGCTATAATGATAAGTGGACATGTATCCATATATATAATATACAATCTATTACATACCCTGATAAAATAAAAACGATTGTTTACTCATTCTAATCGTCATATTCTGGGCTATAAAATTGTTATATTCTTTAGGTCAAAAGTCATTTGACATCGTGTAGGCTACGGGTGTGTCAACTCAGGTTCGAGGAGGTTACGCTTGACTTTTGTCTGTAAATTAAAACTCTAAACATAGACTTTAAAGTTTATATCAACAATAAGAAATATAAGTTTGCAAGAAAATGGACCAAAACATCAATGACACTAAATGCATATAAAGTAGACCCCGCCACCTTTCATACCCTTTCTAAAATCCTATCATACCGCGACAAACGTGCCCCTATCCCGCCTTATATATGTACTACACACCTCTATTTCCTATTTGGAACTTAATCCTTCAGAACACCGCACAGAAAGGGTTAGGCTTATTTATTTTTTAAAGTTCTGTAATGAGTTTTACGGATTTATTCGACAAAATTTCGGGGCTTTCCGTGTACGAAAATAGAATAACATGTACAATAGTAACACTACACGCACGACCGATAAAAAAGACGGGACAAAACACAGATACTAGATACAATGACCAAATATGCATGACATGTACTCGTGGACAAGATATGCATGTTTAATATAACACAGGGCCATGAAACAACATATTTCTTATAAAACACAAATCATTCACAAGACCGCTTCATTATATATTATCTAAGCGTGCGCAGTTTTGGAAATAACAAACCTGTCGACCTTATGTAAATTTTAAAAGTATACGAACAGTCCACAGTGATTTGACTATTATTTAGTTTATATCAATATGGACACATGTACACTAGATAGCCTATTGAACACTCTGAGACGATTTAGGGGTCTAGTTAAAAAAAATCGGTAAAATTCGTATTCTACATATACGCAAATGTACTATGTAGAATATAACAGGAAATTAATGAGTACGCAAATTGGCGAGCATTGTGGTGTTTTGAGGGTTCGGGGGAGACCCCAAGGAAAAAATATTACGATTTAGAATGGCTGAGATATGAGTTTCACGATGTATTTTGTGCGCGGCGAAGGCGCGATATTTTGGTGTTTGGGGGTCCGAAGGTCTCCCCCGAGAAGGAAAAATATTACTATTTACAATGGCTGTGATTAGTTTTACGATGTATTTTGATAATTTTAAAGCGTTTTTAACATTGTAATTTTTCGATTTTAAATTACCTGCATTTAAATAATGATAATATTGTTAATGTCGTCATATCATTATGCAACCCTGCTCGATCTGAACATACCGGCTTCACGCCATCGGCACATTGTTGTTTAACTCAAAGTACAAAGAAATTTAATAATGAATTAATTGTCTTGCTAAGATTTTTTGAACTACATGCAGTAGAATCCCTAAAGTGAAGTATGATAACTGTTTAGGAGGACCCTTTTTTTCTTTTAAATGCGCAGAACATTTCAGTCGACGAAAATGGGGGGGGGGGGGGGGGGGGGGGGGGGGCAAAAAGACACCAACAGATAAATAATCTGAGTGTATTTTTTATGTCTCCGTATGCTTGTAACGGATGATTTTTTTTCATCAAAACGTAGGTCTTAAGAGGTGGCCCGCAATAATTGTCCATTTTCACTACGATCTTATTTTGCACATAAAATTACCAGTATGTTTATCAAAACTCCCCGGTTAATTTTATGTGTAAACTATAAATTACATACATGCACAGTCGTATTACTCCAGGGTGGACTGAATAGGAAAGTAATACTTATTCATTCGTGAAAAATGACCTTATATTTAACCCCTTACATGATACTCCACATGATATATGTACTCGACATTAATGACATCATCATTTACATAAAGTGACGTCATTTTTTTAGGTTATGACGTCAATAATGTGTCATTATGTAGGGGATAAATCACGCTACCCAATAAGTCGAAATATAACATATTTTTCTCCGTGTGTATTTCCGTAAGTACTAAGACCTGTGGCTAAAATACACATGCATGATGACAGTTCCGCGATCGGCACACCGGTTTCAGGTAGTTGATTGTCTCAGATGACGTCACAACTCATCGGAACTCAAGGGAGGTAAGTCATAGAAAAAAATCTGTCGTCGAAAAGATATGAAGGTTGCTTTTATTAATTTTACTATTTAGAGACAAAATATAAGCAAATATCAAACTGGTATATGTTTAGATAGGGCATACAAATATTTCTAGCGTATTATCTCATTTTCCATGTCCCTTCTGGACCTTTAAGTGTTTACCGTCTAATTCATCAGTAAACTCACAATTTTATTTAACAAATTTGCATATTATCTTACTTAATTGGTTAAATTAGATTGGCGTTCTATCAAAAATCATAGAAATTTAAGGTTGGCATCCCATGTATGCGTTCTTTTGGGTATGTGAAGTTCGTGCTTGTTTTGGGAGACTGCAGTAGTTCAGGGTATGCTGACGACGGGTAAACCAGTCGTCCCACTCCATTGATCCTGAGCGCAAAGCAGAAACAGCAACATATAACGAGGTGGTGTCATGGGAGTTGATATTAATAAAGGTAATTAGGCAGAAAAGATAAATGCATGATTAATCATATTCTAGGACAATACATGTATCCTATTGTACACCTTTATTATTATATTTATTTTTCTTTTCTTTCTTCTCTATCAATATATATATCCTATACGCCTTAACGTAAATCTAATTTACCAATATCACAATTGACCGCCTTCGTGAATGAAAGACTGTATGAGAGAAGGGTATGTATAAGTATGTATGTTTTTTTTTTAAAGGTAGGTTTCGCCCAACCAAATAAATATTTTTTTTTGTGAATTGCGATAAGCGGAAGAAAAGATGAAAAAACATATTAAAATATCTCAATTTAATTTCTTTATGTGTTTGAGATTCAACAAATGTGTCTTGAATACAAAATTGAAGGAAATCCTTGATTTATTATGATGTATGATGATGATGATGATGATGATGATGATGATGATGATGATGATGATGATGATGATGATGATGATGATGATGATGATGATGATGATGATGATGATGATGATGATGATGATGATGATGATGATGATGATGATGATGATGATGATGATGATGATGATGATGATGATGATGATGATGATGATGATGATGATGATGATGATGATGATGATGATGATGATGATATGATGATGATGATGATGATGATGATGATGATGATGATGATGATGATGATGATGATGATGATGATGATGATGATGATGATGATGATGATGATGATGATGATGATGATGATGATGATGATGATGATGATGATGATGATGATGATGATGATGATGATGATGATGATGATGATGATGATGATGATGATGATGATGATGATGATGATGATGATGATGATGATGATGATGATGATGATGATGATGATGATGATGATGGATGATGATGTGATGATGATGATGATGATGTGATATGATGATGATGATGATGATGATGATGATGATGATGATGATGATGATGATGATGATGATGATGATGATGATGATGATGATGATGATGATGATGATGATGATGATGATATGATGATGATGATGATGATGATGATGATGATGATGATGATGATGATGATATGATGTGATGATGATGATGATGATGATGATGTGATGATGATGATGATGATGATGATGATGATGATGATGATGATGATGATGATGATGATGATGATGATGATGATGATGATGATGATGTGATGATGATGATGATGATGATGATGATGATGATGATGATGATGATGATGATGATGATGATGATGATGATGATGATGATGATGATGATGATGATGATATGATGATGATGATGATGATGATGATGATGATGATGATGATGATGATGATGATATTAATGATGATGATGATGATGATGATGATGATGATGATGATGATGATGATATTGATGATGATGATGATGATGATGATGATGATTATTTTTACCTGGATGCCACAGTTGTTAGATATTTCTCTATACCAAAACATTCATTAAAAGCAATGTAAAAGATCACTCAGTTTTAAAACAGTCACATCACACATCCTGAGTCTTATTGTTTTAAATGTTTCCCTAACGGTTAACGTAACTTATAGATATATACCACAGGGACCTGGCACGACTTTTTTTAACTAACAGTATACATATATATATATTATAGTATCAAGGGTATGAACTCGGCGGTCGAGAAAAACGGACCTATTTTTTTAAAACCGTGATTATTTTAATAAATGGGTTCTATACAACATTGATGGATATCTTACCTTAAAAGAAATAATTTATCTTTTCATTGAGTGCTTGATGAATAAAATTGGCCAAGTATTGACGAAGTTATGGCTTGATGAATCGGGAAATTTACGAAAAAATATGCTAGGTAGACATTTCCCTGTCCGGTCGAAATGTCGTCTCGGCTCTAATGGGCACCTCAAAAACCAAGCCAAAATCACAAAAACTACTCTTGTGGTGGTAAACAGTATCCATAACTGATTTCATCAACAATCTCCTTTGGAGGTGTCATGACCCGTACTTTGTAGAAACTCCATTTAAACATCGTGTAGTTCACTTACTTTAACCGTCACCGCCATGTTCATTTGTTTTTCGGAACGCTTCTCGAGTTTACCGACAAGCACAACATAATTTGCATAATGTAGTAACGATACTTAAAGTCGAGAAGCGTTCCGAGAGAAAAATGAACATGGCGGTGACTGTTAAAGTAAGTGAGCTACACGATGTTTAAATGGAGTTTCTACAAAGTACGGGTCATGATACCTCCAAAAGAGATTGTGGATGAACTCAGTTATGGATACTGTTTACCACAAGAAGAGTAGATTTTGTGATTTTGGCTTGGTTTTTGAGGTGCCCATTAGAGCCGAGACGACATTTCGACCGGACAGGGAAATGTCTACCTAGCATATTTTTCGTAAATTTCCCGATTCATCAAGCCGTAACTTCGTCAATACTGGGCCAGTTTTGTTCATCAAGCACTCAATGGAAAGATAAAATTATTTCTCTTTAAGGTAAGATATCCATCAATGTTGTATAGAACCCATTTATTAAAATAATCACGGTTTTAAAAAAATAGGTCCGTTTTTCTCGACCGCCGAGTTCATACCCTTGATACCATAATATATATATATATATATATATATATATATATATATATATATATATGTATACTATCGGTCAAAATTTTTCGTGCCAGGTCCCTGTGATATATACCATAATGATTCCTATATTGAAACTGGGCGATGGCTTGGTATCCCAAAAGAGAATAGAGTCATTTCGTAATTAATGCTGATATCGATAAGGAATTGCATCGCCTTTCCAAATGGGAAAATGTGGAAATTACAGCTATCAGGGGATAATATTTTCATTCGTACTAAACCGTCTATTGCAATTTTGCAAAATTCAGCTACTGTATGTACACATTCTTTGCACATTATTTTTAGGTGAGTGATGAAGTTGCTTTATATTGAACATTATAGATGAAATGATAACATTCTATATTGGTTTATGCCTTGTGCATTGTACATGTATGTTCAGTTCACCCTGTTATGTATCTTCATATACATTTGTTTTATACATGTACCATATGTCATCATGTAAAACATTTTCACGTGTCTGAGTGAGTCAATAACAAATCTTTGAAGCCTGACGAACTCTATATAATGCATTTCTTACAATTTTATACCACTTGATTTTCCATATTTTAAGGATTTCACGAGACATTTTAGATACTTTTTGAATTTCTGATATACCTCTATGATGTTACTAACTATAGATAAAGCCTTTGACGAAATAGACTTTGGCTAATCGTTAAGACGGGGAATTTTTGATTGCTCAAATGTTCGTTCAGATGCCATTTTCAGTCTCCTTGATTAATAGAAACAATGATGTTTGCTTTGATGTTTTTTCAATGATTGGCTAAGAACGTTATAAGAATTGCAATTAAATTAATTATTGTGACTTTTTATTTAAAATATATTTTTGTGGAAAGCAATTGGTTTACGTCCATCATCATGTTAAGCATCTAACTGTTTAGCTGGTGGGTTGATTAGCTCACTGTAACGTCCTTAAGGTAAGCGATGGTCATTTAAGGACGGCTTCTCCTGTGTGCAATAAGTTGCGTGTGTGACTCTCTGTATATTTCGGGAGGCTGCGGTATATTTATGTTGTGTCTTTCCTGATGTTATCAGGCTATTGCTCTTTTTATAGTTTTATCTCCAAACCGTGTCAACAAAGCCACCAAACAAATTACCCGCCATCACCTTCCTCCTCCTCACGTGTCTTTTGACATCGCCTCATGCTTGGCCTTGAGTTGAGCGTCGTCCCCGTGAGAAAGATCCTAGGTTCTGTCCCCTTGCCAAGGCAAACCATAGTCTATAAATGTGATAGTTTCTGGTGCTGCTTGTCACGATACTTTATATGATATATTACGTCATTTCATGTTGTTGTTTTTTTTTCGTTGAAATTAATAATATTTTAAAATGAACCGACATGTGATACACTTCGCATTTGGATTAAAACTGAGTAAAGGGAGCGAACTCCTACAAGAAATGCCTATTTCCATATTGTAGTTATTTCGATTCCCCATCTCATTTGTAGGATGGGCCATTTCAGAAGCCATGACTGGTTATTAAATAACAGTCTTGATGCTTGGTTCAGCTTTGATTGATAATGAAGTAATATCCTGACAAACAATGGAATTCAGATCATAGCTATTGTCTGTAATTGACAATAATTGGACCATATGGAAGCCATTATTAAAATATATCGGTCACTTTCAGTCCGTCAACCACATCTTAACTATCTCTCTTCCTCACTCTCCCTACCTAACTTCCTCATACTCTATATTTGGGGAACTTCTCAAAGAAACAGCTACTATCGACAGGTGTGCCCTATCTGAAATTTACAAAAAGTAGATGTAAGTGTAGTAGAAGTACAGTGTATACGGAAAGGACAATCAGGGTTTAGGGAAGCTTTGATTACACGTTGGAACAAGGCGCACCGGTGTTTGATGAAGGTAAAACTATCCATTTTTGTCTATTGTATATGTCAGAAACCGTCGATCTTACCAAATATCAATATTTTGATTGGATCCTTATGTGATTCTCTTTTACTCCTAGATTTAATCATTTCGATAAATAGCTGTTTTGTAATTTCTGAGCAATTATAAATCTGCTAGACTGATTTTATCTTTGCGTAAAATAATGGATGTTTTATTTTATTATTTGTTTCTCTGTTACATGGTAGGTAACTCTTCCTACTTGTATAAATACAGTTAATCCGCTTACCAATTAGTAATGATCTCAAAATATCTAAGTATGCGAACTCCACTGTATAAATACCGGATGTTGCGACCGCCACAGCGAGAGATTATAAAACATTTTATACTGATTGTACAAGTTAAATAGATATTCGCTGAATCTTTTTTGATATATGCAACGATATATAAAGCCCTTTGAATGTTTTAAACACACATTAAATATCATACCAGTACCCCATATCAGCAAGCCAAACAGTAGCGTGTCCAAGGGTGCAATTTAATCTAACATTCTAATGCTTTGAGAATTACTTTGAATTAAAGCATAATCAAATGGAGGAAACATTCGTACACTGTAAGTGAAAGATGACCTACGAATTAAATTTTAAAACAATTTTCGAGACTGTCAGCCACAGAGAGTACTACTGGCACTGATTAGATCTAATTTCAGGTAATTATAAAAGTTTCATTTCCGAAGAAGTAAAAGTTAGTATCAAAGGTTAAAGGCCCACTACATTTCCGAAGCAAAATTTAAAGGTTTCTTAAAAACATTAATAACAAAAGAAAATATATATCGATGGCTTAAGATGAGGTTACAACACGAAACATATGCAAGATTTCCTATCTTATGTACGATAACAGTGGAGATTCATTTCGTTGTTTTGCCGTCTGGCGCAGTGATAGTCAACTACCGCGCGGCATTTAGGACGACGGCGGGAAACATAAAACGACCCGCGTTATGAAAATTAACATTTTATTTATTCTAATTAAACAGTTCTGAAGGTGATGTTAAGTGTGCTAGTAAACGTATAGTTTATAAATCCTCCGACTCTACAAAATTATTGATCTAGTTTTACATTCCTATTTCAAAAATTAAAAGCCGTTTCGGAAAGGTAGTGGCCCTTTAATGTATATATCTATTCGATATTTTGCGACAACCTTCGTAATCGTGCAGAAGTATCGAAAACTTGACCTTGATCACATGCATACTGTGTTTTCCAAACAAATCTCTCGCTTCGCCGGTCGCAACATGCGGTACTTTTACAGTGGAGTTCCCCTACATATGTATTGTTAATCTGCATATGCTCCTATTACTTTCGTGCAGTGTGTACAAAATATTGAAGATCTTTACTCCCCTCTCCTCTTCTTACGCTTTATCTTACTATACGCTAATGGCGATGGTTTGTTGTAGCTTGGCGGCTTTCCCGAAAACATACCGGATTTCCCTCACCGAGATCGTTTCCTAAATTAACCTGACCGGAAATGGACTTGCGTCATTAGAGACACGAGGATGAAACCCCCGGTAACTAGTCTACAAACACTTGGATTACTAAGAGGACTGTCCAACTATAGGCCTACCGTTAAAAGGGTTTCGTCAGGTTGCAGATTGCTCAGCATGCCTTCAAAAAAGGAAATAGATGACACTCTTAAAAAACACAAGGTTGTTGTATATTCAAAATCATACTGTCCATATTGCAAAAATGCTAAAAAGGCACTAAGTGATCTTGGGATTACATACGAAGCCATTGAACTCGATCAGAAACCGGACGGGGAGTCGACACAAGGCATCCTGAAAACTATGACAGGTGCAAGCTCTGTAAGTAAAATTTTTGAGTTTCATGGCTAGTTGTGTCATATTTATTCTGTGACCTTTCAATTATCTAATCTTTGTAAAGAAATCGTATGTGAATAATCATAGATGTTGTCGTTTCATGTTTATGCTCTCGATAAATCATGTACCGTATTTTACTGTGTTTTAATTGAATGCTCTTAACACGCACAACTATTAACTACACCCAGTTACCTCTAGGTGAAAATATGGGACGGTTTGTTTTATACGAGTTATCTCCCCTTATCTGTTTCCACTCCGGTGCAGTCTGGTCGACTATCGAGCTATCTAGGCGAGCAAGTAATTAAAAAATGCACTAATTAAATTCGACTGATATTTTTATGCTTTATATAATAAAATAACAGTATTTTTTCCATAATTCAAATTGTCACAATGGATATATTTACAGGTCCCAAGAGTTTTCATCAACGGTAAATTCTTTGGGGGAGGTGATGACACAGTTGCTGGTGCTAAAAACGGCAAAATAATGTCGCTGTTAAAGGCTTAGACACAAGGACTGCAAGATAATCTGTGATAAAGATGTGTTACATCGACTACTGAAGCTGTGGAGAACAACGTTTTTACTCCAGATTTAGAAAATCAAAAGTGACTTTCATGATTTAAATGATATGTGTAGAGCTTAGCCTTACTTTAATAAAGTATTTGACCCAATAAATAAAAAAAGCGCCCATTACTATCCATATATAAACATTCTTTCATCATTTGGATACCTACAGTTGACAATTACAGTCAATTTCTAGTTCCTTTATTAATTTCTGTACATTCAGAGAAATAAATGAAATAATATTATTAAATAGCTGTCTTAACATATATCTTTCGAAATTGATTTCACTTGTTGGTGAATTACATGTTTCTTTCTTTATTAATTTTTGTAAACTCTTCATCGTTTGAGGAAAAAATTAAATTATAATAGGTTTTTAACATGTATCTCTCGAAAATGATTTCAATTGTTGTTAGAAGGTTGGTAAATTACATGTTTGTTTCTTTTTTAATTTCTGTAAAAGGCTTTAAACGCTCCGTTATTGGGCACAAAAATGAAATACTAATAGCTTAATTATCATATATCTCTGGAAAATAAATTGACTTTTAGCTTACTTTGAACAGTAACTTTAAGAATTGTTATGTCACAGTGCCCTCTCTTTTCCCCACATTTATTGGGTCGTATTTGATATCAAAATGTACACCATCCTGATTGATATTTACCAATTATACATTAAGAATACCCACTATTATATACTGTCTTGTACTCAGAGATGTGTTGAAACCTTAAATTGTTTGTGATTTTTATTGTTGATGTTGATTATTTAACAAACGCTGCCAAAGTATTACGTCTTTGCATATTACAGAGTTAGCTCCCTTGCGGGTTTATTTAAGGATTAGATGTTTATTTTGTTGACCTCAACAAAATAGACATCTATTCCTTATATTTACAGTTTTTCAAGTAAATTAATATTATTTTTCCCGCGGTAGTTGCATATTTTTTATTGAAATATCCATATTTTTTCCCCGTCATCATCAACGAATTCGATTTTATATGTTCCCGCCAAAAGTGGGGTCATGACCCCACGTTGCTACGCCGTCGACTGTTTACTAACAATAGAATCGCCGCGCGTGTTGTGCTAACATTATACATTGAAAATGATAATACTAGAAAGCATGGTTATTGAGTCCATGTCAGTGCAAACTGTAAATATTTACATATATTCATACCGTCTGGGTATGTAGGATTGCCGGTTATTTTATGCGGGTCAAAATTTCCGCGATTTTAGCTGGAAACGAGAACATTAAGTTTAGCGGTCTTAAATTTCTGCGGATTGGCTATCGGGGTATATTTCATGTCTCAAGATTTCGCGGGTCATTAAGATGATCGCTGAAATCTGCTCCGCGAAAATCTCATCCATCGAAAATGACCAGCAATATAAAAACGAAATAATTTAAAAGTGTTCAGTGTTCAAAGATAGGAAAAACGTTATTCAGAGTTTGTGTTATTTAAAACGTATTTGTTTACCTTCATGTATGAGGATACTTCTTTCATTTTTGTTTTTGTTCTTAGCACTAGTTATATTTCATAATGTGTGTGAATGATTGGGTGTTTACATAACAGGTTCCCTGTTTATACATGTTTCCCTTTGATGTAAGACTATTTTACAAAATGCAGTTACTGTTATCAAATGTAATAAATAATAAAAAAAAATCATTTTGATTTTGTTGGATAGATTGAATAAATTCAGTTTCCATGACTATATATACACTTTTATCATCAACATAATATAATGCATTGCAAGTTAAACAGGCCTGCTAAATTATAACTTCTTACTGAAATGGAAGTATGTCCGAGACTTAAGGTGGTTGTTCTGGTTCAAACGCTTGATGAGTTCATGATGATGTTCATGGATATATAGGTTCATTATGAATGTTCATGGATAGATGGAGTTCATTATCAATGTTCATGGATAGATGAGTTCAAACACTCATCGCTGTCAACGCTAATTTTAAAGCCAAAAATGAGGTACTTTGTACAATATAGTTTCCAAAGATTCAATATACAGGAACTAGAAAGAATAAAGACATTATGAAGAAAAGATAATATCCAAAATCAAGTTGCATTTTACGATCATGCAATAGGGACGGCATGTATAAGTTAATTATGCTCCACGGTGATATATCTACCACCCCAAAAAAATAACGCATACAAACTGTTTTTGAGAGGAATTTCCATACCTTTTGTCCAATTCATGTCGTCGGAACATCAAAAAAATAAAATATTTTGAAACATAAATATATTAGGTATATGAGATAAAGTACGTCTCACGTGACTTGTTTAAATAACCCTTTGTCCGTCTTCGTCCATCGTGCGCCAAAGTGTATATTTATGTTATCTTAATTCAAGAAATGTCAATACATTATAAATTAATAAAAAATGCCATGAGAGTTCGAGGCCCAGATAGGGCACGAGTCAATAAATTGTCATGCTTTGTTAAATTGTGTTTCTTTGAAGTTTAATACACTATGTGTTGTTGATCCGAAGATTAAATTTGACAATTTCCACAATGATCATGTTAGTATATCGAACCAACTATCACTTCGTCATAGAAACATCCTTTTTTGGGGATGTGGATGTGGCGCAGTGGTAGAAAGCGCAGGTATGTTTGGCTTGGCGATTGGGTGCCGTAGATCGTGAGTTCGAGGGCCGGATAGGGCACGAGTCAATAAATTGTCATGCTTTGTTAAATTGTGTTTCTTTGATATTATAAAATGCCATGGACATAGAACTTATTGACAGCTTTCACGATAAGGGACATTACTCCTACATTCTTAAAAGTTAAATGCCGATAGAATATTCTATATGGAACGGTTTATTTTATACTAGTTATGTCCACTTACCTTTACTTAAGCAAATTTAATTCATCCTGCGAGTAAAATCCATCATTTTATCATTTTACATAAAATGAGTTCCTGTAGGGTTGAATGATATATTGTGAACGTTATATTGTAGGAACTAAACACGGGTTTCTTTTTTCCACTCATTCTATTCCCTGATATTTTATGGCAAATCTAGGATTTTTGGTCACTTTATATCGTCGAAATAGCACTGTAAATCAAACAAGAGAAGTTCTTTTGTAAATTGGACAAACTCGATGAAAGACCTGTGATCAATTGTTTGCCTAACAATGGTTTAGTAATTGAGATTTCCGTCCTGTTATGGTAGCGACACTAGAATGCCCTTCACATACCACCCTTTCTTTTAAATTTGACAAATATTCTGTGAAATTAAAGCCGATAGACAAATCATCAAAAAATTCAGAACCTCGAACATGCACTTACCTATAGAAACTGGAAGATGGACTGGGACCCATGAAGTAAACAGAACTTGTAATCTAAGTTTTACTGATATTGGAAACGAATATCATTAATAGTTTCAATGCAGTAACGAAATGGTGAAACGTTTACGATAAATGTATATACCAAGTTACTATTATAGAAACCATAATGTCATAAAAAATTAAAAGCCTATTGTCGCGCTATGGGCCCAGCATACATGTACTTACATGTTTCTATTATGTATAGTGACCTCTTGTTACATACTTGTATGTCTGAGAATGAAATAAAATCTGTAAAATCTGTAAATCTACAGCGCTGACTACAATGCACCTCAGAAAGGCGTTGAGTGTTTATTTCAACTAACGAGACGAGCCTTCTGTACTCATTCCAATGAGCTGGGAACTTACTGTGAGTAATCTTGTATGCATATTTTCCATTTTTTCTTTACAACGACATTCTTTTTTCTTCTTATTTGTTGTAATACCTAATCTCCGTAAGGGGGAAATAATGAATGATGATGATGATGATGATAAATATGATGATGATGATAAATATTATGATGATGATGATGATGATGATGATAATTATGATGATGATGATGATGATGATGATAATGATATGATGATGATGATAATAATAATAATATGATGATGATGATGATAATAATAATATGATGATGATGATAATGATGATATGATGATGATGGTATAAAAAAGATGAATATTAAGTTGTTTTCTGGCTTCTCATCGCACATCATATCAAAGTAACGTTGTTATGCCACGGTACCGGTTATGTCTTATGTGGGGTGTTCTGTTTGGTGTTTTAGGCGGCATGCGTCAGTGAAAAAGCACTTTAAAAACGGCAAGAGTTCCGCTATATAAGAAGACACAACACGAATATACCGCAGTCTTCCAAAACACGCACTTCGTACTTCACACACGTGCAAGCTACACAACACATACTTGGAAAGCCGTCCTAACATGACACTGGCTGTTAATACGACGTTAAATTAACCAAACAAATCAAAGCAAACAATCATATCTTTACTGTAGCATAAGATGCCGTTGTAATTACAAGCATATGATTAACATATGACATTGTTTAGGCTAGCATCTTGATCATTCGACCTTTTCATTGAATTGAATCAATGAACATTTAGTTAAATTAGATAGATATTAGTTCCCGATACAGAAAAAAAAATAAAATAAAGATACATAAATAAATGTACAAGCATGATCAAAATTTTGCAATTATGTTCTATAATAGCATTTCCATTCTTTTAAAACCTGATTTATTAAATCCTATATTGAAAGTGCATTTATTTTACGCTAAGTACTACTAATTCTACTTTTGATATTTTATTCATAATTGTCTTTACATTGATATCCGACCAACGGGAAACTTTGACATTATCTAATTAGGAATTCACTGACGTGACCATTTAGAAATTTTCAAACCAATTCCAAATCAATAATTTTACATCGACTATCCTCAACGATGTAGTGTCTGGTCATGCTTTGCACTATCTGGTACGCCTCGGTACTTGCTGGGAAAGTTCTTCCGCTCGTGAAAAATATTAAGTACTTGAAAGTTTGTCACTGAATAACTATAGACCTTCCTGCTCATGTGCTGATTACCAGGTGTAGTCATGCTATAACATTCCCCTTAAGTATTTTCAATATTTTATTCATTTTAATTGTTTAATTTAACCTGTTTTTGAAAACTAAGATATTATAAAGTGCGTCAATATAAAACATGGTTACTATGAGTTTTTCATGGCCATTAATAATGTCTGATAGGTAAATATTTGTTTTGATGAAGATAAAATCAAGCGGAAAGTATTAAGTGTTAGCTTACTAATATTTGATAGTATGTTAAGTGTAAAGGAAATGGCGAGATATATGTTACAATTAAATAGAGTACACTTGTACTGTTATTGAGAGCTATTTCAAGGCTATACAATTGAACCTAGGTCTGCTTCATAATAATGTCAATAAAATATGAAATGAAAACTTGTGCAAAATAATCAAGGAGAAATCCGAAAACAATTTCATATATAAAAATCAAATAGTACACTCTAAAAAACTGAAAAAAATGACAAGATCTAATTCCTGTATTTTTTAGCTTAAACAATGTTTTTAAATTAATCTTTACGATGTTGTAATCATCATTTCTTAATTGTTAAGCCAATTAAAAATATGCCAAAAATGATTTTATATTTGAAGTGTTTATGCAATATCATAATATAACTTGTGATAATTAAGTTTACAAGCCTGAAACAGGAAATGAATAATAATAATGGTCTATTTGAATATTTTCTTCTTTCCATGTGAACATTGTTCTTTATTCCATATGAGCATTTCTTTTATTCTATGGTAACATTTACCTTGTTTCGTGGTAACATTTACCTTGTTTCGTGGTAACATTTACCTTGTTTCATGGTAACATTTACCTTGTTTCATGGTAACATTTACCTTGTTTCGTGGGAACATTTACCTTGTTTCGTGGTAACATTTACCTTGTTTCATGGTAACATTTATCTTGTTTCGTGGTAACATTTATCTTGTTTCGTGGTAACATTTACCTTGTTTCGTGGTAACATTTACCTTGTTTCACATTTATCTTGTTTCGTGGTAACATTTATCTTGTTTCGTGGTAACATTTATCTTGTTTCATGGTAACATTTACCTTGTTTCGTGGTAACATTTACCTTGTTTCATGGTAACAATTTTATTTATTTTATGGTAACATTTTTCTTTGAACCATGGTAATATTATTGTTTTGTTCCAGAAAGGATATAATAGACCATTTAATAGAACAAGCAGATTGTTACATGGTAACATTATTGTTTTGTTCCATGGTAACAATATTGTTTTGTTCTTAAAAGGTCATGATAGAACACTTAGTAGAACAAGCAGCTTGTTACATGGTAACATTATTGTTTTGTTCCATGGTAAAATTATTCTTTGTTCCATGGTAACATTATTCTTTGTTCCATGGTAACATTATTCTTTGTTCCATGGTAACATTATTGTTTTGTTCCATGGTAATATTATTGTTTTGTTCCATGGTAAAATTATTGTTTTGTTCTAGAAAGGTTATAATAGAACAGGCAGCTTGTTACATGGTAACATTATTCTTTGTTCCATGGTAACATTATTCTTTGTTCCATGGTAACATTATTGTTTTGTTCCATGGTAACATTATTCTTTGTTCCATGGTAACATTATTCTTTGTTCCATGGTAACATTATTGTTTTGTTCCATGGTAACATTATTGTTTTGTTCTAGAAAGGTCATAATAGAACACTTAGTAGAACAAGCAGCTTGTTACATGGTAACATTATTGTTTTGTTCCATGGTAACATTATTGTTTTGTTCCATGGTAACATTATTCTTTGTTCCATGGTAACAATATTGTTTTGTTCTAAAAAGGTCATAATAGAACACTTAGTAGAACAAGCAGCTTGTTACATGGTAACATTATTGTTTTGTTCAATGGTAACATTATTCTTTGTTCCATGGTAACATTATTGTTTTGTTCCATGGTAAATGTTTGTCCATGGTAAAATTTATTGTTTTGTTCCATGGTAACATTATTGTTTGTTCCGTGGTAACATTATTGTTTTGTTCTAGAAAGGTTATAATAGAACACTTAGTAGAACAAGCAGCTTGTTACATGGTAACATTATTCTTTATTCCATGGTAACATTATTGTTTTGTTCCATGGTAACATTATTGTTTTGTTCCATGGTAACATTATTGTTTTGTTCTAGAAAGGTCATAATAGAACACTTAGTAGAACAAGCAGCTTGTTACATGGTAACATTATTGTTTTGTTCCATGGTAACAATATTGTTTTGTTCCATGGTAACATTATTGTTTTGTTCTAGAAAGGTTATAATAGAACACTTAGTAGAACAAGCAGCTTGTTACATGGTAACATTATTCTTTGTTCCATGGTAACATTATTCTTTGTTCCATGGTAAAATTATTGTTTTGTTCCATGGTAATATTGTTTTGTTCCATGGTAAAATTATTGTTTTGTTCCATGGTAACATTATTGTTTTGTTCCGTGGTAACATTATTGTTTTGTTCTAGAAAGGTTATAATAGAACACTTAGTAGAACAAGCAGCTTGTTACATGGTAACATTATTGTTTTGTTCCGTGGTAACATTATTGTTTTGTTCTAGAAAGGTCTTAATAGAACACTTAGTAGAACAAGCAGCTTGTTACATGGTAACATTATTGTTTTGTTCCGTGGTAACATTATTGTTTGTTCCATGGTAACAATATTGTTTTGTTCTAAAAACTTTACACTGTTTTTGTAATCTTTCTTTGAATATTGTGCAATCGTCTAATATTTTGATGGAACCAACTTTTTGAAATTTAGAATAATGATGGTTGTATTACACGTGAAATAAAAGCCAACTGGAACAGCTTCGAAATGAAATACATATGTATTTGATACACATGGAGATTTTAATCCCCAAGTATACATGGATGTCTTTCTTTTAAGGGTGAACTCCAAAGCACCTTGGTACAAGTTAAGTATTAAAACAGATGCTGATTTCATGAGTAATTTGATCCGTAGCACACGTTCACAATATACAGGTGTTTGAGGTTCCTTTGTTGATAAATGAAACTTATGGTCATTGTTATGCTTTGTTACACAGGTATTTCAGGTTCATTTGTTAATATGTGAATATATGTATTTGATGTTTATTTGTTGGGAAATGAAACTTGTGGTCAGTGTTAATGTGTGTTACAAGGCTCATTGCTCATGTAATCGACACTTATTTGAATGGTTCTTTTTTACCAGTTAGCTCTATACCCACTCCCTTCACGATAAATTTGGTTTTATTAGTTTAACGTCCTATAAACAGTTATGGTCATGTAAGGACGTGCCAGATTTGTTGGTGAAGGAAAGCTGGAGTACCTTAAGAAAAACCACCGACCAGCGGTCAGTACGTGGCAACTGCCCCTATGAGATTCGAACTCGCATCCCAGAGGTGGAGAGCTTGTGGTTATATGTCGGGATATCTTAACCACTCAGCCACTGCAGCCTGATAAACTATCAGCATTGAAAAGTATTTGTTATACATCGAAGCATCTAAAAGCGTTAACTACAGTTTCGAATGTCAAAAAGAAAGCATTTAGATAGGCTTTGCCTATTATTCAATCCTTTTGACTAGAACATCTTGTCAATAATATTGGTTGAAATGAAAAACAAAATAATGAAATGACCTGAGCATAACAGAGCATACATTAAATCTAAAACCTGATTGATAGCTAAATGATAAACTGTAGCATATCAAAAGCAAACTTCTTTAATACATGTAGCAATATTCGTTAACAACCACAAAAGATAAAAAAAATAGTAAGATTTGTCTCAGAAATCCATTTTTAATTGTAAAATTGTATATGTAATCTCATCAATATAATAAACAAAAAAATGTGTAATAAAATTCAAAAATATCTACATGTATGAATTGTACAGATCCAAGTCACTGTGGATTTACTTTTATGTATAATGTACATGTATGTGGTGTGATTAAGACGTGAACTGTATATCCACATACCTGTAAACTAATCAAAACACAAAATATCAACCATAGTACAAAAAACGCAAAATGTATATAACTTTCAGACATTTTCTTAACATATATTCATTAATACTTATCATTGATTATTAAAAAAAAACTTGTATGAAATAAAATATTTATAATTTGACTTTCAGTCATATCGATAAGTTCGTGCACAATATGTTTCTTATTTACAGTATGTATGACCGGATGAGGATTGTGAGTCTTCCTACGCGAGGAAAATGATTTTTCTTGAAAAAATCCTGATCAACATGTTACAACAATTTATTTTAAAAAAATGACATTCAAAGCAAATAAAAATCATACACAATATATGTCAATGGAGAGATGCACATGGAGTTTGATCAAAAACATAAAAATGTAACATTTTGTTGAAATCACATATAAGTCCTGTTAATAAATTAAATCATATTTACACTGAAAAAAGTTTAAATAGTTGAAAACAATACAAGAGCCAACAATTTCAACATGTCTCAAAATCAAGTTTAGTTATAAAGAATATAACTGCATAATAACTACATCATGGGATACACATCTGCTTTACTGAGTATGTAAATGTATATCTATATATATTAGATATGCTCTGATTTTCTACAATTCTCAATAGCTAATACATGGTCACGCAATATATAGCATATTGACTCGGTGTTTTCCATTTTTAGCACGATGGAGCGTAGCTCCATCGTAGCTTATAGCATACCCCCTAGTTTTGAAAATCACGTTGTGAACAGGATATCTCAAGTTATACACCATTGACAGCAATGAAATTTGGCAGAGACATGTAGTTATAGATAAGGACCGAACTGATAAAACTTGGCGACAAACAGACATAAACTCTATTTTTGAGGAATTAAAATATATTTCATTCCTTCTTTGTCTATAGTAATATTTAAATGAGAAACACAATGCATTATGGGAAATTATATGGCCGACGGTACCACTTCATTCAAAAGAAATAAAGTTTAAGAAAAGATTAAGGCAATTAAGAAATATTCATTATTTTTCTATTCTTAAATATGTTACTCAAAGTGTCATGACATCATAATTACCTGTGTTGGATAATCTATATTCCCTGGACAGTGTCACAAGTCAGGTGACCTAGTTTCATCTAGATGCTGTTTATAGGCCTATATGTGTGTGTAAATGTGTTACATATACCATTTACTGTTAAAGGGAAAAACAATGGTTGAGAGTTAATTAATGTATTTTGTTATCAAGGCCCTGGGAAAGGCTCGACTGTAGCTGCCAATGTCAATTTGTTGACCCGTAGTACACATTCCGTTGTGCCGAGACCCAGCCAATACAACTTGTGCATTGTTATCTTAATTGTGAAATTTATATTGTGTTGAAGAAAATGAGATAAAAGATAAGTAATTAATTTCAAGGTATTGAAGCAACTTCAGTTTACCTCTTATAACCGGGAAAGCCAAACATCATTGATTTTTTTGACACCTATAATGAATTAAGCCCTCCTCCAGCAGGTATCTTTTAAAAGTCTAGTCAACTTAACACTTTGATTATACATAGTTGTACATGTGTGTTGATTATACATAGTTGTTCATGTGTGATACCGATAAGCAATCATACAGGAAACAGTTTCCCCAATTATTTTTTATCATATAACAATATTCTGATAAATTTGAATAAACAGCATTGTTAAATTTTGAATTTTATTAAATTTTCTAATATTGAAGTTAAGTTGATGCTATTTGAGTTGGTCCCAACAATATTCTTACTAAGAAGATGCTGCTTCTGCATACGCTCACACTAAAATCCTGCTCAGAAAAAAACTGTTCTGCACAAATCAATCTTTTTATAAAACTATTGATCTATATATAATGTGATGAATGACATCTGTCTTGAAAGAATTTTATGATTGTTTTAATACCAACATTGATAACAATTAAATACCAGTGGTCATTTGAATTGTCCTAATTAATTATTAGTTTAAACAGTGCATATGAGTGATAATCAAGAATATTAGTCAAAACCAATTGTTAAACATTAATTAACTGGACCATCGTGCTACGTATAGCATATTGACTCGGTGTTTCCATTTTTAGTAACGCCGAGTCAATATAAATTTGCGAACTTCATTGCCTAAACACTGCATTCTTCAGTGGCCGTTCTTTGACTTATGTTTATCTAGTAATCAATATACACATTAGAAATTGCTTTTGACATTTATTAAAGAAACGACGTATTTGATAAAAAAATGTTTTGGTTCATATGGTGTTATATCGCTCTTGTAGAATTTAAAATAATGACCTCCGGCTACGCTCTCGGTTATTGTTTATACTACGCGGATAATATAACACCATACGGACTTCAACAAAGGTCCATAAATAATGTATATTGCTATAGATTTTGTTAAATCATCATTATCATAACTGTATCAAATAACATATCAGTATGCATCACATAAATTTCGAACCTTTTGACTTCCTGTTAAAAAATATCTGTTAGTTTATAGAAATCTTTCTCAGTAAAGTTTGACGTTCGTTTTCAGAAATCAGGCTGGTCTTTCTGTAAATGAGACAAATAACATGATTTACATTAAAATATTACGCAATTTTCACGCATGGAAAATTGAATGCGATTGCAGCATATTCAAAATGTCGGATATTTCCATTGTGAAATAGTAATAAATACGTCCATGTATGAGAAAAAAATATTCTTTCAATATGAAATAAAATATGAAGGATAGGGATATTCTGACCTTAGCAAAAATAAAGGGTTTTACTATATTGTTGAATATCAGAAAAATAACAGCAGCATAAAAATATGAAAAATATGAAAATATAATTTATTAAAATGTATAATTTATCAAAAATGTATTGAAAAAAAATTTAAACATAGTCTATATAATATAAATAAATATTTTATCTAAATAATCTTATAAAATGGACAATTCTGGTATATACATGTTTGCTCTTTATTTCTTTGAAATAACATTTACATAAGAAGTATTGAGATCATCAAATAAACCTTCATAGGAATATGACGAGAATATGTCAACAATTAAAACAACCATCCTTGTCACAAAATGCAATATTGCATAAAACAAAAGTTTTAAGCCGTTCGGTTTTTGAATGACATTACTGTAAAGTTGTTTTTAGTCGAAAAGATATATTATTTGCGGTCAAATTAATTTCCGCGAATTAAAAATTCGCGGATGAAATGGAAAAATAAAACAAACAGATTAACCGATATAGTTTATAACTGTTCGAAATGGCGCGAAAGTTCTCTCTGCGAATAAGTATCAGAGATGAAATCGCAATTTCCCCCCACAAAATGAAACAACTACTGTAAAGTTTACTTTTTGTTATTATTCGCGGGGGTTTATTTTCGCGAATTATTTTAGTAGTCTTTAAAAGCGTCATTTAGACGGTGGGATATCATTTGGATGGATCCGCGAATGTTAGAAATTATACAGAATACATTATGTTATATCAATGCTTTATCTTAGACAACGAAGGAGAGAAGATGAACACCTAGGTTTGGAAAATAAATTAATAATCTTTGGCACATTTTGAAGTATTAAAATACTAAATCTAAGCACGTCGACGACCAGATTTATTTTTCCCTGTTTTTCGTTTCTTGTTCCTACGGCCGGGTCCTCTTTTCCTCTTTTGTTTCCTTTTCCTTCGCTTTGACATCGACTTTGTTTTTCGTTTTGATCGTCGATTTTGTTTTTTATCCATAAGCTTTGGAAGAGCGTTTTGAACGTAGGCTGTCAACGTCTCCAATATGGTTACAGGTTGGAAGATTTGGCAAGTGTTGTTATCCGTGACAGCAAAGTCTCCGTATTTTTTGTCTAGTTTATTTGCGATTTGTTTTGCTTTCTTTTTGCTTTTCATATGCTTGAAGCTTAGGCACAGGATATCACACATGGGCAAGACGACCTTCTGATCCAGACTAGAAGCGCAACGTGCGTGGGTGTCTTTGATTTTGTCGACGAGCAAGTAGTAAGCTGCGAAATCACTGTAGAAATGTCTCAGAGTTGCCTAAAAAGTAAGAATGCTTAAAATAAACGATTATTATCAACCTCTGTTCACGATGACATAATACTGCACTTTCGGTTTATATTACAAATTCGTAGCGACTTAATATATATACAAATGTAGGTCTTAAATGAGTGTTCATTTCATATAAGATTTTATGAAATGAGTCTAAAAAAATTATTGTTGCGAGCCTTGGCGAGCAAAAATTAAAACCTCGAAAAAAGTTTCATAAAGTCCCATATGAAATGAACACAAATTTAAGATATGTTTTATCACATAACTAACTACAAAAACCTACATAACAAAGAATTTCATGTCAGAATGTCTTCCGAAAATCCAGCGGAGGCCTCCATTTTTTCCCGCCGTCCTGGTAATCCTGGCGTCTTGTGTTTTTTCCTGACGTTATTTTATTGTTTCTGAATGACGTCACAATGAATTTTCAGTCCATGAAAATCGCTCCAAGTTATATTACACTAGTGACATACGCAAACATATTACACGTGCGAAATCACTGGATATCAGACGGATTATGTGATAAAATTGTTTCTGACTATTACAGTATTGTTACGATTTTTCCTTGACAACAACAATCTTGAAAATTTAGTTAGAAGCGAAAATAAGATAGTTTACAGAAATTAGCCAAAATTGAGATTGATATCTATATGGTTTTTGGGTGTGTTAATGAGGTAGGTAAAGAATATATCTCCTAGACTAAATTATGTCAGTTATCTGAGTACGGTTTTGGTTAAGGTATATGTTTTATTAGTTTAACAGCCAGGGTCATGTAAGGACGACGTGTCAAGTTTGTTGATGTAGGAAAGCCGGTGTACCTGGAGAAAACGCATCTAGCAGTGGTCAGTATGTACTTGGTAACTACTCCACATGGGATTCAAACTCGCATCCCAGAGGTGAAAGCTTGTCGAAATATGTTGGGACATCTTAACTTCGGCCACAGCAGCGCCAAAATCTCAGTACTCAATCCAATTAATGAATTTTTTAAAGAATAAATGTAAATATAATTTTATTTTAAAAAGAAATAACAGAAAAAGCATAGTGTACTCTAAATAAACCACATCGATGTTTATGATGAAAGTACACTCAGGTTTTTTGTATTATATCTCCATAACATATATTCAAATCAATCCTTATAATTCACTCTACTGTATATAATTTCATTTGGAGATATTTGTTTTCTATAAAAATCATTATGCTGCTAATCAAAAGCGACGTTATAAACGGTGATTGGGATCAAGAAAAACTATTCTAATCAGAGAGGTTCAGGAGTGAAACGAGATCGCGAGGATAAATTATAGCTAAACTTTTTCTACTTTGCAATAAGAAAAGGCATAGAAAGAATTTATTCTGATATAAATACGAGTAAGGAGACTCATAAATAACATAGCATGTTATCTGTGTCATGTTACATCTATGGTCTGACGACTTGTTGTTTATTTCCATGGAAACATATAAGATGAATAAAATAAACGTGGTTTATTACCATGGAAACATACAAGATAAATACAATAAGTGACCGTTTACGTTTTGCAACACGTTTCTATAAAACAATAGATATAATATATCATTCTTTGCTACATATACATGTGATAACGCCCAGTAAATATAAAGGGTAGCGGTTTTCGATTAAGATGAGATGACACTGCTTGTCATTTCCGGAAGTATAAAATCATTCTATATTTAGTTTACCTTGAAACGAGATTTGCGTTTAAGCTTGGAGGGTAGGTGTGGTAGGGGACACATCTTTTTTGACCCCGGTAGTTCTTCAGTGTCTGCAATATTCCTCTGAAATGAAGAAATAAGGATATATCTAATATTGTTTTCGGATTTATATACGATGATACGGTAAGAGTTTAGATAGCTATATTGGCATCGTTTATTATTCATTATATTTTTGTCTGAATGAATATATGACCCATTTCCTCACTGTGTTTACACTCAAAATGCACATGTCATGAACTGGTTCTAGTTAAATTTGATCATCAATATCGCATGAATATATTAACTTTATTCCAAAATTGCCTTGAATTATATTTCTAAATCTGAGCAGACTACTGACGATTTAGTAACAGCTGACACAGTATAAAGATTCTTTTCGCATGACAACGTGAATAAATTGGTAGTTATTTGATAGCTGCAATACCGTAGTTCTAATTTAAGACTTCCAGACGGATAATGGTGTCGTCTTTAGAGCTATAATCGGTGCCTATTACTGCTAGTTTGTAAGTATTGTATGTATTTCATTGGATCTGGGTTATTTTCCGTGTGCTCTAGGGACGTATTAAATTTAAAATCAAATATTACATTTTTAAAAACTGCAAAGCAATTCTACAGACTGTGAAATTCCGAGTGGGAAACTAGATATTAGGTATGATGGTGTTTGTTTTGATCAAATGTTATGTAACATGCATATGCATGTATATGCATCAAATAACTGGAAACCTAAAAATAAAATAGCGTTCAAAAATTGCGTCCGAGTGGAGCAAATCTAACATAGCTCAACTAGGACATATATGTAACATCGTACATCCAACCCGGCCGAAAAAATATAATATGCCGGGTACGTATATTCGTAATCTGATTATTACATACCAACTCCTCCACAAAGTGACCTGTCCTGATAACGTCATGTAACTTCTGTACCTGTGCTTTTAATGGCACAGAAGTATCACCATGTTCACAAGGTTTAGCAATGTCACACGCCCAAATTACACAGCCAAATAGACACCAATCTGGAATATATATACCGTAAGGTTACTAGATAATTCCAATGACAATGTTAAATTTGATCATAAACTAAAAATGTGCTACATAATGGGAAGAATAAAATGTAGTGAAGGCAACCTATGGTGACCGTCATTTGACAAAATCACTCATAGTGTTTATCCATCATCGGTTCACCACTTGTCTCACTCTACTCATATCTTTTAAGACTTTGTGTCATGAAATGTTCCATCTAGTCTCTAATGTTAAATGCACACACTCAAAGCTTTATTTTAATGAACGATAAAACTGTAAAGTGAATTATTTTCTTTTGTTAAATATATGAAATGTGATTTCTAGAAAGGAAAGAAATTTAAGGTATTCTGATATGTCTTTCTTTCTCTACATCTAGTTAATGTTAATTTAGTTTTGTCCTGAAATTGATAAACCACTACATACTCATGATTCAGACAGATTATGGTTAACTTAAGTGACATTTTCATGGTAATCTGAATGATCTTTTGAAAAAAACAATATCATATTGAAAAACACTAAATATTACATATCAAATAGCAGTTGATTTATTGCATTACTTTCTTCTAGAAGAAAAGGAAAAAGAAATGGTTAAACACCATCTTAAACTATTTCGTATTATGCAAATGAGCTGTATCAATATTATTTTAAAATCATTAAAATTTTTGTAGATAATTGTAATACACTTTTGCCTAGTTACTATTTAGTGTCATATATTAAGCTTTCAGAGTTTTTCATTGTTAAACGAGAGCTCTGGTATATATAATATTTCACTGATATGCTGTTACTTACATAGCGTCAAGCGGAGATGAAAACTAAGCATCATTTTGAAATGATGATTAGATTATATTGCATGTTAACATTTATCTCCTATTTTATATGATTTTTAAGGGATTTCCTTATTAGAAACCTAACGGAACTTTGGAATAGCCGCACGGAAGGAGTCTAACTATTGTCCCTCCCCCGCCTAAGTACTAACCGGATTATATTGTAGTCACGTCCATTTCATTTGGAAAAAATCCTTAATACACCCGGAGATCGTTTCCATTCATAAACATTGACGATACAGATGAGTAAACAGGAACTATGATTTGTATGTGTATAGCTTGACATATATGTACACGCTATTTTTAAACCCTAAAATACCGTAGGTTTATATTTGAACTGACTCATACAACGATGTACATAGCGTTCACTACTACCCTCCACCTAGCTATTTAAACTAGGTATAATAACATAATTACGTCACAAAATATTTGATAACTTACAACTCGTGTGTGTGAGTCTTAACTTATGTAGAAAGTACCTGTTCATATAATTTCTTTTAAATCTGGGATAAATTTTCTTTTTTCTACATGAGAAATTATACACAGGCAACATGTCACTCTATAATTAGTTTCATTTTGAGATTTTTTTTCTACCAAATCATTTACGTTGTTATATCAGCCAATCCGAAATGACGTAATAAACGGCGACGTCATTATGTTTCCTTTATGGACTGATCTATGGTAAGAGCACTAAAGTAAATTCTAAATAATTCGACGCGACAATGACCCTAATTATACATGAATTTTGCATGAACAAAATCAAGTCAATTTCAGATAAAATTTTGCCTTAAGATGATCTGCTATCGAGCTGATTTTCAAGTAAAAATTCACATGAATACATTCAGGTCAATCTTGATCCGAAATTTATTTGATATTGATATGACGTTTCCTTCATGTGCAAAATACGTTACCTTTAGTTGAATTTCTGGTGCTTTCAGGTCAAAGTCTTTTATGGTAATTTTACATATGTTATATCTATGTATTCCAGCTGATGTCTGTATCCAGATACAAATCCGAGACTAAGAATGCGTTTAGGCTTTGCTCATTAAAATAAGTATTTTTTACAATGTATACAATGTAATAAAGATAAAGAAATAGCAAACAATTAACCTAATGGAGAAAAGTAGCCTGTTTTATTCAATAAAACTACAGAAGTCTTTTAAGCTGAAACCACCTTGTTATCTATTTTGGTTTATTTAGTTTTATTTAGTTTTATTTATATTGTTCATAATTTGATTTTTTTTAAATGTTAAATCGAAATGAAATCACCTTATGATATCTGTATTTAAGTGTGCTATTTGTATTCAATTCCATGGATATTGACATTGTTTCTATTTTCAATAAAGAATAATATTTACGCACTATTCTCAATGGAAGGACATTCTTCATACAAGAGAACCGTCCGTTTTTATCTATGACTTCATAAACGCAAAATACGTATAGGAGAAACACCGAAAACTGTGGAATAGGCAAGATAATGAATTGTTCGAGGCCCATAAGGCCGAGAACTATTCATTATCTTGACTATTCCACAGTTTTCGGTGTTTCTCATACAAATAAAACATGGCACTGAATGTCACCGGTACTCTCCACTATTACACTGGGTATTGTTTAACTATTCCACAACTCCAGGTAAACCCTTACTACCTATTAAACCTTGAGACCTATTCATGATTCATTTATTTACCTCACTAGGAGAACAAGAATCATGACTTGCTCAAGTCCGACCAAGTTTGGAATTGGACAACTATGCAACAAAAAGCATTTGATGACGTGAAAGAAAAGTTTACAGACACGCCAGTACTTTCTTTCTATGATGCGACTAAGCATATAGTTGTCAGTGCTGATGCAAGCAGCTATGGACTCGGTGCAGCATTATTTCAGCAAGATGGGTATGAATTACAACCCATCGCGTTTTGTTCACGAACATTGACATCTGCGGAAACAATATGCTCAAATAGAGAAGGAGTGTCTCGCGTCAGTGTGGGCTTGTGAGAAGTTTGAGAGGCATCTACTTGGCTTACATGGATTTAAAATCCTGACAGATCACAAACCGTTAGTATCCCTTATGAACAAGCAAGATCTCGACAAAACACCGCTGCGATGTCAACGCTTACTAATGAGACTACACCGATTCAATGTCACAGCTGAACATGTACCAGGAAAAGCTATTAGTCGTACCAGACACCCTGTCGCGCAGTCCCTATCCAGCATTCGGCAAGCATTGGCTGATGACAAGTATGCTCAGAAAGCAATTCACAAAGCGAGGATGGCCAGATCGTATAACAGGCCTGGAGGAAGGTATGGAAGGATACTTCGCAGCACGTGGTGAGTTAACGATATCAGACGGCCTACTGTTGTACAGAGATCGGATCGTCATACCGGAATGTCAGAGATCTGAGGTCCTTGAGACAATACACGAGGGATAGCGAATTCTCGCGAACGCGCCGCGACATCTGTATGGTGGCCAGGAATCGATAAGGATATAAAGGTAAAAGTGGAGAACTGTCAGTTCTGTCAAACACATAGATCATCACAGAGGAAAGAACCTTTGATTACAAAGCCATTACCTGGACGTCCATGGGAGATATCTGCAGACTTGTGTGACTTTGAAAACAAAAGTTATTTGGTGGTCACTTTTCAAAAGTGGTACTTTTCAAGGTATTTGGAACTTGCATACTTACCTAGTACATCCAGTGCTAATGTCATAGGAAAGAACATCTTCGCGCGTTGAGGCGTACCTGTAGAATTTGTGTCTGACAATGGGCCACAATTTGCTTCAAAGGAATTCAATGAATTTGCAGTTGATTATAATTTTCAACAGACATTTTCTAGTCCGCATTACCCACAGTCAAACGGGGAAGCCGAAAGTGCCGTTAAGATCGCAAAACGAATCTTAAAGCAGGATGACATATTCAAAGCTTTGATGGCTTACAGGTCAACACCTGTAGCATCAACTGGCATCAGCCCCTGTCAGCTGATAATGGGACGTCAAATCAGAACCACATTACCTGTAATGGAGAAAAATCTAAATCCAAGATGGCCGAACTTTGAAGAAGTTAGAAACCATGACATGTTGTACAAGGAGAAATATACATATCAGTACAACCAGCATCACGCAGTAAGGAAATTACCAGAACTGCACCCAGGGGAGGAAGTGCGAATTAAGCTTGATAACCAGAAAACCTGGAACACAATGGGTCGCGTGGAAAGTGCTGATCCAGGAAGACGTTCATACATTGTCACAACATCCAATGGACAATCTAGGAACCAGAGGAACCGTAGACATTTACAGCAAGTGAAACGCGATGTACGTGATACAACTGCAAACGCGCGCGATACATTAACTGATCATGATTACCATGATATTGACATCACAAATGTAGGAGTTCCGAGTGATAGGAATCGCGACGACAAGACAATAGTGACTGTGCCAAATAAGTTTACAAATACTGTGCGCTCACAACAACGTTGACAAGTACCTGGGTTAATCTTTAAAGTTGTATTGCTGCTAATTTCACTGTAACGATATGTAACTTAAACATTTGATATTTAAACATTGACATGTAACTTGATGATTTAGCTCCCCAAAAGCATATGTCGGCCTGTAAGAGAGCCGAAATTTAGGAATCATATATTCCTGGTTTTGAATAAAGCGCCTTCAATCACCGTCATGTTCAGTGACTTCGGGTTTTGTCGGATTCCTAATCGTATAACGTGACTGACATTCGACACGACCTGCACATGTGTTTGTTTACGTTTTCCTTCTGGCCTATATGAGCAAATCATGCTAGTATATGTCCACAGATTGAGTATTTGAAACATCCAATTTACACATTACCGTAAAATGTTGTGTGTATCAAATATTGTAATGTGCGAGCATTATTTTCTTTGTAGATAGAGTCTGATGAGGTCGACCACATATTTTGTTTATGAAAAAATTGTTGATATTTTCTCTTGGTTTCACAACTCTCGTTTTACTTCGAGATTGTCGCGACGATGTTCGGAAGAGTTCGGAATGATTCGGCATCTTTCGAGCCTATTTTTCACGTGTACACGTTAAAAAGATTTTTTACTTTTATAATTAAAGATACTTCCAGTGCTGCAACTTTATAAAAAGTGGTAAAATTAGAAAGTTTAAACCTCAGACAGACGGAGAAAAATATGTATAACACTTTAACAGTTTTCACTATGACCAAAAGAGGGAAAGTTATAGACCATACAACTTGAATCCATCTCTGCGAGGATTTAATGAATGAGGATGTATTTCTGATTACATGCTAAGCTATGTTCACCTGAGTCACTACATTCACCTTCAACTGTGGAATAGTTACCTTTTCCCGTGGAATAGTTCACACAGCAAAAGGTAACTATTCCACAGTAGAAGGTGATAATAGTAGACTTTGCTCCGACTATACCTCAAGCTATAACAATAGATGACATCACAGCCATGTTTTAAAAATGTATATTGAGAATGATACATAAGATCTAATTTAGATAACTCGATCAGGTACTAATTAGCCATGAATTTACTTGATTTTAGTTACTTTTACAATAAAACCAATTGAGTTGTGGCGCATTGATATTTTATCATATAATTCAGTTTGGCCAATGACAGTGCCACTTTTAAAATATCCCGCGAAAACGTTCTGCATATATGACGTCATATTATTTGACGTACATCTCCTTCAGTCCAAGGGAAAATATTCTCAAAGATCCAACCAAAATAAATGAGTGAACGTGTGAAATTAAATTATTATGATATCAACAGAACACTCGACTGTTGGATGTTGAAAAGTTTTTTTGTCGATTTTATAATATAATCGTAAATTAATCGTGTGCATTTAATTTCAGTCTTTCGCTTGTCCTTATAACACACGAAGAAGGAAAGCTAAATCTGCATTTAGCGTACAAAACAAATGCTTTACGAGACACTTTCAATTTGACATATTTGGACATTTAAAGAACCTCTATTTACTGAATGAAATGTATATAAAAACACATATTGTGAAATAGCACTATTTGACTAACAGCCCTCTATGATTAAGGAAAATAAGGATATACCACTTCAAAGCAATTTGGACTTTTTGTACACAAATGAATACACCTGGCAACAGTTGTACATAGTTGCTTATATTCCTTGTTCCACAAAGCACACGATATGATATTGAGTCTTCACTGTTACGTAACATAGACTAAAAGTTACATGTCCCGTACTCACGAATCAAGAATAGCCTATGTTATTCACCGGTAAAAGTTATCAACATTTGAGGGTTGCAGCATAGGTTTTAAATACTAGTATAAAAGTGTATAAAGTACAAATTAGGGTTGAAATTGAAAATGAATTTTGGCAGTAACGCTAGAAACCTTTATATTTACATCTACAGTGCAGCGAAATTGATTTACAAAAAGCCAAGGTGTGGTCTACAATTTCAGTTCACATTTTAACAAAGTGATTTGTAATTGTTAAGTGATATATACAGGTATATCTTCATCCAAACATACATAAGGCATAAAAACAAGAATTTTACAGTGCATAAATTCTGTGTTTTAACTAATATTTATCATTTGATTGATTTTCCCAGCTCAATTCATCAAAAGTGATGATTTTCGAAATAACATATATAAATTTTCTCTCAGTTATTGTCCTTGAAACTTTTCATTTTAGGCCATAGATGTAGATAATCTGACATCATAATGGCTGGTATATAAACTTTTACTTTTTATTTCTCAGAGGTAGTGAGACTATGATGTTGAAAATTGTTCTCGTTCATTTTTCTAATGCCGAAATGTGATCTTACTCCTTAAATGATAAAATTCAGTCGTTCTGTGTATTATGGAGCTTAAGTAACCATGGTTTATTTAAATTGCAAATCCCGTTACTTGTATCTTTTAAAGTAAATCCAACTTAATTTCAAAAAATAAATTGTAAAAATTGAGCCTTTATTTCATGGGTAGCCATACAATACAGGTTCAGGAGACAAAATAAATACGTATCAAGAAAATAATGGTATATACTCAGAATTAGCTTGTCTTGGCAAAGCACCCTAAATTGCCAGAGTTCAGTCATCATTGCTCCTACACGCTCTCAAATGCCTTCAATAAAATAATGAATGATATTCCTGTTTATGTGTTCACCCTTGAAATAATTAACTCGCCTCTTCTGATTTTTTTTCCAGAAGCAGGGGGACTTCCCCCGATTGAAAAAAATCTGGGCGAAGACACGCACACAGGATTGTCGATCCGGCTTCAGGGACAGTCTGAGTCATGTGATCAACATAGATCGAGGCCAGATAGACAATTGTAAATGGGCCACAAGACGGCTACAATATCACGAGAATTAAATATGATTGCGTAATATGGTTGTAAGATGTCATGTTTTGTAAATGCTTTATTGCAGATAGAGTGATATCAAGAAAATGATAATGTTATTCATTCAGTAATCTGTAAAACAATAGATGTGTGACGTAGGTGATATAAGAATACCTTAGGTATACAGAGTTACTGTTGTGTAGTTACTCCTTTGTAATCGGGCTGGTGAGATTAAGATTTCAAACCTTGTATTATTTAAAGCGACACTACGAAATATACACATATTTCCGCGAAACGCACCGAACCATGTTAACATAACCGTTTGCTACAATCTACCTTGACCTTAATGTCTAACAAAAATGTGCCAGGTCAGTACGTGCAGTCGCAAATTATAACGATACAAGGAAGAGGAAATACTAGAAAAAAATAACAACAACACGATTTCAGCATTATCATGTGTTATACATTTATTCGTAGCTGATGAATTGGTATTGTAGTCATTTCTATTATATGCACACTTAGAATATCCTGATAAATTCTTATTCTCGCTACACCTGGCAGTTATACCGTATAAACCAAAGATAACATTTGACATACGTTTTAGTATAAATTACATTATATTGGCTAATCACACATATCCGGTATGCTTCCTGTCAACCATTTTTTGCAGTTATTATTGATTTTTTTATCTGTTACCGTGCATCTATTCGCTACTTTTATTTTACAGCCACTGGCGAGGTCCTGAAATCTAAGTAGCAACATCAGAAATAAACCAAGAATTTCTTGTCCAATCAAAACCAAGTTTCCCTCTCAACATTTTTACAATGACCAATCAAATCAAAATTCTTTGTTGAGAACATATGTTTTCTCTTGTTGCAAAAAGTATTCTATAATCTTAGTATTAAAATAGCTTTTGAAATGATTTGCAAGATGAAAAATAAATGGGAAAAGATGAAAACCATACTCTTGCAAAATATGCTGTATATCAATGGGTATGGTAGCGTTATTTAAGGTACTGTGAAAACTAGTTTTGTTTTGTATGCTTATTTACATCATTTCTGATGTGTTTTTGAACATAACTAAGTTAACAAAAAGTGTGTATGTATCGGGCATAATCTTAGGTATTGTTCTTGACTCGTAGATTGCTGTGCTGCTAAAAATGGCAAATTGTGCAAAAAAAAAATCGACATCCTCGATACCGATACTTCAAGACGTGCTCCAATCACTTACCATCCATTGTTTTTGTTATTATTATTATTATTATAAGATAATTCTATTTTGATTGTAACGAGCATTTCCATTGGCTTAAAATTTTACTTTATCAGCCCATAGAGGGGAAAATGGCGTTGAAGTTTGTAACGTCTCTGCTGATTGGATTTGATAACGGCACAATGATTTCATAGACAAAAGAGTTTGAAAATGAATTTTAAATATTGAAGGGATTCTCTTTGGTTAATTGAATTATAAGGATTATTTTGAATATATATTTTTTAATGTTATGGAAATATAACACAAAAATCTGAGTGAACTCTCATCATAAACCGCTTCGCGGTTTATTTAGAGTACACTCAGATTTTTGTGATATATCTCCATAAAATAAAAACATATTCAAGTTAATCCTTAATCAATTTATGATTATGTGCATAAATGTAGGGTGCATATTTTCTTCTTCTTGTTCTTTACAATACGTGTTAAAGGAGATAGATAGCAACTATAAAGGTATCCGTGAATTGTTAAATATTGTTTTACACCAATAAAATCTTCTTGTGAACAAGTATTTTCCCTAATGAATAGAATTATGACATGCTACATAAGCTATTGAAAATTCATCTGAAACTGAAACTGTAATATCGGCTTACAAAAAGTGATATATTTATAATCTGGTTTTATCCTCGTGTTTTAGAGGTCTTTCGAATGAATCGTGATGAGGACATTTCTCCAGTATCAGATATCTTATTTTTCTCCTCGCCCTGCATTGACGGTTACCTTGTATAACCAGGATATCATTTTTAATGTTTGACTATTTTGCTTTCTTATATGTCAGCGTTTTTTATTATTTCCATTTCGATATACATATGTATACATATGTAGTACCTGCTGTTCAACTGTGGTATTTATTGTTCTTTTTCTTTTGATTTTTTTTGTTGCTTTTCTGCTTTTTCGAAGTTTTTCTTTTTTCTTGTCTTCGTTATTATATAGGCTTTACCACTTACGTGTATGTTATGTTGTATAAGGTATGTCATGCTCCTTATTTTATATCGATTGAGAAACAAGTTATACAACTTATGTAAATCACTCTCGATTGTCCGGATGTAAGTGCGTGAGGGGGTCTTAGTGTGGGTGGAAAGCGGAGTGCCCGGAGAAAACCCACGTGATCGGGTAGGTAACCCCTAACCTTTTCACGTCCTTGCCAGGGATCGAACCCCGGCCGACTAGGTGAAAGGCGAGCAGCTTAACCAGCTACACAACCCGACCATCCTTGGTTTTTTTCTGTTTGCAAAATTGATTTTTGTGAATTAGCAACAATGTAACTTTAGCTTTTACTGGAGTTCGAATTCATGACTGCATGACTGAATTTAGTTGATTCTTTTCATACAGACATCCACAGGGACTTAGCACGGAATTTTTTAACCAAAAGTGTACCTTTATATTATGGTGTGAAGGGTATGAACTCGGCGGTAGAGAAAAACCGTTTAAACATAATGGTGCTCATAATTTAATTACTACAGCCACGTTCATTTGTACTTCGGAACACTTCCCGATTGTACCGACCAGCGCAACACTACATAATATGCACAATGCAGTCATGATGTGTAAAATCGAGGAGCATTCCGAGAAAAAAATGAATATGGCGGTGGTGGTTAAAGTAAGTGAGCTACACGATGTTTAAATAGGGTTTCTACAAAGAACGGGACATGACACCTCAAAAGGAGATTGTAGATGAAGACAGTTATGGGTACTGTTTACCCAAAGAGGCGAGACGACATTTCGAGTGGACAGGTAAATGTCCACGTAGCATATTTTTCGTAAATTTCCCGATTCATCAAGCCATAACTTGGTCAATACTTGGCCAATTGTGTTCATCAAGCACTTATTAGAAAGATAAATTATTACTCTTTCAGGATAGATATGCGTCACTTGTGTATGTAACCCGTTTATTAAAAATATCGCGGTTTTAAAAGATAGGTTAATTTTTCTTTACCACCGAGATCATACCCTTGATACTATAATATATATATATGTATACTGCTGGTAAAAAAATCGTGCCAGGTCCCTGTGTATACATCGTTATGAAAACCGTCATAAAATAAAATTGACTAACATTAAACTGTTTATTAACGTTATTTATTAAACTGTTTAGTAACGTTATTTACTAAACTGTTTAGTAACGTTATTTACTAAACTGTTTAGTAACGTTATTTACTAAACTGTTTAGTAATGTTATTTACTAAACTGTTTAGTAACGTTATTTACTAAACTGTTTAGTAATGTTATTTACTAAACTGTTTAGTAACGTTAAACTGTTTAGTAACGTTATTTACTAAACTGTTTAGTAACGTTATTTACTAAACTGTTTAGTAACGTTATTTACTAAACTGTTTAGTAACGTTATTTACTAAACTGTTTAGTAATGTTATTTACTAAACTGTTTAGTAACGTTATTTACTAAACTGTTTAGTAATGTTATTTACTAAACTGTTTAGTAACGTTAAGCTATTCAACAAGTTACAATGATATTTTTAATAAACCCGTCCACATCTTAAAATATTTCATTATTTTCTTTATTTTATTATTGTCAAACATACATGCTACTATCTGAAAATTGTAAACTCCTGCTTCAGTTCTACTTTCGTTTGTTCCCCTTGCAACATATTATGTGGGTGTACCGTTAAAACGCCTTTAGGTAATAATAACCTTCATTTCAATTTTTTTGTCTGGCTAAAACCTGGAAAGGAGTTGGTAATTACACTTTTTGCAGAGATTTCTGTCCTTGGGTTTAGTCCTTGTGTTTGCGAGCGTAACGTTATATTTGTCAGAGAAAACGACGTTAATTTCGCTCACGTCACGATGGATACGTTCCCACAAGGGAGGTCATTCTATAATATGCAAACAGAAAAATGTTTACCCATGAAAGCTCATTTAATAAACACCAAGGGAGTTTTCCTGGGAAATATTTATTGTTTCATCTTATATTATAGCATAATGATCTGAACAAATACTATATCAAATTCAACATGAAATTGAAACTCTCGCAAGAATCTAAATGCAAAAAGGTGTTGTATTCGTAATTTATTTTATCTATTTTACACGGATTTACTAGTTGCATGGATGTGTTTAAAATGAATCATGATGAGACAATTTTTTTCATTAAAACGAAAAATATACATAGTTAACAGGATATGCTCCATGTTGTGTAAAATTGCATACATAGGATGCCATTGCATACCAAGGATGCCATTGTCAAATGACCTTAGCTTGTAAGCGAACGCTTGTTAAAGCCTTAATATCAAACTTATTCGTTGGCTTCAATTTTCGAAAGTTGTTTTTTATTTGGCTTTCATATCTTATAAGTTGTTCTCTTTAGAAATCTAAAAAAAAGAAAGGGAATAGCAATGTAATTAGTTACTTTAATTACCATTGGGGATAATGAAATGAAGTAATAATGTAGTTTCTGACGACCTACCGTTAAGGCATCTGGGATGACCAAAAAAATTTTTACCTCTGAGCAAATGTGAGTTTCGCCGACATTTAATTTTGGTCTTGTATATATTGTTTCACGCAATCCTACTGACAATGATTTTAAATTCTCTTGCTTCCCCTGTAGATGTCACGATATCGTGTTTTAGTAGCTCTATAACCAGGAAGTCATCAACATTACATGCTGTTATACATAGGGAGAAGTATTCCTAGCCAAAACAGGAAGCTTAACTCTACTTATTATTATTATAATGCTCCCTGACGGTGCATGTTTGTGTACCTAATGATCTCATCAGTTCAGGCAATATAACATAACACAGGATAGAATTAACTTGCATGTTGTTTCCCTGTTTAGGAAATTACGCTCCGAGTGAAAAGGACATTTGATCTGTCGGTACAGCTTCCGATAGAACGCTGATCTCGTTTAAAAGTAAAAACAAAAATAAATGATATGTATGGAAATCCGAAAGATAGTTGACACAGAGTATTTCATTACGTGTTTATTCACTTTATGACACATTGACCTGCTAATCATTTATCATGGTAGGAAATTAAAAGTAAAAAAAATAAGTCTAATGAACACTAAAAAAACAACAACAAAAAACAAAAACAAAAAACCCACGTGAGTGTCTTCTCCTTTACAACTGCCGGAAATATCATATAATTAACCATTAAGCTATCAATTCGATTTTTGTATCAATAACAACATTGGAATATTGGTAATAAAACAAACTATTCACTTGTAAGCCCCAAAAGCATATTTGTTAGCGAATACAGACAACTACGTGGATAGTTAATTTTGTATTCAGTATTAAACTAGAGATTTCAATAAATTTAAACCTATTTTAAAGTAATATGTGCCGTAATTTGCATACACACAAATCAAGAAGAGTTTTTGATTTATTAGTCACAACCAAAAATTACCAACACTTTGAGAAAAACAATGCTTACAATGCACGGGTTTTAATTTTACAAGTACAAATAAAAGTTGAAAATGATTTTGTCACTACTAACAAAAGTCATTATATTTACATTTACAGCGCAGTGAAAGGAGCACATACAGTCAGACCATGAAGCCAAGTTGTGGTCTAAAATTTCATTTTGATATTTACAATGTTATTAGTAATTGCAAAGTGATTTTTGCTGGTTTCCATCTAGACATACTGTACATTAGTATTTTACAGAAGATACATTATGTGTTGTAACTAATGCTTATAATGTATTATAAGACTCTTTCATATGAGGATATGAAGGATATGGATATTCTACCAGAGGGTCACAAAATGTAGTAAAACCAGAGGCCTGCCGAGGGTTTTGCAACATTTTGTGATCCCGAGGATAGAATATCCCTATCCTTCATATCCACTTATGAAAGAGTATTTTTTCTTTCTTACCTCGATGCTTTATTGCAATTTTACAACTATAACATCCCGCCATTTTGAAATAAATTCGAAGAAATCCACGACTGGAAGTCAATTTCCATACATGAAAAATTACGTGATATTTTCAACACAAATTCCGTTGCTTGCATCTTTTATAGTAAAACCAGTCAATTTTGTGAAAAAGTGTTAAAATTTTACCGAGAAATAGAGATTTTGTTGACGCCATGACGTCACGAGGCTTTATTGCATGGGTAGCCATGCAATACAGCCTCAGGCGACATGAGTATATTGCCCTAGACCAGCCAGTATTACACATGTAGGCATGAAATATAACACATTATTTACCAGCCCATTTGAATAATTTTCACAATTTTATTCATCAAACCTTATGGTTTTCAATAGATTACCGGAGAAAAAATAACACGTCAAAAATTTCGCCCAGTTATAGCACATATAACTTTAAAGCTAAGGTCATAAAATGACTACCTCCAAATGATGCCATATATTGAATGGGTTTAATGCCTGTGTGTTTTGTTTTATTGGTTAAAGGGACAATTCACTCAGGCTAATTCTTTTACATAACCAAGAAGTGAAATATGGTATAAATGTATTGTTCTATATTTCTTATGAAACAAATAACGTTAAACATTGACAAATTCCACGTCATTGTTAAGTATTTTAATTAATATCGTTGAAATATCAAATCGTTGATCAATACGATTAAGCAGGTAGAATATGGGCGCTGTACCTATACCCGAGCCAAAGTCACGCACGTTAAACAAATGAACTACATAACCACTGCGAAGGTGATAAAATGATTTTGAGGCAAGATAATTCACCTAATAAGGTAAACAAACTATAGTCAGAGCGATTTGAGCAGTTATAGACAAAAGTTGCATTACTCTACGAGCAAGGGACAGGGTTCGTCATACAAGAAGTTCGACCACAATGTGTAATGGCGGACAGCGAGCGAGTTTGAACACTCCACACGCATGTCACCACCATGGGCTTTTCAGGCACATCACAGTAAAACCGACTGATCTAAATTCCATTAGAACTGGGTTTTTCCGATATATGTACAAATTTTAATGTTCTCTTAGAATGAATTGTCCCTTTAAGTATGTTTTTGGAAACTGCGGTACGTAATAGTATTGTGTCTTCTTGTAATGGTGGAAACTTCTCTCCATATTATAACACTGTCCCCCCGAATCATACTACTAAAGACTTAAAACAGTACATTCCGACCTTGTGACATAATGCTGAAAACGAACAAACAGTCAATGCACTCTGTTTATGCTGAGTTATAAGATCGTATGTGTGTGACATTTCGCGATAGAATTATTCGCGGATGTTATTGTTCGCGAATCATCATTGAAGGTTTTCATTCACACGACAGAGTGTTATATGTAAAACCTCGTTTTGAAGAAAGTTAGTCCGCAAGTTTAATTTTAAAAAATATAATCCTGCGAATATTACAAAAAATACAGAATCACTAACAAAGTTAATGATTATAAACTAAATAAATAAATAATGCGAACTTTCTCCACGTAGCCGGTAGATATTGACAATGGAATAGAGAACGTTTACCCTTACGAAACTCTCGGGTAAACTTATTGTTATGATTTTTACACAGTCTTCGTGGTAATTTATAATCTGATTATTTTTGTCTGAGATTTTTATAAAATTTTATAACAGTAATAATTTTCTAAATGTATACTTGTATTCGTTATTTTTCTTCGTATCATCTGCAAATTGAGATCACATGGCAACGATTAGGAAAGGATAGTAACATTGTTTTGATATGTAATCATGTTCGTCGTAGATAAAGTGAAATCCCATCTCTAACCATGTTCGCCTGGTACTGTTGATATCCGTTCTACTTCCGGTCCGTTCTACTTCCGGTACAACATAAAAAAATTATCAGCTATGGAATGATACTGAAAGTTCAACATTTAACGAACTAAATGTTTATTTTGCTGTTAAGATTTTTTCACAATTGAGGTGAAAAATAAGGACGAATGATCGGATTATATATATTTCCTACTCCCTACCAAAACATTTGAGTTTGTCGCACCAATTAACAATGGTGCAATGGTGATTTCAAACTTACATTTTTCCAGAAAGCAAAACAAGATTTTAAAAATCTTAATAATTGAATCAATCATTTTAAATTTTCACTGTCTTTCATTTCTTGAATGATTTTTTCTCTTTATGAATTTATATTCAGTGCACATAAACAAATAAACTAATGTATTAATGAAAAATATAAGATTTCGTTTAAAAATCATTTTCAAGACGGCACATGTAAAATTTACCAAGAAACTTGAGTGAGAGTCAAAAATATCGTTGTAACTATTAAAATGTAACCTTGCTTATAACGAGTATTTCTATTGGCTTATATAATATATTTTCATACCATACAATCACGTCGTCGTATGTAACGTCGCATCTGATTGGCTGATACAATGATGTTGATTTATATTTGATAAAATAAAAGTCTACAAACATGGAATTTGACTGAATCAGATTGATTCATAAGAACTAACTTGAATATAATTTTATGTTATGGACCTATAGCACAAAAAGTGTAATCATAAATCGTTTCACTGTATACTACACTTTGATTTTTGTATTATATCCAATCTCCATAACCTAAAAATGGTGTAAACATAAATCGTTTCACTGTATACTACACTTTGATTTTTGTATTATACCCAATCCCCATAACCTAAAAATGGTGTAAACATAAATCGTTTCACTGTATACTACACTTTGATTTTTGTATTATACCCAATCCCCATAACCTAAAAATGGTGTAAACATAAATCGTTTCACTGTATACTACACTTTGATTTTTGTATTATACCCAATCCCCATTATACCCAATCCCCATAACCTAAAAATGGTGTAAACATAAATCGTTTCACTGTATACTAAGCAATTATTTTTTGTATGATACCCCATCCCCATAACCCCAAAATAATTTAATCGTTTCACTGTAGACTACACTAAGATTTTTGTATGATTCCCGATCCTCATAACCAAAAAATCTATCCAAGTTCATGTTTAAACTTACTGCCGGCGTTTACCAAGGAGGTTGACAAGAGTTCCATTGCAACACGAATATACCACAAAAATCCACACACGCAACCTATCACAAACATAGCCTGACGTTAAACCAAACCCACACAGAAATACAATATATCTGTCTTATATTCCTCCCGTTTCCGGTGATCTGCTCTACTTCGTGCTCTTAGTTTTTTTATTAATGATCGCACATTCAAAATAAAAACTGTTATAATTTTTTTGATAGGACACATTGCAAATATCACTTAAATTGTCTTTTTTTCAAGATTTCCTAATATGCCGATATATGTCACCAAAATCGTTATATTTTCAAAAAGTCGTTGAAAAATCATTAAGTGGACAAATTACTTTTTTAGAGAAAACGTTTTTATAACTGGGTTAAAACCTATTTATGATTTTAATAAAACACATTTCGTACATCATTTCAAACACTTAAACACGTTCTCTTATTATGAAATTGAAAATCGATTACTCTGGGTTAATACATTTTGACAAAGGCGAATATTGAAGGTTTTACCACATTGTACGTCATCTGTCACCTTTGAAACATCATTTGACACATCTTACTACTTCATTGGGTCATGTTGATATATTTTTGCGTTATATACTTTGAACGGCCGTAACGTATTTATGCGTAATTATTCATTTGCCCCATTCATGCACCCTTATGGAGCCACACTGAGACCCTTGAAAACTAAATACTAGTTTTTTGAAAAAGAGATGTTCATCCCTATATTGCATGTTAATGTCGATTCGGTCATTGCATTAGTGACGTCACAAATCATCTTTGAACATGCCCAAATAAGTCAAAAATTGAGGTCTGAAATCCGGATTTTAGTTTGTGCCCGGAAACCTGTCGTTGTGAGCTTAATTATCAAGAGACAGACATGCAGATGGTCTTAAACGATAGAAGAGATATCAAAGTAAGAGAAAATAGAGAGAAAGGGAAAGGGAAGGGCGAAAATAGCACCGATTTAAAAAAAAAAAAACACAAAAAAACAAGTCCCACGCGCGGGTTTCTGCCTCACATACCCGTGCGTGGTGACCTTTAGGGGACTTCCGGTGGCTGTTTTTGCTTGTTTGTAGTGTGTACTGTTTGTTATCATCGTGAAAATGGCATCAAACGGAAATCTAGGTGCAAACTGCTTTCATAGATGACATTTGTTATAACATACTTTCAAAATTGAGTCAAGTTCGATTCCTGCCGGCAGTCGAAAGGATATGCCGTTATCTTTGTATTTTGAAGAATATAAATGGGATTATATTTCTCATTTAATCAAAGTACTTTCAGTGATATATAATATGACGTAAGTACATGAAAAGAGAGCGAAACCACAACGCAATGGATATGTGTCATCAACATCGCACGTTACGTCAATAGCATGTTATCTAAAACTGATAAAAAACTGCAATACTTTTACTCTACAGATCCCTATAACTTTATAGATACCCTACACTACAAAAGGGACACTCCCAAAATCCGCTGTGTCATCATACATTTACATATGCCTCTATATAGTCAACGGGAGGGGAGAGTTGCGTTGTAATTAGCATAATCGCAATGACGTGTGAATACCAACTCAGTGCAGGATCGGACTATATCTGTATCCAATTGCGTTCATACCACCTTTAACGCAATCAAAACACTGGTCAATCTCTTTGAGTTCACAAAGATGATAGCATCATTCGATATCATTAGTTTATGAGTCGAACAACAAAAACCATGCTTTATCAAACCAATCACATCTTTCACTGAAATCGTGATTAATACAGCATAAATAAATGCTAAATAAATGAATACATGCAGTATCGGAAATATGACGCGCGAGTATGTTGAGTATATTTATAATATTGAGTATATTGCTCACTTTTAAAGATGTTCCACCGCCTACGAATGTTTTTCTATCAAAAACAGGAGCAGACAAATTAGAATTTTTCTTCGGTTAAAAAGATATACTTTCTTAACACCACTACCACTAATGTAAAATTTGAGCTTCTTCTTTTATTTCAAGATAAAAGTGTTAAAAATAATGTAATGCGTCCCGAAAAAAAGTCTATGGCACTATGCCCTATATTGAAAGGGAAGTACGGATTGCACATCCACAAAAAGCGAAACACTCGTTATTGTTCAAATGATGAGTATCTTTTATGCTCTGTCGGCGACGGAGCATCTTTATTTTGATGTCTCATAATGTTAGTCATAAACGAATCCCATCTCTGACCATGTTTGCCTGGTATTGTTGATATTCGCTCTACTTCCGTTGCGTTCTACTTCCGGTGCATTCTCATAATTTCGCTTATTACAAAGTTGTCAATGTCGTTAATGTTCATTGGGTTATAGCTACCCATGCCACTCCAAACCCATCGTTTCTAGTCTTCTCTGTATGTGGAGATGAATTTATTTGTGTACGTAAGGTAATAACCTCATTAAAATGTAACATTATAGGAGAAGAGCTAAAAGTAAAGCACGTACACTATAAATAATATCATTGGCTGACGGTGAAATGATCTTTAAGTAAAGTGAACATTTTAATTCCAAGCTTCTTCCATCATGATTGCCTTTCCGTTTTCCACATCTTTATAGGTACCGGGAAAAGACTTTGTGAACTATTTGCATATAAACGTATTATAGAAAAAAAAATAATTTTAGGCAAAGCCTATCTGAGAGCGCAGCAGTTAATCCATTCTTTCGTTTGACATGTAAATAAAGGATTTCCAACGGCGAAAGAGTAGTCTCCCCTGACCCATCAGTCTTATCGATGTTGACATGTGTTTTGTTTTTTATAGCTTATTGGGTGCGCTGAATAACTGTACTGCTAGAAACCATTTATAGAATTATTAATTATTGGAATAATAGTTTTGTTGAATTACTGGCATTGAGTTTATAACAAGAAAAACAATATTGAACATAGAATACTTCTACTTTCACTTTCTGCAAAAAATACGTGACTGCGGCTACAAATTATATCTCAACGTCATTCTCCGTTGCCAGGCGGAAAATTCCGAAGCAACTGCTCACGTAAAACGGCTTTTAAGTTAAGACTCAGGACAAAATGTAATTATTAGATTCAGGTAAGAATAAATTGGAAGGTTTATCTTTCACTAATGTTTTCATTTTTATTTTTCCAAGCGTTACTTGTTTGTAATCACGCGAGAGTGTGATTTTGTAATCACGCGAGAGTGTGACTTTAGATACTGTCTTGCGCGATGCTGGATCTTGTGTTGACTTCCTGTTTCCGGTTGGTGAGAAAGTTTTCCAACTCTACATATATTGGATGATTTACATAGAATAACGTTAGGGAGACACCTCTATCACAAGAGTTCGCTTCGCGAACGGGCCTTCGGCCCGTTCGCTGCGCTCTCTATTATAGAAAAAAAATAAAAAGGGGTGGTATCACTTTTGGCCGTTTTAAGATCACTTAGTTTTGAGCAAAATATTTTGCATGAAGATACCTTAGGTCAGAATATCAATGTTTTTATGTGGATCATGTTTAAATGGTGAAAATTAATTTTAATATTCTCCACCGTCGACAGAGCATGAATTATACCTATGTTTTCAACAATCTGATGTTTAATTGTGTATATACATGTATATATTGGTCTAATTAACACAAACATATAAATGTATATTAATATACATGTATTTTACTTTTGGTGCAAACAGTACTTCATTCGATGTAAGGTATAATAGTGCCGTGGATTTTTTTCAAATGTAACTGAAGAAAAACACAAATTCATCTGCTGCTGTTTTTAATGGAGACAAAAATACCATTCGTCAGCGGTGAAGCATCTTTCAGACCAAACTTAAATATTAGAGTATAATTTGTATTGCTTATCAGTGCGTGGCCGTTAAATGGTCCAAAATGTTACCCTCCTGTAACATTCCAACATCATGAATAAAAAAGAAAGGTACCCTCTAGTCCTACAATATGGGATTTCCCGGGTACTCCTTCTCTGTCCTACACACACAGCGGCTCATGTTCCCAGATGTTTTGTTAAATGTCAATGTAATAATTGTTAAGTTTGGCCCAAAATGACGCTGCTGTCGATATATTATTAAATTTAAACAAACAACAAACAAACAATGCAATTAAACGGGAACTTTGTCTATTTTTACCTTTTTCATCTCTCTAATGTTCAGGTGCACTTTTGCCTTCATGATTTGCATTAATTAAACGCCCAAACGCTTTACATTGATAATATAAAGTTGGTTATTTTAATCGGAAACTTAGTTATTTTTAAACTGCATCCCATAGCATATCTATTCATTGCTTTCCGAATGCGTTCATTCATGACAACTTTCCTTGATGTTTTAATTAGGTAAGTATCAGGTCGATTACATGCTTCGCTTCTTGCTCGGGCGACGGATTTGCCTTTTATTTTCAATTGGTTTCGCAATCGTTTGTGTCATATATGTTTATTCATCCTACTCAGTGTAATACATACACATTTAAAATACTATTTTATTTCTTATAAAACAGAATACAATCGGTTTTTTTTCTTTTTTTGCAATTGTTTCTGACATGTAGTGATAATGCATGTTTTCACCCTAGACTACGTTTTGACAGTCGGAGATAGGAGATGAACAGTGAATGCAATTGATTTTTTCTAATTGATTAGTTTACTAATCAAATGTCTGGTGATGATGTAAGTTGACCAAATATCTTATTTTTAGGATCTGATCTAACATTTTACTCAAGAACATATTCTTCATTATTATTGTAATAGTTTCATTCAAAGCCTTAAAGGGACAATTCAATCTAAGAGAACATTAAAATTTGTACATATATCGGGAAAAACCCAGTTCTAATGGAAATTAGATCAGTCGGTTTTACTGTGATATGCTAGAAAAGTCCATGGTGGTGAAATGCGTGTGAAACTTTCAAACTCGCTCGCTGTCCACCATTACACATTGTGGTCGAACATCTTGTATGCCGGACCCTGTCCCTTGCTCGTAGAGTAATGCAACCTTTGACTTGAAGTGCTCAAATCGCTCTGACAGTAGTGGTTTACCTTATTAGGTGAATTGTCTTGCCTAAAAATCATTTTATTACCTTCTCAGTGGTTATGTAGTTCATTTGTTTAGCGTGCGTGACTTTAGCTCGGGTATGGATACAGAGTATATACTGTACCGGCTTAATCGTTTTTATCAACGATTTGTAATTACAACGGTATCATTTAAAATACTTATCAATGACGTAAAATTTGTCAATATATTTTGTTAAATTTTTCATAAGAAATCTAGAGCAATACATTTATGCAATATTTATCTTCTTGGTTGCAAAAGAATTAGTCTGAGTGAATTGTCCCTTTAATTTCTATACATGATATACCGGAGTTAAGTTCGTAGAGTTGTGCAATAATAAAATTATAAATCATTATAGATCTACATATATTTCAATACTGTACCGGTAAAACATTTCAGAATAAAATACGCATATATTCAAAATATTGCTTTGACCATTTTGGAAAATGAACATTGCAAATCATAAAACATGTTGTAATCATTCTACTAATTGAGAAACTTGTTGTTTTTGTATTCTCCTAATCATTTTATTGAAATTCTGTTAAACCTGTTTCGGGTTCTGGTTTCATGTGCTATCATACATCGTGCTTTAACACACAGACGACAGATTCTGAATTGAAGATTTTGTAATGTGGTACATTAAAGTTGTTCACAATCACCACATTTCACTTCTGAAAGAGTCCATATTATTTTCAAGATTATCAAAAAAAGTATATCGGAAGCTAAACAAGTTTTTCATATATACATGTATATAATATAAGATTTCTTTCGTGCCATTTGCTTATAAGCGACTGCTAGTTATGGCAATGATTTATTCAAAATCAAGCAAAACAATATGGATTATTTTTCGTTGTGGATATCCATGTTTGTGACATTTTTTCTTATTATTTTCTGAAACAATCATAGATTTTACATTATGTACTTTTTTGGAACTCAATGGAAGATTTCGCTTTGTCCAAATTATTTTTAACAAATTCGTCTTAAGCTTCAATCAGAAAAAAATGTTTAAAGGTGTTAGGAGAATGATTTTAAAAGAAAAATTTAATGTTGCATTTTGACAGATTCTATATTTAGTGAGATTTGATATTGATTAAAAGTTGTCCCTACACATCCGCATTCCCAACACATTTATCCGTATTAAAAAAAATTGATAGAACATGAATGTAAATAGGGACATTGAGTTTATCTGGCAGATCATGGTGTATTAAAAAGTGCACATTGAGAATTATATGCAGTGTATCTAAATATTTTAAATGGAGTGGAATCTTTATCAACATATTTAGCAAGGTTTTTTTTCATCTATTACGTCCTTTCGGTGCTATCATTAAATCCATGTTGTATTTCAAATACTCCTGACAACCAATCTTTAAATCTATCATGTTAATGCACCCCCCCCCCCCCCCATCCTACACATCCCACCACCCAATCCCGATTCCCCATACGATCCCACACAGGTGTAATGACTAATATATGTGTACATTAACGTACAAAATTCAATTTTATATATTTAGTTACTATATATCACAGTTCAGTATAAATTTATTCATGCAAAACGATTAAAAGCTACGAAATGGGTCATAAATTTATAAATTATTCATCATACTAAACAGATTTTGACATTTAAGTTAATTTATTTAACATTTAGCATACCTTATAGATAGTACACTTTTATCAAGTTTATTTTTATCTCTTTTGTTTGTTTATTCTGTTTATGGCTGAAGATACTGAAATCTTGTTAATGTTTGTACTTTTTTATATTTATATTTTTTATTTAAAATTCATAGTATATGACATAACGTTACGTGTCCTTACACAGGAGGGGATTCATCCAACAAATAGTCATATACACTTTTCATGCTTTTAATTTTTTTAATCAGTTTTTATATAAATTGTTACTTAAAAATGTATACTTTGCACACGTAGATACCTCTCGACTAAAGGAGGGCTCCGGACACAGAATAATGGATGATATGGCTTGACCCACTTAACCAAAGTATAAAAATAACACATATATCATTTTCTCCTATTTTCTCTTCCTTTGACTGTTTTTCTTGTTACGTTCATAATCATTAATAAAACATAAATTAAATGTAGCAAACCATAGCCGAGATATATGATATACCAAAGGTAAAATTCATCTATGACAGTAATTCGGCGTACTGATATAGAATGCGATAACCGGAATTATGGGATAATTTTCATCATAATAAAGTTTGATGTAAAAAAATTGCGTAGTAGTCAAAAATGAAATTCTTAGTAGGAGTACAAATGTAGTAGATTATCTGCATTGGTCACGTACTCAGGTATAATCTTCGTGATAAAACAATGAAATGAAAAATGTTGAAATGTGAATTAATTCCTTTCTCCATTAAATGTACATGTTTATCTTTGCATTTATAAAATGTTTATACTTCGGAATAAACGCCGGTGGTTATCAAAAATTAGAAATGAGTTTGATTATTTACCACCAAATGCTTGTTTAGGAGGTAACACTATCAAAAGGGCTAGAGTTTCACAATCAAAAAGACTCTCAACACATGCACACACACCCTATACACAACACACTACATACACAACAACACACACACATACACAACACACTACATACACATCATATACACAACACACATACACTCTTTACACACATCATACAATACACAACACACTACATACACATCACACAACACACTACATACACATCCCTATACACAACACACTACATACACATCATATACACAACACACTACATACACATCATATACACAACACACTACATACACTCCCTATACACAACACACTACATACACATCATATACACAACACACTACATACACATCCTATACACAACACACTACATACACTCCCATATACACAACACACTACATATACATCCCTATACAAACACACTACATACACAACACACTACATACACATCATATACACAACACACTACATACACTCCCTATACACAACACACTACATACACATCATATACACAACACACTACATACACTCCCTATACACAACACACTACATACAACACACATACACATACACATCACATATACACAACACACTACATACACTCCCTATACACAACACACTACATACACTCCCTATACACAACACACTACATACACTCCCTATACACACACACTATAACACTCATATACACAACACACTCATACATATATAACACAACACACTACATACACATCCCTATACACAAACACACTACATACACATCAATACACCTCATATACACAACACACTACATAACTCCCTATACACAACAATTATACACAACACAACTACACTACACACCCTATACACAACACACTACATACACTCCCTATACACAACACACTACATACACACCCTATACACAACACACTACATACACTCCCTATACACAACACACTACATACACTCCCTATACACAACACACTACATACACTCCCTATACACAACACACTACATACACATCATATACACAACACACTACATACACATCAAAACATAACACATACATACACATCATATACACAACACACTACATACACATCCTATACACAACACACTACATACACATCATATACACAACACACTACATACACTCCCTATACACAACACACTACATACACATCATATACACAACACACTACATACACATCATATACACAACACACTACATACACATCATATACACAACACACTACATACACATCATATACACAACACACTACATACACATCATATACACAACACACTACATACACATCCTATACACAACACACTACATACACAACACACTACATACACATCATATACACAACACACTACATACACTCCCTATACACAACACACTACATACACATCATATACACAACACACTACATACACTCCCTATACACAACACACTACATACACTCCCTATACACAACACACTACATACACTCCCTATACACAACACACTACATACACATCATATACACAACACACTACATACACTCCCTATACACAACACACTACATACACTCCCTATACACAACACACTACATACACATCATATACACAACACACTACATACACATCATATACACAACACACTACATACACATCATATACACAACACACTACATACACATCACCCTATACACAACACACTACATACACATCATATACACAACACACTACATACACATCATATATACACAACACACTACATACACTCCCTATACACAACACACTACATACACATCATATACACAACACACTACATACACTCCCATATACACAACACACTACATACACATCATATACACAACACACTACATACACTCCCTATACACAACACACTACATACACTCACCTATACACAACACACTACATACACACCATATACACAACACACTACATACACTCCCTATACACAACACACTACATACACTCCCTATACACAACACACTACATACACATCATATACACAACACACTACATACACATCCTATACACAACACACTACATACACTCCCTATACACAACACACTACATACACATCATATACACAACACACTACATACACTCCCTATACACAACACACTACATATACTCCCTATACACAACACACTACATACACAACACACTACATACACATCATATACACAACACACTACATACACTCCCTATACACAACACACTACATACACATCATATACACAACACACTACATACACTCCCTATACACAACACACTACATACACTCCCTATACACAACACACTACATACACATCATATACACAACACACTACATACACATCATATATACACAACACACTACATATACTCCCTATACACAACACACTACATACACAACACACTACATACACATCATATACACAACACACTACATACACTCCCTATACACAACACACTACATACACATCCTATACACAACACACTACATACACTCCCTATACACAACACACTACATACACTCCCTATACACAACACACTACATACACATCATATACACAACACACTACATACACTCCCTATACACAACACACTACATACACATCATATACACAACACACTACATACACTCCCTATACACAACACACTACATACACTCCCTATACACAACACACTACATACACATCATATACACAACACACTACATACACATCATATACACAACACACTACATACACATCATATACACAACACACTACATCACTCATACACACACACTCATACACATCATACACAACACACTACATACACTCCCTATACACAACACACTACATACACATCATATACACAACACACTACATACACATCCCTATACACAACACACTACATACACATCATATACACAACACACTACATACACTCCCTATACACAACACACTACATACACTCCCTATACACAACACACTACATACACATCATATACACAACACACTACATACACATCATATACACAACACACTACATACACATCATATACACAACACACTACATACACTCCCTATACACAACACACTACATACACTCCCTATACACAACACACTACATACACATCATATACACAACACACTACATACACATCATATACACAACACACTACATACACTCCCTATACACAACACACTACATACACTCCCTATACACAACACACTACATACACTCCCTATACACAACACACTACATACACATCATATACACAACACACTACATACACATCATATACACAACACACTACATACACATCATATACACAACACACTACATACACTCCATATACACAACACACTACATACACTCCTATACACACACACACTACATACACATCATATACACAACACACTACATACACATCATATACACAACACACTACATACACTCCCTATACACAACACACTACATACACATCATATACACAACACACTACATACACATCATATACACAACACACTACATACACTCCCTATACACAACACACTACATACACATCATATACACAACACACTACATACACTCCCTATACACAACACACTACATACACTCCATATACACAACACACTACATACACATCATATACACAACACACTACATACACATCATATACACAACACACCTACATACACTCCCTATACACAACACACTACACATACACTCCCTATACACAACACACTACATACACATCATATACACAACACACTACATACACTCCCTATACACAACACACTACATACACATCATATACACAACACACTACATACACATCATATACACAACACACTACATACACTCCCTATACACAACACACTACATACACATCATATACACAACACACTACATACACTCCCTAATACACAACACCTACATACACTCCCTATACACAACACACTACATACACTCATATACACAACACACTACATACACATCATATACACAACACACTACATACACTCCCTATACACAACACACTACATACACATCATATACACAACACACTACATACACATCATATACACAACACACTACATACACTCCCTATACACAACACACTACATACACATCATATACACAACACACTACATACACATCATATACACAACACACTACATACACATCATATACACAACACACTACATACACATCCTATACACAACACACTACATACACATCATATACACAACACACTACATACACATCATATACACAACACACTACATACACATCATATACACAACACACTACATACACATCATATACACAACACACTACATACACATCATATACACAACACACTACATACACATCCCTATACACAACACACTACATACACATACACAAACACTACATACACATCATATACACAACACACTACATACACATCATATACACAACACACTACATACACATCATATACACAACACACTACATACACATCATATACACAACACACTACATCACTACACAACACACACATACACATCATATACACAACACACTACATACACTCATATACACAACACACTACATACACTCATATACACAACACACTACATACACATCATATACACAACACACTACATACACATCATATACACAACACACTACATACACATCATATACACAACACACTACATACACACTCCTATACACAACACACTACATACACATCATATACACAACACACTACATACACATATACACAACACACTACATACACATCATATACACAACACACTACATACACACTCCCTATACACAACACACTACATACACATCATATACACAACACACTACATACACATCATATACACAACACACTACATACACATCATATACACAACACACTACATACACATCATATACACAACACACTACATACACATCATATACACAACACACTACATACACATCATATACACAACACACTACATACACTCCCTATACACAACACACTACATACACATCATATACACAACACACTACATAACCCCTATACACAACACACTCATACTATACACAACACACTACATACACTCCCTATACACAACACACTACACATACACCTATACACAACACACTACATACACTCCCTATACACAACACACTACATACACTCCCTATACACAACACACTACATACACATCATATACACAACACACTACATACACTCCCTATACACAACACACTACATACACAACACACTACATACACATCCTATACACAACACACTACATACACATCATATACACAACACACTACATACACATCATATACACAACACACTACATACACATCATATACACAACACACTACATACACATCATATACACAACACACTACATACACATCATATACACAACACACTACATACACATCATATACACAACACACTACATACACATCTATACACAACACACACTACATACACATACATTATACACAACACACTACATACACATCATATACACAACACACTACATACAATCATATACACAACACACTACATACACTCCCTATACACAACACACTACATATACACTATATACACAACACACTACATACACATCATATACACAACACACACTACATACACACCCTATACACAACACACTACATACACATCATATACACAACACACTACATACACATCATATACACAACACACTACATACACTCCATACACACAACACACACACTACATACACATCATATACACAACACACTACATACACATCATATACACAACACACTACATACACATCATATACACAACACACTACATACACTCCCTATACACAACACACTACATACACATCATATACACAACACACTACATACACATCATATACACAACACACTACATACACAACATATACACAACACACTACATACACTCCCTATACACAACACACTACATACACATCATATACACAACACACTACATACACTCCCTATACACAACACACTACATACACACACTACATAACACAAACACACACTACATACACTCATATACACAACACACTACATACACATCATATACACAACACACTACATACACATCATATACACAACACACTACATACACATCATATACACAACACACTACATACACATCATATACACAACACACTACATACATCTATACACAACACACTACATACACACACAAACTACATACACACTAACACAACACACTACATACACATCATATACACAACACACTACATACACATCATATACACAACACACTACATACACATCATATACACAACACACTACATACACATCATATACACAACACACTACATACACATCATATACACAACACACTACATACACATCATATACACAACACACTACATACACATCATATACACAACACACTACATACACATCATATACACAACACACTACATACACATCCTATACACAACACACTACATACACATCATATACACAACACACTACATACACTCCCTATACACAACACACTACATACACATCATATACACAACACACTACATACACATCATATACACAACACACTACATACACTCCCTATACACAACACACTACATACACTCCCTATACACAACACACTACATACACATCATATACACAACACACTACATACACATCATATACACAACACACTACATACACATCATATACACAACACACTACATACACATCATATACACAACACACTACATACACTCCCTATACACAACACACTACATACACATCATATACACAACACACTACATACACATCATATACACAACACACTACATACACTCCCTATACACAACACACTACATACACATCATATACACAACACACTACATACACATCATATACACAACACACTACATACACATCCTATACACAACACACTACATACACATCATATACACAACACACTACATACACATCCTATACACAACACACTACATACACATCATATACACAACACACTACATACACATCATATACACAACACACTACATACACATCATATACACAACAACACACACACTACATACACTCCCTATACACAACACACTACATACACATCATATACACAACACACTACATACACATCATATACACAACACACTACATACACATCCTATACACAACACACTACATACACATCATATACACAACACACTACATACACATCATATACACAACACACTACATACACATCATATACACAACACACTACATACACACCCTATACACAACACACAACATACACATCATATACACAACACACTACATACACATCATATACATAACACACTACATACACATCATATACACAACACACTACATACACATCATATAGGAAAGGGTTTTATAAAACATACCGTAAACATTTGATCTACTGACCGTTTCAATAAAGATTCAATATTGATCTAATTTGATCATCTTTCATCAATGTCTTAATACTATTTTCATTAAATTGCGTTAATTGTGAAATCATTATTGATATTATTATTATTTACTAGAAACAAACACCACATATTATATTTTTCTTACTACCTTATTGTAACATTTTTATACATTGTCTCATTCACAATCGAAATCAATAAATGATGCAAAGAATACATACAAGAATGTAACGATATGATTTATAGTAGGAAATTAACCTGTTCAAATCCGCGTACGGAATGAATCATTGGCATTAATTTAGAACCAACAAAAACCGGTTCACCACACTGTTTGAATTACACAAAAAAAAATGTTTAGTGTATGAAAAACTTGGTGTATAATAGTACAATAACAAGTCCCGAGGTGGGTGGAGTAGGGTCACCCTGTGCTAATATCAATAAGGGGACGAATGTTAGTGTGAAAATAAATGTATATTAAAAAATAGATTTCAAAACTATCCACTTGCCGTTACATAGTAAATACGACGTGTGGGTCATGATTTCATAAACTCTCAATTTTCCTCTGAATAAAAAAATCACAAAAGTTCACATATTGTTTATCAGCAATGTTTACTTTAAGAGTTTGTTTGTTCCCGAAGAGTAGCGATAACAATTCTCACGATTAAAATTTCCGTTTTGAAGTGTTATCGTCTAGATTAGTCAGTGTCTTATGTATTGGATGCTTGGAAACCAAAACTTTCAGAAATAAATCTTCTGAATTTTAATATGAAGATTTTTATAAATTGTTTTATCGTCTAATCTATAAAAAAAATATGAATATTTATGTATATTGTTTTATTAAGCTATTTCCAACCCTTTCCATCTACACATTTGGTGCTTTGTTTCTCTATGGTGTAGCCCAGTGATAAGTACCATTTCTCGCCATGTGTATCTATTTTCTATGCAGTACTTTATATTATTGCTTTGATCAATGCATCCTGAATTAAGCGGATCTTATATTGAAAACATTACTTAGACTAGACTACGACTGTACATAAACGAGATCGCTTCGTTATCTAATATAAGGGAGATAACCTAGGAGAAACTTGTTTCACTGATGTGGAGATATGAGTCTTCAGACGACAATGATTACTTAACAAATGTTGTCGATACAGTCAAACATCATTTCAATGTATCTCGAACTCTTAAAGATCAAAGGTATTGTTTAATTTGAAGTACTATGATAATTTCAACTAAACGTTTCACTATCAATTCAAGAAAACCTAACTCGAATACTCGGATATCTAGAAGTCTTACATGGTTCTGTCGACTTCGAGGTAATGAGATTATAGTGTACACGTATGTTATAAATAAATTTAACATTATGTTAAAGTGAATAGTCGGGCAAAGAAAACCAGTCTAAATGCGTTCATTGGCCTTCCAAAAGTTCTCACATATTGATACGACGGCCAAGTTCTACTTACGTTTCCCAGTTCTGACCATTAAAGTAAAGGAAAGTTGAAAGCATTGAAAGCGAGGCTGCGTGCAAATGTAACCACGGACATAGTCAGCCAGGAGGACGTTTTAGGATTCCTATACTTTAAATTAATTTCTTCGTACGCAGACAGATTTTGGCGAGAGATTTTATTTTTCTATTTCATAAGAAATTATACTGGATACATTCACACTATTTTTACCGACTTTAGCCATCCTTGCCCGACTGTTCTCTTTAACATATTTCTTCTAGAATTGCAATTACAGCTGTTTACAGCAAATCTGACGTTGCGGTCATTGTTCCCATGATTATGGGGTATTGATGAATCGTGAAAAAAAAATTCTTCGCATTATTTCGAGATAATGCAGGATGATAAAGACAGTAAAATTATCACATGTGATTGGGGAATCACTGGAAATGCTAACAATTGAAAAGTTTGAATCATTTCACTTGTAAACAGGTTTAGATGTGATTATTAGTTACGATTGATACTGATAATTCTATCGTGATTTGATACCCGATATATCCACAAAACAAACGTTGAAGTATGCATCGATGTAGACAAGAGGTGGTGAGACATGGTGTACAACTAAGCAATCCATCACATAAATAAATATATATATCATAGCATTTAATATATCAAAATCCTTATCATTTATTTTCTAAACTCTACAATATAGTGAACGTCATACATATTTGTTTGTGTGTTTTCTTTATATTCTTTTTTTAAATTTTATTTTGTCATTTCGTTTGTTTATATTGTATTTTCTACATTGGTCTACAAAAATTGTTTACATTTTTCTTTTCCCTTTCCAAGCAAAAATATGTATGATCAAAATATAGCTTGTTAGCGGTCCACCAAACTTTCTCAATCCTTTGTCGAGAAAAGTTGTATGCTATTATGTGAGACATCGCTCCGACTTTTAACATACGCTACACTAGTACTGATGTGTATAAGAAAGTAAAAGTTATCTCCCTTTTACATATACATGCACACGAACAAATAACACGATATTTGCTCAATGCTAATAGAATTTGAGTCTCAGTTTTAGTAACTAATGTCATTATCTCCCCTTACTTGTTAGTGAACAGAAGTTTACTTACATGGTCACATTTATTGCTGTCTCCCGAAATACGGATAAGCTGCTAAGAAACACGATTTTATAAGCGTCTAGATTATTTTCTAAAAGTTACAGGTAACAACCTGGACTGGCCAGCCAGTCTAATAACAAACCATTATAGCAATACGTTACCTCGTTTGTATGCTGGATAATTATATGATTAAATTGCCTATTTAATAAGCATATCCTTCATTTATTTTTGAAGTGTGTCCAATAGTTAAATGTTAAATCATGGACATATCAACTCTTTCATATGTGAATATGAAGGATAGTGATATTTTACTCGCGGGTCACAAAATGTTGTTAAACCCGTGGCTTACCGAGGGTTTTACATTTTTTTGTGATCCCGACAGTAGAATATCCCCATCCTTTATATCTTCTTATGAAAGAGTATGTTTATCTTCTCTCATGCCTCGACGTTAATTACAGATTTACAACTATGACAGCTGCCAGTTTAAGAAATAATTTCGAAGAAAACGAAACAACAAATCAATTATCCATGCATAATAACTGTGTGTAATTTTAAACGAAAAATTCTATTGTTTGCAATCTTTATAGTAAACCACATATTTTTCTGAAAATAGCGTTAAAATTCAATGAGGAAATAGTAATTTTATCTACGCAGTGACGTCATAAATTTGTATTGCATGGATAGCCATGTAGTAAAGCCTCATGTGACATGAGTATATTACATCGAATAAATCGGTATCACACCCGTAGGTATGAGAGAAATGATGTTTTATATCTTACCCCTATACTTGTTGCTAAATTGAACCATTGAAAACTGGAAGAGCTAGTCTTCAGCTTCAGACGGTTGCGAAATCAATGGAAAACATATTTGTCAAGTCAAATTACGATTACAACGCTTAAAGGTAGTTTCTATCAATCCATTATTTGATACCACATTATTTATGATATTATTCCTGTGTCAGTATACTACGTCAGACATTCATATAAATCATTGGAATTTTAGGTATGTAATGCAATATAAGTAGCCCTAGTGCATATCTCTTTACAAAAGTACAAATGACACAGTACCCTGAAGAAATGTGAAGTACTCCTTCCCTCATCAAGTTTAAAATATTTGTTAATATGCTGGTTTTGTTTGACGTACTGATAATAGCTAGGAGGATTTAACAATAGCCTGGCCTGTTGATGTGTGCTAGATAGTTTTGTAGAGGGTAGTATGTTCATATTATGTCTCCATAGTGGAACTCTTGCTCGTTTTATGGTGTTATATGTAAATGAAGCATATTGCAAATGATACTGAATAATGTGATGGGATCCAGGTTGCTGAAATTATCAAATACAAACTCACAATTTTGGAAAGTCAGAGTCCATACTGGTAAACAAACAGATCTAATTAGTCGTATCACTAGACAATTGTGAAACACATTTAAAATAAAGGTAACTAGAGAACATGCGTGTATAATTCGATTTTGATTTTTTTTTCTCGTAACGAGTAAAGTTCATTGAACTGAATTAACATATTAAATTGATATCAGCATTAAATGGCCTCGCAGAAAGGAATTAGAATTAATGTGTTTTAAATACAAATAAACCAAATAACTTGGCTTGTAAACAGTATCTCACATAATGATAAATACAAAAATGACTGTAGAATTAAAATATTTCTAGTCCCGACTGAGATGATAATTTCTGGTACTACCATCCCGTACCTTAATGTAAGTTACACTAAAATGTGAACAATTCCACCTGTCTTCGTTCATTGTTCTTACCTATCATGACGTTTCACATTTTTTCTCGAGCGAAAGTATGATTTGTTTCCTGTTTAGGTTAAAATCTATGGATTCCGTGTTTAGTTAATGAACCTGTTGATTACAAATACCAGGCGGTTAGGGTCGTCTAGTGCCTAATTACAACAGCGAAGCCCCGTACCAATCGTCAGACACATTACAACCGCCACAGACGGCCCAGCCCGACCTCCCGATGGGACGAGAGGCGTGGACAGTTCCCTGTACAATGGCTATATTGATGCGGAGAGGTAATAACGAAAATCGGTCAGTGTCACAAAATAATGTTCAATAAGTCTACATTGCCTTAGTTTCTGTTCATATATCATACTTGTTTAAGCCGTATTTTCAAATTATCTGATTCATATTAGTCTGATAGCGTCAGTGTTATATCGTCAATGACGAGTTGAAACATTACATATTTTTTTTACAAATGTATGTACTAAAACAATACACTAAGCGCAATGGAATATATCATAAGAGCAATCTGATATGTTCTGTTTAAATTCTTATAAACATGCACAGCAATTAAAGGAATTTTCAGGTGAAATAAAAGGATGAAAGACGGAGTACTCGGAGAAATATACACCGACCTACCATCAGTACTTGGCCATTGCACCACCTGGGTTTGGAAATACCAAATACAATATAAACAGTATATTGTTCCTCCCGTTCTATTGTTCAAACAAAATAAAACTTATATTGTCCCTCTTGGTCAATTTTATAACAAATCAAAACGTCATGTAAAAAGAAATTTGTACCGTAATTAAAACTCTTAGTAAGTAATAATTAACTGAGTAATTGAATAACATATTTGATAAAGATTTTCTTATATACAATAAGATAACATCGAAATATTCTTACACGTACATAAAACTCAAACTAAAATATCACTTCAAATAACGATCTTAGGTGGGAATACTGCGAAATAACATTAGATGGCCGTATAAATCGACATAATACTTGCCTTGAAACATCACAGAAACAACTTACGTATTATTTATTTTTACATTTTGCTTGTTTATTTTTTTTTAGTTTTCACTATGATTCGTTACTATGACTGGATTTAGATGGGACATGTTGTACTAGGGTTTAATTTGTTACTTGGACGACTTTTCTCTTAAGATCTATACATCATAATGTCTCCAATTAACTGCAACACAAAATAGGTGTATAATTTAACAAAATCAATGTCCATCGAAACAAGAACAGGAAAATGCTTGTTGTAGTTTCCGATCACTCCCAGGTCGATAAAGTCCGGGTGTAAATCATGTGGCGTGGGGGTCTATAGGAGAACGGTAGCATAACGAACTTTCTAGTTCCTTTAGAACAGAAAAAATAAGGAAGGGGGGAAATTAAGAAGAATTATGATGATATTTGTTGGTTATTAAGAGGAGGATCAGACAATAACATTATCATATTTTATCTTCTTAATTGCGTTTTTCTTTGTTTAATTTCATAACATATCATGCACCTATTTTAATTATCACTTCTATTTACACATGGTTTTTTCATTTTTTTTATATATATTTTTTTTTGTTCATGATATCTATTTTTAGTTAATTTCATAAATATCTTTAATGAACCATTATTTTATAAATAGAAATAAGTACAATGTACTTAAATTTATCCATTTTTATTTATTTTATTCACTTACATAAATATTTATCAACTGCGTTATCTATGAATCAGCTTTTGTTTTGCGTTTTTGATGTATTATTCAATTTCATATACATTTCTTGAAAAAAGATATTTCGGGACATAAATGTGGTTAAGAAGTTATCTTTTTACGAGAATTGATATGCCTTCAAAACGTTGACGCCAAAAAACTATAATAAAAATATCTTATTCCTGTTGTTTACCCAATCTTAAGTAATAGGTATGACAAGACAGCCATGTATCCGATATCTACTAAATGTATATACTTAGATACACCACTGTATGGTATGTAAGAAAGATATCCAATATCTTGAACACCGCCCGCCACTCCTCTACAGCCTCTATGTCGAAGAAAAAACGTTCTTGCTTGTAAGCGTTAACAAAGATTAATTTTCACATGAAGGTAGATAGCATTACAGAATTTCTTAAGGAGAAGGATTAAATCAATTGTTATCAGTAAGATCGACAAGGGGTAAAATTAAGGTGTCGACACACAAAAAATGAAAAATGGTGCTGTTACATTTTCTATAATAGCTTCTATTCACAACGTTGTGCACAGAAACACGCACATATCTCGGAAGGAATATATGTTATTGTCATATTAGGATCTTTCTTATCTGCAACTTTTTCATATATACTGGAATTAGCAACTTAATAATTTTAAATGTATAAAGCGACTTTTTGGTCATATGTAATCTACTTAAGATTTTTCTTTCAAGCAAAGCTTGTTTTTTGTTTTTTTTTCTATTTTTGACCTTTACAATATTATTTTAAGCTATTGACAACTGTTGTCATAAATTTATATCAATGTGTAAATAGCAATACATTCCATAACTTTCTTTTCGCGTGTAGTTTATTTATGCAGTTGTTTCATTATATATATAGATATAACTGCTGTCTTTGCATAATGTAGAGGTGTAGGGATTGATTCTTAATATAACAAATATCATTACAAAATCAAGGAACGATTGAAATTAAATTATATCGAAATTGGTAATCATTTTTGAATAATTCAATATTCCTTCCAACATGCATTTTTATTGACTTAGAGACTTTATTTTATCAATATATAATGGAAATCATGTTATGAGTCTGCCGATGTAACGTCGCTTGTGATTGAATGATATAACGGCGTGAAAAGAGTCCCAAAATTAATTTTGAAATGATTACCTATGGTAGATTGAATAATTAGGATTTATTTGGATGGATTTTTATGTTATAGAGACATAACACAAAACGTTTAATGTAATCTCATCATTAACCACCAAGTGGAAAAAATACTCAGGTTTTTGTTTTTTATCTTCATTATATAATTATCTACTCAAATCAATCCTAAATGATCGGATTATGCTATCGCGACGCCCGCATAAACAAACTCAATTTTCAATGCATATTGTTTTGTTACTATGACAACTAATCAGACTTTATTTCTTTATCCAATAGAGAGTATCTAGTTAGTTTCACGAACATGCTTTACTTTAAGGAAATTCCTTAACTTTAAAACACTACATAAGTTAAAGGAAAATTTTAGGGTAAGGAACTTTCCTTAACTTCTGTAATCGGGAATATTATGGAGGTTTTTTTTTTTAAAGATGCTCCACCGCCGACAGACCAAAAATGATATTAATCATTTGAACAATAAAGGGTCTTTAATCGTGTATACATAAGTCTAATAAACAAAAAAATAATATAAAATAATTTATTTTGCCTTTGGTACATGTGCATTCATCAGTAGTTCATTTCATATAGGATATAGTGGTACGGATTTTTTTCGGGATGCAATTAATTATTTTTCATATTTTTAACTTGAAGTAAAATTAGAAGCTCAAACTTTTCATTGGTGGTAATGGTGTAAAGTAAGTAACTTTTGTAACTGAAGAAAAATACTAAATCGTCTGCTCCTGTTTTTAATAGTGAAAAAAATACCATTTGTCAGCTCTGGAGCATCTTTAAGTTAAGGAATGCCTATGAAACTGGACCCTGATTTATATATGAAATAATCGTTTCTTTAATATTTCAACACATTTTTCACAACTGACAAAAAAAATCATTAAAATAAAATACACTTAAAATTCAAAATCAATTAACGTTTTAAAATCCAATTGTACATCCATGAATATCGTATTACGCACAAATACACAATGCCACATGTATATAAATAGACGGGTATAGCACGGCACTTGAATAGAGAATGTATTGTGCAATAAGTCAATGGCTTACATCCACCTGTCAACAATATCGATTGTATGAAATAGGACACGTTATAATTATATAGCAAATAATTTATAGTTTCGTTGAACTGTCGGTGAAAAGATACATTATGGGAGGGCGAAGTGTTCCATTTCTGGTCAGGACGTGGTATTACGAGGTAAGAGACCTCGACATTGACCTTCTAAATAAAATAGAAATTTCACTCGTGACACAGCTCAATAACAAGTTGATTATCTTTACATTATTCATTCACTTTTATTTTTACATTATATCATTTTTATTCTACCTTTTTAATTATTTATACAGGAACCTGACTTAATGCATATATCTGTCTACACAATTTGTTGTGTCTGATACACGCATTTTTTTTTTCTTTTTGTGTGTGTTTTTTTGTAAGAAAGTCTCTTGGGAAATTTTCTCCAAATCAGAATGAAGCTTTTGAAAGCTTTGGAAACAAGACAATACCGGATAGCATAGTGCGGTGTAGTTTTACGCTGTTGTTTCCGATGGTGTATATTTGACTAGGTTGTGTATGTTTGTTTTCGTCCACGCATTATATGACGCCCAACATTTTAATAAAAAAAATTGTGATGCCATACTGAAATACAGAGATTTTAAGTGATATTATATTTCCATTGTATAATAACGATGAATTATATTATGTCACGGACATACTGCAAACCACTTTATCTTGGCGAGAAACTTATTTTCGCGCCGTAATTTCGCGAGAGAGCTCGACCGAAAATTTAATATGATTCGTGAATAATTGTATACAATGTTTATTATATCCAATTGTCATTAAGAAACATTAATTGCAAATTTATGTATTCGCAAATATATTGGCAATAATTAAGAAGCGAAATATTGTATACGGAAAAATGAAGTGGTTCGCAATACTCAAAACCGATACAACAAATTCAATCCTCTATATACCGCGCGCGTTTACTACTGTAAAACAACTTTCTTGCGCGTGCGATTCATTTTCGCGAATTTCGCGATCACAATCAATTCTCGAAAGTTTAGATCCGCGAAATCAATATCTTTCACAATTCTTGCACAATAAGATTGAAACGTGTTTCAATTCAATATTGAATCCGTGAAAATGCTTTGAAACAGAAATCGCGAAAAACGTTTTTCTACGATATCCTTCCAGTATATCCACCCCTGGTGAAACTGTGGGCTCCGTGTGAGACAACTTGTGAAGTTGAGACAGGGCAGTTTTGTCCTCCGTTGATGTCTTAAAAAGAAAGATAGAATAATTGTCTACACTGAATTGGATTTGGAGTCGAACTTCGCTCATCTATAAACTTAAAAAAGTTTTTGTATGCCTGTGGTTAGGGATGTTTTCTCTCCTGAAATGCCTACGATTTTGTTATGGCACAGTACAAGGGTAGATGTATAACGACAGTAGAAGTAACCCCCGGAGTATCGAGGATGGACAAATTCTATTAAACGGAGAAAAATATAGTTCAGAAATTCACAAAAAAAGAACAAAGAATAGGATATTCTCTGCTGTACAAAATCACAACTGCATCTAGTCATAAGTACCTTTGGAAATCAAATGGCAACACCAGCAATTTGATGTATCTTAAAATGTAACGTGATTCCGACTAAGAGTATGTTTATGACCTCAAGCCTTGCAATAGACTTAATAAAGCAGCGTATGTATTTGGGCAATTCTTCGGCGTTTTCATTGAGTTTGTATTTTTTAGGAAATATATTAAGGTTAACAATATGTTTTGTGTTTGTGTGCCTATAAAATTATCAAAATATTTTCATTCGCACTTTAAGTTGTATCTGGGATCAAAATCCAAAGGCTGAAAAACATATTTTTATTGTTCAGTTTCACATAAGTTCAATATTTATATTGCATTCCTTCATATACATATTAGCTGATCAACACGACGCAGCAAAATGACCCAAATCGATGTTTGGCGCACTCGACCCCCTATGTTGTTAAATAACCCACTCATTAGTGGTTATGCCAAATGAAAATCTTGGTAATAAGAAGAAATTCGAGAATTTAGGATCAACTGTCACACAATTGAGAAAGTGTTAATAACAAAAATGAAAAACGCAAATAATATACGGAAAACGCCTCATTCTTATATTTTCATGTTTTAATAAGACTAAAATATATTCAGCAATTTGATTATGTCAATCATAAACTTAATAATAAAAGAATAAGAACGGCAAATGCAAAAACAAAAACAAAAAATGTTTTTGTTTGTAAGCAGTTATAAATATGTTACACATCTGACTTGCCATAACTGCATGACAGTTAACTTGCATGTCCATTGAGTTCGCCAACAAATATGGAAAATAAATTATTTTTGTTACCTTTTTATTACACAGGTGAATTGATCTGAAAGATACTAGGTGACTGGGTCCTGCTGTTTGTTCTGATAAGTTGTATATATATAGGCAAGACAATCAAGAACTTGGCTAAAATAGAATTAATTGATCATATATTTTAATTAGCACTACTAGGATGCATAAGGCGCATACAGACAATATTTATTTTATTTTCATCAAACAAAAGTACCGCAGTTTTCTGTGTATTGTTCGCGGGCTATACAACTTAATTCGAAATCAAAAGAAGCCAAATGCAGGCTATCTATGCAAAAAATATCATCAGTTTTTTTTAAATATGCAGCCTAAATATGCGGTTGTTGTAAGCTATTTCAATTACACAGACAACAGCGTGTGGATATCCTATATATAAATCACCTCATACTTTGTTTTCTGTTCGTATTTGTACTTGTAAAATTAAAACCAATGCATTTAAAGAACTGTTATTCTCAAAATGTTGCTTGATGATTAAATACATATTAAAAGCCGTTCTTGATTCGTGAGTATGAAAAATATGACATGAATACATCAAAGTAAAATAGAACACATAAACAATAACATATACAAAAACACGTATCATGTATTATAACAGAATCACCGAGATATTTGTAACCGTCAAGAAACCTATTATCACAGGTAAAGTAGTCATCTAAATCCTTGAATCAACAGGCAATAACTCATTATATTTATAACATCACTGAGAATGTTTACGATGATGTAACCACTGTAACAATATCTGATCACAGAGAACTTATCAATATTAAGTATCACAGATAATAACTGTTGTTCTGGAAACACACGAAAACATCTCGGTGTATAACCAAGATATGTCGAATGGCATAGCGCGAAATGGTTTACTGTGTCGAGATATCACGGATAACAGATAATTCTAACTATTTTTACTAGCAAAATGTAATCTTGCAAGAATGTAGCGGAATAGGACTGGGTCGATCATTTGTGACCAGGTGGTACAATCGGTAGAGCAATTGGCTGGTATTCGGAGGTCCCGGATACGAATTTTGGTCTGGCCGATACATGTACATTTCTTCTCTCCAGTTACAAAATGTTCAGGTTATATGGTAACAAGGCCAGCTTTAAGTAGTGTCACAATATATTTAACACATATATCACCGATATAGTGATTGGTAACCTTCGTTATATTGAGGATCGCTTGTTGAATCGAATGTAAATAGGGACAGTGGAAATAATTCAGAGTACATGTCTATTTTCAATGGACAAGAGAATCCGACTTTAAATTTTTTTTCTTTCATTTCCTCATAACCGAAGTCAAAATTCTTACAATGCCCTTATTTACATTATACATAGTAATATTGAAACGTATTAATTTTAATGACTTACTAAATTATTCATATATCTGTTCTTTACATAGCATTGTAAACATTGGAATCAAACTATGCTGAGATCATACGAAAGTGGAACGGTCCATGCCACAAACGGTCGCGCCCTCTCACGGGTGTTTAGCCTACTTGAGGGAGGAGGAATAACAAAACCTTTGTCATACTTTGAGGAAGGCGTTGAAGTGGAAGATCCGGCTTCTACCCGACCTCGGTACTTAGCAACATACCCGGCCGGTAAAGACGTTATTCCAGTGAAAACTGGAAGCAGAGCCATTGTAACCAGCATCAAAAACATAAACATTGCGTCTACTTGAAAAACAATGAGAAAGATTCCAACAACTATGCCAACTAACGAATAGGCCCATAAATGTCTCAAAGCTGATAAAAATGGGTTCTTACTTTTGAACTCCGTTTCTATTGAACGTTGAGGAATCCACTGGACACCACTTACAATATTAGCATAAAATGCAAGAAGTATCCGAACGCACCCAACAACAGCTTCCGGTGTGAACTGCAGTATTGATGCCACAGTTTCGTAACAAACAGATTTAAAGTTCTTTCTGTTACAGGTAGCAAACTTTGGAAAAATAATTACCAAAAGCATAACAACAACTATAGGCAGGTATATTTGATGCAACGACACGTTTACATGTAGTAAGATGAAAAACAACAGGAACGGCTTCATGCACATTTGCCTCAGCGCGAGATGACTCATGTAAGAGCTGATGAAGTCAGTGTTTGAACGTGTCCGTAATTTTGTTGCTGTGAATTTTTTTCGCCTCACAATTTTCTGTAAAAATCTCATTGGCTTTCCAAATAAGTTATCCCAGAAGTACATTGCGTTAAGAATTTCTCCTCTGTTCCATCGACGTTCGCGGATGTCCCATGTGACGTAGTTGTAAGACGGTGCTTCCATGAGAGAAACGGATCCGGCATACAACGGGTGTAGCAATGACGCCTCGAATGTATCGTGGCTTAGCACGTCGATAGGTACGCTTTCAATAAGTTTTCCATCACAGTAAAGAATCTTCTCGATATAAATTGAATTTTTTATCAAGGCCTTTCCATAAAATGAGGATTGGCCGAAAAGGTCGGTCAACGCATTAGTAATAGGCTCAGAAATTGACTGTCGCATGGACTCCAGATGCATAAACATGGTATCACATCGGTTGCAAAAGAGCGTAATGGCAGGCTGGATAATTCCTTTATCTGGGTACGCAGCAGCGATTCTCATCAAATCATAAACAGTCCCTCCCGGGACTCCAGTATCCCCATCCAACACTAGTGTATAGTCATACTGTCGTCCAAAGATCCTTTTTACGTCATCAGAGTCGTGAAATAATGGCTTTCCCAGTTCCCTTGCGCAGTTGCCGTAATACGCTGGGTCGCAATACGTGATAGATTTGTCCATGCCAGCCGACAGTAGCATTAGGTCTTGATACTGGCCACACTTACGTAGAACCCGACTTACGCGATGAACAAGCATAAATTCCTTGCTGTATTTATCACAGACCTCATAAAGATATTTCCGGATGAAAAACACGGAATCAATATGCCGGAAGTGCCGCCATAAGTATAAGAATCGGTATTTGTCAACGTGGAGATAATCCTCACGAGCGTATGCTAATCCCTCTGTATAAAGTTCATCAAAGATCATGACCCTGTACACGTCACGCATGAAGAGTTCATATTCTTTCAATTCCTCGTCCCCAGTCGCACTGACCAGTACAGCAGAAACATTTGGAGCAAGGTTTCCCATATAAGCAGTATACATCATCTGCATACATTCCTCGATTTCCTCCCGATTCGTTGCAAGCAAATTATAGTTGAGAACAAGAGTAAGATGTTCAAAATCCGCATTTTTCTTCAGCTTGCGCGTGTGACCGCCCATTATTAAAGTAGCAATGGTTTGGGCCGGCGATTCTAAGACACATCCTTGGAGAATCCCTAGCAGTAAGACAATAGCAACGCCGTTAAATAAATTTGTTTTCGACCAGTCCATATTGAATATGTTGAGAATGACTGCTGCAATTGCTAAAACTATCCAAGTCACAAAATATAATATAATTCGTGCATGCTTTCCCATCAGAGTTGACTTGTTCGTCGTAAGACACTGTCAACCGAGTGTGAATATGTGTACACTAAATATCATTCCATGCAATCCTTTATACCCTTTCACTTTGGATGACGATGTTGTTTACAAAACTAATCTTCACTTCCTCTACAGAAAACGTAGCGTTGTAAATGATTATTTGGCTTTTGTTTGTAACTTTTCTTTTACATTTTCGATTGCTTTTCGACATTTTTATTTCCGATATGCAAAACTACCATTGATATTCCATGAATGAAAACATTTTGAAATTGATATTGCATATTATCTAAAAGGGAGATGAAATAATGACAATTTTATTCCACAATTAACTCATAGTTTGATATCATTGCGGAAACGAACGCCGAAGCAGCCGACTATTTAAGCACGACTATACTATCAAAGTATCCTATGTCAAGTTCTCCTTTTATCTGACGCCGGGCCACCTTATCTCTGAAATTAAAAAATATAATATCATTTAGTTTGATAATTAAATGTGTCCTGACTGACAAGTTGGCCATAAACATATTGGAAAAGAATAATTTCAGCCTCTAAAATTACCTCGTCGTTTATTTAATTGCTGGTGCTTCTAGACGTTACATAATATTATTTTTTATTCATTTATCTATTTTCGCAATAAAAAATAAAAATGTTAATCAATAATTTGACGATAAATACGTTTTACAGCATGTCGACCGTTAATATTCGCTGTACACATCGAAAGCAAATACATATCGTACCGTTGATCAAAGTGATTGCATAAGTTTAGCAAACAAAGACATCATATAAAACAATACTACGACAAAGGAGTAAATCTTCTTCCATTCGCAAAATACCAATAAACCTGAATAGTCCATTAGGATTTATTAACTTTTCATGAAATTTGGTCAAAACTAACTACTAGGCTGTAAAACACGTAGCCATTTTGGTTATCGAAGGGGGGACATTTCGAATGAAGCAATAAAAAAAGACAAAACCAATTTTGACGTAACCAAACTTTTCCACAAATTTAACAATGAATCGAATTATTTTGACGAACAAGTGAATATGGTTTTAGAAATACACCACAGTCATTTACTTCAATTGTTTTAATAAAGTTACCAAGGCATGGTCCATTTTTCTTCAGATTTGTACCATTTACAATGTCTCTCTAATTCCACAAGATGTATACACGCTTAATTAAGCTATTTTTTTCAAAGAATTACACACATACAGAATTTATATTAAGAACAGGCGAAAAGGAAAGCGTAATTTCAACTTACCGGAAGATAACTTGAAGCATCTGCAAATTGCATATTGAAATTTTCCCTGCACTATTAAGCATAATCCGTTTTATGAAAATAAAAAAAACCAGCATCAGGTTTTAATACCAGGTATTACAGTTTATGAATTTCCATATGGACATGTGTAACAGCCTCAGTCATGGAACACAATCTTATATGTATAAACTGCTTCATGTTATGATACGCCTACCTCAGGAGCAGACTATGGTTCTGTGGTAATTAAATCAATATCTTAATGTCAAGTGCCAACACAATAACGTTGTGATGCATAAACATATTTGACCGCTCAAATGGTCCATTCATGTTTTATTTTTGGGTCACTACAAATATAATTACTGAATTGGGAAATTTGTCGCTGTTAGGTAATTACAGAAGATAGAGGAATTATAAAAGTACAAGTGGCCGGATGTCAGATAATTCCCCGACCTGTTAGGTATAATTACATAATTGATTATATTACCCTTTAGAGGGAGACTGACCTAACACGGGCACATATAGCCTTACCATAAATGAAACATGTATCGAAACTAAGAGATTGATTGCCAATGAGAATAGCCAGAGTAATGTAAAGACTGTTTCAATGGTTGAGACAGCAAATGAAGAAAACAAATTACCCTGTATATTAGTGATAGCAATAACGTCCTCACCTATAACAAATATTGTCCTCACTTATAACAAATATTGTCCTCACTTATAACAAATACTGTCCTCACTTATAACAAATATTGTCCTCACTTATAACAAATATTGTCCTCACTTATAACAAATAATGTCCTCACTTATAACAAATATTGTCCTCACTTATAACAAATATTGTCCTCACTTATAACAAATATTGTCCTCACTTATAACAAATAATGTCCTCACTTATAACAAATATTGTCCTCACTTATAACAAATATTGTCCTCACTTATAACAAATATTGTCCTCACTTATAACAAATATTGTCCTCACTTATAACAAATAATGTCCTCACTTATAACAAATATTGTCCTCACTTATAACAAATATTGTCCTCACTTATAACAAATATTGTCCTCACTTATAACAAATAATGTCCTCATTTTAACAACAAATATTGTCCTCACTTATAACAAATATTGTCCTCACTTATAACAAATATTGTCCTCACTTATAACAAATAATGTCCTCACTTATAACAAATATTGTCCTCACTTATAACAAATATTACATCACTATAACACAATTTTAATAACAAATATGTCATCACTTATAACAATACTGTCCTCACTTATAACAAATATAACAAATATTCTATTCAAACTTATAACAATATGTCCTCACTTATAACAAATATGTCCTCACTTATAACAAATATTGTCCTCACTTATAACAATATATGTCCTCACTTATAACAAATATTGTCCATCATCAATATTGTCCTCACTTATAACAAATATTGTCCTCACTTATAACAAATATTGTCCTCACTTTATAACAAATATTGTCCTCACTTATAACAAATATACATCACTTATAAACAAATATTGTCCTCACTTATAACAAATAAATGTCCTCACTTATAACAAAATATTGTCCTCACTTATAACAAATATTGTCCTCACTTATAACAAATAATGTCCTCACTTATAACAAATATTGTCCTCACTTATAACAAATATTGTCCTCACTTATAACAAATATTGTCCTCACTATAACAAATAATGTCCTCACTTAAATCAATATTGTCCTCACTTATAACAAATACTGTCCTCACTTATAACAAATATTGTCCTCACTTATAACAAATATTACATACACTTTATAACAAATAATGTCCCGTTAACAAATACGTCTCACTTATAACAAATATGTATAAACAAATATTACATCACTTATAACAAATATTACATCACATTATAACAAATATTTCATCACATCATACATTTACTGGATGATCGAGATACTATCTACCGCCATCATACTATCACCTTGAAAAAAGGGCACTGTCATCAGCTTAAATCACTATGGTATTGAACTAGTACCTACAAGCTTGTACGTGAGTGGATGGTACATATTTTACAAATAAGCACAAAGGTGCCATTGCAGTCTTGATCTAAATGATTAGACTGTGGACACCCAAATACGTCCCCGGTGAACTCTGATTGATAGAAATAGTCTTACTGTCTAATTGGCTATCAGGTTCGCTCGGTCTCTGTCGATAAAAAAGGAAACCATTGTATGATTTTCACAAAAAGAAACATGGTGATATTTAGGTACAGTAAACCCGAATACTCAAAATATTTGAACGTTTACATATTTCTTAACCATTTTACTATATCGCTTGTATTTTTATTATTTTTTCAAGTTTCTTTTGCCTTTATGATTGCGTTTACGTGGTTAAATTTAAAGTGGAAAAAAACATTTAACATTGCAATTGATTTAAATTTATTTTACCTAAATTTGTATAGTATGGACACACACCTGTTTTGGTTATTATTAATGTAAGCATCCATTGTCTTGTCGTGTTTGTTTTTGCTCTTGTTTAAATGATTGATAAATTTAACACTTTTTGTTTAAACTGCTTCCTGTTTTGATACGCCTGCCTCAGAGCAGACTATGGTTCTGTGGTAATAAAAAATATTCTGTCAAGTGCCAGTTGTTTTATATGATTAGCTGTATATGCTGATCTTTTTCTCTGTTTCAGGACTTGCTTCTCGGTTAAGTTGATAACATCTGTTTGAAAATTGTCATTGTTTTTTCTTGTTTTTATGTTTGACCTATGTATCAAATTGATTGATCGCCAGGTGTAATATAGCCACGCCTCGCGCTCACAAACGCACGTGTTTCTATTCAATGTCGGAACAAACATCGTAGCACACACAATACAAAATACAAAGTCACGTGCGGTTTGATTGACAGCTGGCGATCCGTCAATTATCAATGAAGCCTATCAATGATGACGTAAGGAGCGCTCACTCCTCTGAAACATCTAGTTCGCATTCTTCCTAGAAATATTCAAAGTAAGAATATTTTTGTTACGTTTGAGGTTTGAGATGTCTTTATAACATCAGATATAATTCTTCAACTTCATAGATGTTAATAAAGGTATTCAGCAAAAAACGAAACTTATTAATTCTGCTGGTTTTTAGTATTCATTTTTCTTCTATATACCAGCATAAAACCAATTTTATTTCATTAGTGTCATTTTTTAATCCAAATACTAATATCTCAGAGCGCTAGTTGATCTATGCATCAGGAAACTAAGAATTCCAAAAAATAAAACTGAACATGTTACCTCCAAGGCGCCTTCTACACATTTATTGCTCATTCCCATTCTGTGTTGATTATCAAATTTCACCCTATTTATCGATATGGTTGCATGTAACGAAATCAGTGTCGATTGCAATCTGAATATTCCATAGCTTTACGGAGTGAGATCGCTTCCGATTTGATGTTGGTATACTGATCAGAGCAATATTGACGTCTTCCTTCGGTATATGACATTTGGAATACCAATCGTATGCATACGTGAGCATACCTAAAGCGAAACGAATCTTGATTTTACAAATATAAATGTAAAATATCTTTTGATATTTTTAAAAAAACTAACAGCAATTACACTGCACCTTAATATTGATGCTTTAGGTGATCGTTGGATATTAAACATATAATTCCAAAGGTTGAGGATTCAAATATTAATTCCAATGACGCTGTTCGTCGATCTTTCCCGGCGTTGTCATAGTTACTGCGCAGCAGGTGTCATGCAGCATAACAAAACAGGTAAATGGACCGGAATTTTTTAATAGTTTAACACAAGGAATTGTATATTCGTCTGGAACATTAACTACATCTTTGACTGTCGATATATAAATCCTGTCGTTTTAGGTATTATTTAATTTAAATATTGATTTTATAAAATATAGTGTTTTAAGGTGTGTGACTGTCGATATATATATCCTGTCGTTTTAGGTATTATTTAATTTAAATATTGATTTTATGAAATATAGTGTTTTAAGGTGTGTGACTGTCGATATATATATCCTGTCGTTTTAGGTATTATTTAATTTAAATATTGATTTGGAAAATATTGTGTTTTAAGGTGTGTGACTGTCGATATATATATCCCGTCTTTTTAGGTATTATTTAATTTAAATATTGATTTTGGAAAATATAGTGTTTTTAAAGTTGTTGTAGGTAAGGTGTAATAGAAAATTCACAATACTTTTATTTTAGATATAAATTATCCTTTTTTCGAAGTCGTACCACATACTGATATTTTGGAATATTAGAGCTGCATCAGGTACGGTATAGAGTATAAAGTAAAAAGTAAAGCTTGTCAAGTACATTGATCATATAGAAAAAAGATAACGTTAGGATTTCTAATTTAGTCGTCTTTAGTTATTGTGGATTGGGTCATCAGCAATCGATTTCTGTTGATTTTTATATCTATTTCTTCATTGATAACCGTAAAATTAAATTTAAGTAAAGTATAACTGTAGCTTTCTAAATCATAAAACTACTGTAAACCAAATCATTTTTACGAGCGATTAAATTGCGTGTATTTTGCGGGCAAGCAAACTTCGCGAAAAAAGTGTGAAATATTGGTACAGAAGAACCGTATGACATTAGAGTAAACAGTCGAAATGAGTCACCGCGAAAATCAGTTGGTTTACAGTAAGCCGCCGTTAAAATGTCGTCGGGCACGACACAATCAAAAAGCGAAATTGTATCGCCGCAAATAAAATTAGCTATACAGAATAATGGGTCGCTTATGTACCCAACAAGTATAAGATATTTAAAAGAAATCCTAAACACATTTTGACCCAGCTAATTTGTGACAGGCGCCGTTTGTCCCTTTGTAATATCTTTCTTAGTTGTGTTGTATAACCGTCATTTCTACTATTTAACACAAATGTGTGTTGCAATATGATACACAAACGGCGTATATAGGTATGTAAGCTTGATATATTTTAATGTTTACAAAAAACAGACTGCTATTTATATATTATATCACGATACTTACAAATAAATGTAAAAGATAATGAAAAAATGTCCATGTGATATGCCAACAGTATATACATTTCCAGTTTCTCTTGCTGATTTATCGTTACTTGATCAATTTCTTTATTATGAGACTGTTGACCAGGAATTACAGAGAACAAAGTAAAATTGAAATATGTATACAATCAAACAGAATATTTATTTTGGCTTGGTTTATATATCAACGTCCTATAAACTGCCAGGATGATGCGATGTCTTGCGTGTGTGAAGTGCGTGGTGCGTGTTTTGGAAAACTGTAATATGTTCGTGTTGCGTCTTCGTGTATAATGCGCTCTTGTCCTTTTTATAGTGCTAAATCACTGAAGCATGTCGCCGAAGACACCAAGCAACACACCACACCCGGTCACATTATAATAATAAAAATATATAAATATATCGAAATATAGATTAGTTTTCCTACTATACGAGAATCCCGTTTAATACTAGATCACAAACATTACCCATATACATGTAGATGTTATTATCAGACTTGCCTTTGCTTCGTCGATTGGATATAACGTCTATTTAAATAGATTTTAAAAGATACGAATCAACACATACCGCGTGGTCACTTGGTCACATAAAACTGAGGACAGACAACCAAACCAGTCGTCCCACTCCCTTTAAGTGGAGATCAACTTTAAGCCGGAATAGAAATAGTTTTATAGACTATGATATTCTCGACCAAGGACCAAAACTGAAAGAATTTCTCACAGGGACGAATGTTGAACCTAAGGCCAAATGTGGTGTAGCAAGACAGTCATAAATGTACGATTTCTAAGGGTTGGTTATAGGTGACAAATAGACGTCTTCCTATGGTCAATATTCTGTTTATTTTTTTACTAAAAAAAATATTTTTTATTTTACGGATAACCACTCGTTGCTTTCCTTCGGTCACTTGGGTCTTGGGTACTTGGGTCTTGGGTACATGTCCCCAAACATCATGAAAAATAACGTATTATTGACCAATGAGCAATAATATACTACACTGTACTGACCAATGAGCGACAGGCTATTATACCGTCTTTGACATTGCTTAAAGACAAATGCTTTAGCATCTGCCTTTGTCAGATGGCGCTTTCTTATCAAGACTATTTTAGAATCGTTTTCAATAGTTTGTTAGAAAGACGTTTTATTAACTTCCTATGTGATAACTTCAATGGTTATGTTAACATGAGCTGACGGAGGCTTCGATGTACATTTTGTAACAGCAGAGTAGGTCAAACATCGAGCCATCCACCTCTATTTGATGACTTAGATGAACTATTCACAATACTATACACTCCTGACAGAGGATTTAAGTACCGGTTTCATCCCATCTAAAAGGAAATCAGATATGGAGATCTGCTGTAAAGAGCACACGATAGTCGGATTTCTCTGTACAATGGGTGAAAATAGAGCTCAAACAAGTGAGCCGGAACATTTATCTATCTATGTTTACTGTTTGTGTATTGTGTGTGCTACTGTCTCTAACAACATCACATTAGAGCAGAAGGCTTAGAGTCTTATTCCAACATAATGGGGCCACCCAAGGGCTATTTTTAAATGGCCTATAACAGGCCTATCGGGGCCTTATATGGAAGTATGACACCAGGTCATGTCACAGTACCCTGTCGGATCAGTAATTAAGAT